>NC_081562.1:108964671-109088686 GCF_022355385.1 Mustela nigripes
CAGAGATCACAAGTAGGCAGAGAGGCAGGCAGAGAGAGAGGGGGAAGCAGGCTCCCCGCTGAGCAGAGAGCCCGATGCGGGACTCGATCCCGGGACCCTGGGATCATGACCTGAGCTGAAGGCAGAGGCCCAACCCACTGAGCCACCCAGGCGCCCCTGTAAAGATTAAAATTTAAAAAGATTTCTAAAAAGGCATTGATAAGGGCGCCACTTCCAGGGCTCCCTGCCAACCCCTCCCTCCACGGGGCCGCTTCTCCACACGTGCCGCCTGCTGGGGAGTGGTCGGTTCCATCTAGACCCGCGGCTCGCCCGTCGCCCATCTGCTGAGCTTGCGGGTGCTTGGAGTGGCTCGGTCGCTCGGACTGTCTCGGTCGCTCAGAGTGGCTCGATCGCTCCAGCGGACCCCCGCGGCCGGAGGAGACCCTCTCCCGCCCCTCCGCCGTCCTGCTCCACCCATCTCCAGGGCCTGGGTTTTAACCGCTGAGCAAGTCCGCTCTACAACCCACTTGCACTTAAGGATCTCGGGAATAGCGGCTGGCAGGGCTGTCCGGACAGATTATCCAGGTGGCTAGGAAGGGTGTGGTCAGGGCCTGCTGTTTCTAGATGTTTCTGCAATCCAGGTCCCCTCTTCAGAGCTGGTCCCCACCATGCTCTGCCCATCGGACTGTGGGCATTCCTGATTTCTGGCTTGTCCTCCTCAAAACTCTCTTCATTGGTATTGCAATGGGCCCAGGGGCCTGGGTGCCGCCCCAGACTCAGCCGGGGAGGCCTGCGGGTGGCGGTCCATGCAGGAAGCGAGAGTCGGGTCCCTGCGAGCCCTTCGAGCTGGCAGAGCTCGGCTGTAGGACCGGCCCCGGCAGGAGACGTCTATTTTCCTTGCTGCCCAAGAGCCGCCGCACCTCAGCCTCACGCTCTCAGCCTCACGCTCTCAGCCTCACGCTCTCAGCCTCACGCTCTCCTGCATTTACTCCGTCCGTCCGCCTGCGTCTCCAGCGCCTTCCACGTGGCAGACGTGGCCTCTGTTCTCAGCTGGGCTTTCAGTCGTGTAGTGGCCAGTTTCCAGGGCTGCCCCCTGGCGACCCCGTCAGCTGCATCAGCCCCTGAGGTCCACCGTGGGGAGAGTGGCGGCCGCGCAGGGGTCGGGCCTCAGCCCCCGAGGGAGGACACTGCCGGCACCTTCGTGCCCTCACAGAGGCCACCTGCACGAGGGGAAGGCAGCTGGCCCATTGGAGGCGTGCTGGCCGGCCTCGGAGCCCCCCCTAACCCACCCGAGACAGCTCTGCTGAACTGAACTCTGGCCCACAAAATCAGTAAAACAGCTGTGAGTTTGTGCTGCTCGGTTTTGGAGGAGGTGTTATGTGCCCCACAGAGCCTCCCAGCCCACCGGGTGAGACGACCCCCCCACCGTGAGCAGGGCCCGAGGCACAGGGGACCTCTTTCCAGCTCTGACCAGGAGCCCTACCCTCCAGATGTGAAGCCTGATTTTGATTTTCGCATTTCAGGGAGTCTCCGGGCCTTGTGACACGCGCTGGCGAGGACCCCGGGCCTGGCATTAGCATCCTGCCTTCACTGTCTTTCCAAGGCAGCAGCTGGGCCGCCAGGCCAGGAGGCCCTCTGGGTGTCCTCTGAGCCAGAAAGATCTGTCCTCTTTTCAGAGAAGTCCAGGCCCGGGCTGGGCTGGGCTGCGCAGGGTGAGGCCGGCTCCCTCCCCTGGATTATTTATAAGGTTGGTCCCTCTGCGCTGTTCACAGCGGCTCTCAGCCCTGGCGGGCAGCCAAAGATGCACTCAGAGCCCGTTCCGTCCACCCCTCCACGGCTGCCGGGGAGCCTGGAAGCGGAAAACCCTTCCTCGCTGGGGAAGGAGGCTGTCAGGCCGCACATGCCGCGCCCTTCAGAACTGGGCCCGCTGGGCCTCTGCAGGCCGGCCTGGGCGCACGGCCTTCCCTCCCACACGCACCTCCAGCTCACCGCACCTCCAGCATTCCCGGCTTTCCTGTGGGCTCAGGGCTCGCCGCTGGCGTCACCAAAGCCATGGCACCTCGAGGGCCTTGGACGCGCAGTCGGCACGCACCTGCTTGCTCCCCGGGGGAAAGAAGGTTGGTCTGACCTGAAGGCTGCGGGGGACGCCCAAGGACAGAGGCTGGACGCCTTGTGGCCACTGAGGCCCACCTGCCACCCGCCATGTCCCCCTGATCACCCAGACCTGGGCTGGGCTTTCCTCCCTGTGGGGCCGTGAGTGACACCCTGGATCTGCCTGGACTGTCGGCACTGGACAGGGCTCTGGCGTCTGCTGTCCCCCCGAGCCGGGGCTCTCCGATCAGCTCTTGCAGACCCTGTGCCCACAAATGCCAACTTCGGCACTACTTATGGGGAAGCGTCCCAAGGTATTTCTGCTGCCTCCTGGCTCCCCAGCACCCAGGGGCCGGCAGCAGAGGACGTGCCGCTGACCAGCATGTGGGCAGAGGCCTGGGGGCGCTAGACTTTCCCGGGGAGACGCAGGGGCCTTGTCCGGAGAGCGCGGCAAAATAAAGGAGAGCGGACCAGCACCAGGGACGGACCAAGCGTGCTTCATGCCGCGCCCTGGTCTTGGCCTTGACCTCTGGTCAAAGGTGGTGCCCCTCGGTGACGCAGAGCAAGAGGCCTCCGTGCAGGGAGGGGCAGGAGCCGCGGGCAGGTGTGCTGGCTCCTGGAGGCCAGCTCCGAGCTCACGGGACAGTGTGCTCCCACCTCGTAGCCGGGGCAGGTACACAGGGTCCATCCGTCCTGGGAGGCAGGGCGGCTGGGCCGACGCGTTCTCTCCCCGGGCTGCCCGGCTCAGCAGTAGCCTGGACCTGGACTCCGACTCCTGAGTTAGGTCAAGGACCTCTCCAGCTCCGCGTGGGCGGGTGAGTCATTCCTTCCTCTGCCGCAGGGACAAGCCTTCCAGATGCCTCTGAACCACTGAGTCAGTGCTCATAAAAGCCATTTTTAGAGCCTCACTGAGGGCTCAGTGCCAGTGAATCAGAAATCCCACTATCAGAATAGAATTTTCGAGCACTACTTCCCAGCGGGCAGAACCGGAAGAGAAAGTGCCCCCGCCCCCTGCCCAAGAGATGCAGCTGTCCACAGGGACCTTGCCAGCCTCGGGCCCCTCTGACTGAGGATCAGGTCCTGCCGCACACCTGGAGCCCAGCAGACGGAAGAGCGTCTCACAGGGACCTGACCTGGGTCTTCAGTGTGGGTTCTGCCAAGACCTGTGGAGGAGCATCTCGTGTGGACAGGACCCTGGCCAGTAACAGGGGATCAGTACAGGGCAGGACCTGGCTCTGTGGTGAGGGGGAGCTGCACAGGGACAGGACCCAGGTCTGTGATGGGGGATCTGCACGGGGACAGGACCCAGATCTATAACAGGGGATCTGCCTGGGGATAGAAGCCAGGCCTACAATGGGGGATCAGGTCTAGACAGGACCCTGCTCTAAACTGGGGGCCCACAACTGGAAGCATGTTGTCCCCCAACAATGAAGGCAGTCAGATCTGGGGCCAGGGACCCCTGGGAACCAGGCCCCGCGTCCCGGGCAGCCAGCCAGAGAGCGGTCCTCACTCGGTGACGTCCTGCCTTAGAGGTGTGCCCTGATTGGATTTCCCCCCAAAATGTAACTGAACAGTGGACAGGACAGGCGTGGGATGGGCCCTGCCGACTCGGAGCAGTCTTTGGAAAAAAGCTGGGGCTCCCTCAGCAGGTCCCAGAAGCGTGTACAACTCCCTCAGGGACAGGCCCCATCACTGGGGGATTGCAGATGCCCCCCTCCACGTCTCCCCCTGCAGAGGGTAGCCCAGATGGCAGTTTAGCTGGCATGATTGCCGTGAACACTGCAGGCACACCTTATGCTAGGTCTGTGCTCCACGACCAGACCAGAGAGGACCAGAGAAGGGGAGACCTCCTCGACCCCCTTCAGACTCATCGGTTACTGCCAGGACCAAGCACTGCCATGCCCCTATCCTGGGAGAGCGCGTGGGTGCAGGCTGCCACAGCTGGGGGTACCCCTGTCCTGGGGACCTTTCCTGAACATTCCACCTGTGATCATCCTATCCCGCTGCTTCGCGGGCCCCCAAAGAATGCCAAGGGCACAGTTCCATTGCAGGGGCTTCTGCTGTCCTTGGAGATCACACCTGGACAGGGAAGAATGGCGTGGCTGCCAGCTGCTGGGTAGCAAACAGCCCATCCGTCAGTAGCCCCAGCGCACACAGCCCCGGCGCCCAGCGGAGGAGCCCCTTGTGACCCGACCCTGGAAATGAGAGCCCCGCCATCTGCTGCACGGGTTTCTACACAGAGCAGAAGAGTCTCTGGTCCCGCCACACCGGCTGGAGGCCCCACGCACGCTCTGCAGGACACCAAGAGGCCTGCTTCCCCCGGTCGGCCGACGGGGAGGGCGGCCGGGCCAGCGTCCTGGTCGCCCAGTCATAGGGGAGCACCTGAACGGAGGCAGGCTTGCTGCTGCCTTCTGTTGCAGACAGACAAGTGTCCAGAGCCTGGACGGGAGGACAGGCTGACCAGTGAGGGCAGTCGGGCTCTGGCTCTCCCCAGGCATGGCAGGTGGTCCCAGAGGGAGTCCCTGTGGGGCAGGCAAGGGCCCAGGATACCGCGTGAAGGCAGGAGAAGGCAGGAGGCCCGGCTTCATGTCCACCAGCAGCGAGACCGGGGGCCCCAGCTGCAGGGGATCTGGCCCCCCAGCACCACGGCCAGCACGGCACAGCAGCCAGGGAGGGCTGGGGTCTCAAGAAGCCTCCTGTCCCTTCCACGGTGGCACGGCTCGGCGGGCTGCAGTCCCCCTCCCCGGGTTCATGCCAGCTCAGCTCACTGTGCGGCCGCATGGAAACCACCGCCCTGGCTTCGCCGGTCAGGTGGCAGGAGCCGCACATCAAGGTGAGGGCAGGGGCACCATCCACTTTCCGCAGGGGCTAGATCACGGAAAACCAACCGGACCCCAGGCCAGACCCGTGCCCAGGTCTCTCTCCCTGCCTGTCTGTTTCTCTCTGTGCCTCAGGAGCCGCATAACCAGAGGTGGCCACTGGGCACGGCCTGACAGGTGGGAAGGAGAGGCACTTCTCAGAGAAGAAGGGACAGTGGCCGGCTCTGGGTGCACAGCGGTGGACCTTCAGGATCGGTCCCTGCATGGGTCGGGGGTTGACAGACTCCTGAGGACTGCTGAGGCTGATGGGGCATGGGGCAGGGGGGCGGGGGGCTGGGCTTAAAGCTCGGTAATCCTGGGGGGACAGGTCAGCCGCTCATGGTACTGAGCTCCCCGAGCTGAGGCACAGGAGCCTCACTGTCACCCCACACGGGGTCCTCCTAGGTCCTGGTCTTAGCATTTTCACGCATGATTTCCTTCATTTCAAAACACCCAACAGGTGGGTTTTACTTCCCCCGTTTGTCATCTGCATTCACGTGACATGCCCCAGGTCACATAGCTATTAAATGGCAAAGCAGAACTTGAACTTGCATCCCCTTGGCCCACAGGCCCCTTGGCCTTTGTGCGAGTTGGAACAAGAGCGCTGTGTCCCCAGAGCTAGCCACTGTCCCAAGGCTTCTCCCTCGTGGGAGATGGGCTGGTGTTGCTCAGCTCCTGAGCTCTGCAGTCCCTGGTTGGAGGACGAGACGTAGCTCAGGAGGCCCACTCGGCTGTGTAAGGGGAGCCCCTCTGGCCAGAGCCCCCGGTCTCCAGAGCGCCTAGTGCTGGGTGTGCAGCGCCACGGGGCTTTGATAATTTCTGATATTATCTATTGAACCGGCAGTATTCTGGATGTGTTGAGTAAATTAAAAATGCTTAAATTAATTTTGTATATTTTTTAGCGTGGCTACTAGGAAATTTAAAATTACTTCTGTGCCTCGCGTTATAGCTCTGCTGGCACCCGTTGTCCAGGCCCTGGAGGGCCTCAAACCGCTCCCTCCCCCGAGAGCGGAGTCCCCGCGGGGTAGGCGGAGGACGGGCCTTCAGGCCAGCGTGGGGCATCTGCAGGGAGCAGGAGGCGGGCAGGGGCGCCCCTGCGGAATCCCCCGGCGGCGGCTGGCATTCCCGCCCCTCACGGGGAGGCGAGCGGCTGGGCCGGTCCGGAACTCCCGGAACCCATCCTCGCCGCGGAAAGGCCCTCGGAGACGCCGGAGCTGGGCGGGACGCCCACCCCCGTTTGGGCAGCAGCAGAGACCGGGGAGGGGCCCCTGCCGGGAGGCAGACGCCCGCTCCCAGCCGCGCCCGCAGCCCGCGGAGCCCGCCTGCAGGGGTGCGGGCCGCCGAGGACGCCGAGGACGCCGGGCCCGCAGCCGGAGGAGCGCGCGGAGTCGCCGCCCGCAGCCCGCGCTGCGGGGAAGGGGCTCTCGGACCGCTGAGGATGCCGAGCCCCACCCCCGCCCAGCACCGGAGTCCGGGGTTCGCTCCTGCGCCGCGCGAACCTCAGCCTCCTCCCTGCGCGGCGCGCCTTCTCCAGCGTCGGCACCAGGACCCGCTGCGCCCTGAGCGCGCCGCCGCCGCCCTCTCCGCGGGGCGCACGTTCCTCCGCCGCGCCTGTGTTTGGAAATCGGTGCTGAGCCGCCTCACGTCTGCGGCTGACGCCGGACTGGGGGGCCTGGGCCGTCCGCGTCCCCAGAGCCGGCGTGCGCGCTCGCAGCACGGGGAAGGACGCGACCGTGGCCGCAGCAAAGCGGGCTCCTTCTGGGTTCGCTGCGCACCCCTCCTCCCCTGGCTCTGTCGCCCTCGCTCGCGGGGGGCTTTCCTGAGCACCCAGACAGCAGGGGCCCGGGCGGGGGCCCGGGGGGGGGGGGTCTGCAGCCGGGAGCGGGGCCGGGGCTTCCCGGCGCGGCAAAGCCACGGCCGCCGGGGTTGGGGGCGGGGCCGAGGCTTCTGGAATTGCACCTGATGAGCCCGAGCACGCGGAGCCACCCCTGCGGCAGCCCTCGCCTGCACCGGAAACAGGTGCGGGTGCTCCCAGCCCCGCCCCGCCCCTCCCCTGCAGGAGCATCGCCTGTGAGTAAGGACGCAGGGGCCGGGCCTCAGAGGCAGTCAGAGGGAAGAGCGTGTGGGCCCGCAGGACGCCCGTTGCCCCGTGCAACACACCCGCCCTCCTGCCTGCTCACACGGCTGCCTGCCAGCGCCCGGTGCTCGCCGGCGCACCCGCCCCCACCTGCCTCGTGCCAGGCCTCCAGGGACAGAGGTCGCACATCCGGGTGGGAAGAAAGCACACAGAGAAGCCAGACCCGGCTCTCGGATGCTCCCCTCGGACACCTGCGACTTCTGACAGGCCTGAGGGGCAGGGGTCCGGTGGGTGGCATCCAGAGACAGGGAAGGTGGGGCATCGGGGAACCCCTGGGGGGGCAGCAGTGTCCACAGTGCTGGGTCCCCAGTCCCCTGCTAAGGACCGAAGCCCGGGGAGGGGAAGGGGCACCGAGACCAGCTCCGAGTGCTTAAGGAATTGTGGCAATGTTTCCGGCAAACCTACCGCCACAGCGGGATCCTTAAAGAGGGAGAGGGCCCCTGGGCCTCAGCCAGACCCACCCAGCGGCTTCCCTCAGCCTGGAGACCCCAGCAGAGTCAGCGAAGGTGGGCGGCAGGGGGAGGGCTCGGGCTCAGGGGCCCGGTGACATCCGGTGCGCAAGGCTGGCGAGAGGCAGGAGGATTGGGGCGAAGGCCCTTCGGGCACACAGGGCCAGGGAGGTGGTGAGGGCCAAAGGAGGAATTCAGTAACTCGTGCTATCGGGGAGCACTGCTCAGACCTTCCTTTTCACAGTCCGAGCAGAAGGCGAATAATTTTACTTCTTTTTTTTTTTTTTAAGATTTATTTATTTGACAGAAATCACAAGCAGGCAGAGAGGCAGGCAGAGAGAGAGGAGGAAGCAGGCTCCCCGCTGAGCAGAGAGCCCGATGTGGGGCCCGATCCCAGGACCCTGGGAACATGACCCCAGCCGAAGGCAGAGGCCTCAACCCACTGAGCCACCCAGGCGCCCCATAATTTTACTTTTTATAGGCAGAAAATGCACGCGGCACCAAGGACCCCGAAGTGTGACAGTGTTCTCAGTGCGATGCAGGTCAGGCCCCTCCCCCACGCTCCTGTCCCTCCCAAACCCAACCACAGCGGCAGTGTCTGCTGAGATGCTCTCCCTGTCCTGTGGCCGGTAAGAGGGTCCCGTGAGGACCTCCCCCTCTGGAGAGCCAGGGAGGGGCTTATCTTTTTTCGCACGGAGTTCAGTGACCCTTGTCCCTTGCAGGATTTGTCCACAGCACACTTGCCTCTCCAGCCCATCACCTGCTGCCAGCTGGGCTGGTCTTGGGTCAGCTTCCATCTCTCTGGAGACTGGCGCAGGACCAGGAGGACGGGGGTAGTTCCCCATGTCCCCCATTCTCCACAAGGGGACACAGGGCTCCCCTCTCTGGAGGCTAGCCCAGACCCACTGGACACCGACCCCATGTGTATCCCCTGAAGGCCCCCACCAGCCACCTGCCATCTGCAGCGGAGATGGGCGCACGGGCCACACTGCTCGGTCCCGCTCTGTCAGAGCCCGTGCCCTCCGCTGGGCCCCGCACTCCCCGCCCCCGCCGCCGGCCCACGCCCCACCGCTCACAGCTCAGGTGGTGCCGGCCCCCTGGCAGGCCCCCTGCCCCTTTCTCTCCGATCCCACCAAGATCCCACCTTCCCTTGACTCGCACCCCTTCTCCCAGCCTCTTCCCTGCCCAGTCCCCCATGTGTAACTTGCCGTGAACTGCCCACGTGTGAACCTGATACCGTTCCTGGTGCCCTCGCACTCGGCGCCCGGGGTAGGGTCGCGGCCCTCCTTCATCCGGCCGCGGCAGCCTGCGCGGCTCCAGCCCGGCTTCCCGAGGGGCTCCGGCCCGCCGGACCCCTGCCCCTCCCGCCCCCAGCCTCGGCCCCTCACGGCTCCCTCCGCGTCCAATGCTGACCCCAGCCCGGCGTGGCCGCACAGCAGACGAGATCCCGGCGCGGAGGGGCAGGAAGCGGCGGCAGAGCCCGGTTCGGGTACGTGGGGGGCAGGTGATGGCGGGGCAGGCACTTAGGGAAGCTTCTGGAAAACCATACATCTGTCGGCCGGAACGTGGATGTTCAAGGGGTTCGGGTGAGGGCAGGAGAGAAACCCCTGCGTTACAGAGCGTCTGGTGGGAACCAGGCCTCCGGGGCGCGGACCGCGGGAGCCCAGCACTGGGGAACACCACGCACGCCCGCGCACACTCGGGAACACCGCGCACGCCCGCGCACACTCGGGAACACTCGGGAACACCGCGCACGCCCGCGCACACTCGGGAACACCGCGCACACTCGGGACCACCACGCACGCCTGCGCACACTCGGGAACAGTCGGGAACACCGCACACGCCCACGAACGCCGGAGCCGCCGCGGCCGAGGCTGGATCCGCGCGCCCGGGAGGCTTCTGAGCTGGGTCCGCGCTGCGCCGGCTTCTCCGGACCGCTCACAGGAAAACGAGGGAAGGGACACAAATTGCAGGAATTGTTCCGGGAAAAGGAGCCAGAGCCTGGAGATGGGGGACATTTGGGAAGAATCTGGAAGAAGCAGGAAAACGTGTTCGGGAGAGAAGGCGGAGGCGGCTGCTGGGCCGTTGTGCGAACGACCCCGTGGGGCTCGGCAGCCGCCCGCGCAGGGCCTGGAGCCGGCAGACACGGGGTTAACTCCGGGGACTCACACGGTGACACAGGGGAGACCGCCAGGTCCTCAGATCCTCCAGCACCAGACAAGGGGCTGTCCAGCCTACACAGGCCTCCCCCTCCAAGAAAACGCGGACCCTGGCCTCGGTGTCTTCCAGCTCTTCCGGCAAAGGCGGGCTTCCCCGCGCGGCTCCATCTCCATCCCCGGGCTGCAGGCCCGCAGCAGCACCCACGGCTCCCTGGGCCCCACTGGGCCTGAACGTCGGGAACCCCGGCCACGGAGCCTCGGGGCCTGGCCGGGAAGCCCCAGAGCAGCCCTGGATGGGGGCGAGGGGCAGGGAGACCCGCCAGGCTGTGGCTGATCTGACCCTTATGGTTACGGGGACAGAGGGCTGGAGACGTTTAGACAGCGCCCACCACCACATTCTGCGCAGGCCCCGGCTGTGAAAGCACCTTCTGGGCGTCGCAGGCCAGGCCTGCACTGCCCACAGCGGCCGCCCAGGGGCCTCCCCAGGCCCAGCCAGAACTCACAGCCCCGAAATCCGCTTTGAAACAGGAGCAGAGCTGCCAGAGAGGACTGGGCCGCAGGCACTAACGCAGTGAGGACTGACCAGGCCTGGGGCCCACAGGCGTCAAGCGGAGCCTTGATCTTGCCCCCAGGAGGAGGAGGCACCAGGGCCAAGCCTGCAGCCTTCACGGCTGTCCACCGCCCCCTGGTGACCGAGCCCCAACCCTCGCTTGTGTGTCCTGCAGACCCCACCCCTTACCCCGGCAGGTGCTGACCCAGAGATGGGGGCGGGGTGCGCAGGACGGACCTCCAGAGCTCCCGCTGTGTGCCGCCCAGGGGCGAGTCCTAATGAAGGCCTGTGCTGCGGGATAGGAGCCTGGCTGGCCCTCTTGATGCTCTCCCCTTCCCATTGCTGATGCTCAGATGGGCCCACCGTCTGCCCACCGTCCCCAGCAGCGGGCTCCGTCCCTGGAGGAGACTCCAACTGCCTCCAAGCTGCCTTCCAACAGCAGCAGACCTAACAGCTGCAGGGACTTGACCCAGAGGCCCATGGGGCAGTTCAAGCCCCCGGCTTCGCAGACTCCAGGTAACTTAAGAAGCCTGTCGGTGTGCGTGCACCTAGAAGGTCACTTAGAACACCGAGCTGTGAAGAAATAGACAGTCTGGATACTCATTACTGCTAAGGAGGTTGACTCAGTGATAGAAAACCCATGACAGACAAAAGTCCAGAACCAGACAGCCTCGCTGGGGGATTTCACGGAACGTTCAGAGAAAAAATTAACAGCTGTCCTTCCCAAACTCTTCCAAAACACAGAAGAGAACAATTAAAAATTCATTTTACGAGGGCAGCATTACCCTAATACCAAGCCACAAGGACACAAGAAAAGAGAACTACAGGCCAGTATCTCTAACGAATGTGGATCCAGAAAAATCCTCAGGGAATTATTAGCAAACCAAATCCAACAACACTGTAAAAGGATCCTACACCGTGATCCAGTAGGACTACCCCTGGGATGCACAGAGCATCTGACATCTGCAGACCGACGTGGCATGCAGCACAGTGACACAGTGAGACACAGAAGTGCCATCAGCATCTCAACACATGGTGCAGAAACACGAGTACGGAAAAAGCACTGGATGAAACTCAACATCCGTTCGCGATAAAAACTCCAACAAAGTGAGAACAGAGGAAACACTCCTCCACAGGAGAAAGGACACGTATGACAGGCCTACAGCTGACATCACCCCAACAGTGGAAAGCTGAAGGCTCTTCCCCTAAGACCAGGGACAGGACCGGGAGGTCCACACTTACACTCCTGTTCAAGCCACTCCTGGACATCCTACCCATAGTGGCCAGGCCAGACAAAAAATACAGGGCATCTAAATTGGAAAAGAAGAAGTAAAACTGTCACTTTTTGCAGATGACATCATATTTACACAATGAACCCTGAAGACTCCACCCAAAACTACTAGATGTAATCGATGAATTCAGTACTGATTATTGATTGTGAGATATAAAATCAATGCACAGAAATCTGTTGTGTTTCCATACATTAATAACAAATGATCAGAAGAGAAATTAATAATGCCATTTACAACTGGATCAAAAACAATAAAATACTTAGGGATAAAATTAACCACGGAGGTGAGCTATCTGTATGCAAAAATCTGTAACGCATGGATGAAAGCAATCGAAGAAGACAGAAATGGAAAGATCTAGCACGTTTGCGGACTGGAAGAATTAACATGGTTAAAATGTCCACATTATCCAAAGCAATCTACAGATTTAATTCAGTCCGTACCAAAATTCCAATGACATTTTTCACAGAAATAAAACAAACTATCCTGAAATTTATACAGAACCACTAAAGGGCCCAAATAGCCAAAGTAATCTTGAGAAAGAAGAGGAAAGCGGAAGGCATCGCATTTGCCAGTTTCTATCTGTATCACAAGCCACCGTAATGAAAGCCATTTGGAATTGGCCTAAAAACAGACCTAGAGGTTGATGGAAGAGAGACCCCAGAAATAAACCCACACATCTATGGGCAATTAATTCATGACAAAGGAGGCAAGAACTGGTGCTGGGAAACTTGACAGTCAAGGCAGAAGAAGGAAGGGACCACCCCTGTACTCCATACACAAAAATTCACCCGAAATGGATCAAAGACTTGAAAGTAAGACCTGAAAGCATAAAACTCCTAAAAGAAAACGTAGCAGTAAATGCCCTGATGTTGTTTTCCTGGATTTTCTGGATTTGACACCAATAGCAAAGGCGACAAAACCACCAATAAATACGTGGGGTTACATCAGACTAAAACATTCCGCACGGCAAAGGAATCCATCACTACAGCGAAAAGGCAGCCTCTGGAAAAGGAGAAAGTACTTGCGGATCATGTGTCCAATAAGGGGCTGACATCCAAAATATGCAAAGAACTTATAAAACCTAAGAGTAGGAAAACAAAAAATTCAATTAAAAAATGGGCAGAGGTACTAAATGGACATTTTCCAAAGAAAGCCCTCGATGGGCTCTTGAGAATCTGGTCACCAGCACGTGTCACCCGGGAAGTACGAATGATACAATGTGTCATCAGGGAAGTACGCATGATACAACGTGTCACCCGGCAAGTACGCATGACACACATCCAAACCGCAATGCGCTGCCACTACCGCTCACTCTGGCCGGAACCGCAGAAGTCAAGGGCAGAACAAACAGCGGGTGTCGCCGGGCTGTGGAGAAGTCGGAAACTCCCGCAGCTGCGGCAGGAGTGCGAACTGGTGCGTTCGCTCTGGAGGACGGTGTGGCGGGTCCTCGAGATGTTAACACACAGCGACCCTAGGACCCAGCAATTGCACTGCCCGGTATTTATCTGAAGAAAACAAAACCTGGAACTCAAGCAGGCATTTCACCCCCCACGCCCCTGCCCCCTGCCGCATCGTCGCCAGCAGCAGATGCGGGAGCAGCGCGTGCGCTCCACGATGGAGGGACAAGGCCGTGTATAAATATTCCTCAGCCATAAAGAAGAGATTGTGCGTGTGCAGGCACGTGCAGGGATCCTGACGGCATTGTGTGCCGTGAATTCAGTCACAGCGAAGACGGCAGGACCTCGCTCATCTGTGGAACCTAGAAAAACAACGGAATAAACTCCCAGAGCAAGAACAGACTTGGGGTTCCCAGCGGGGGGGGTGGGCGCAGGCGACACGGGGAAGCGGGTCAACCGGGACCACACCCGCAGCGTAACAGAAGCGGGCCTGGGGCGTCCTGACACGCTCCTCCCCGGCGCGCCCCGAGCGCTCTCACCGCCGCCAGGGAGTGCGCGGGGCCGCGGGCGCCCTGGGCTCGGCGCGGCACTGTCTCGGGGCGTGCGCGCTGCGCGTCCCTACCCGCACCCCCGGCCCGTGCGTGCCTGCGGTCACTGCGTCTCGGTTTGAGAGCAGAATCGCTGAGCTCCCCCGCGCGCAATGCAGAGGCTCCAGGCTCAGCCCGGCATCGGCGACGCGGGTCGGTAAAGCGCTCCGGGGCCGGAGTCCCGGCGCTTGTCCTTACCGTGGGCGCCGCGGCTCTCTCCGACACGGAGCTCCTCCGCGCCGTCCACGCGCCGTCCACGCGCGGCCTCCCAGGCGGCGCCGGCTCCCTCCACTGTCCTCATGACCTTGCTTTCTTGCTGGCTGACTCCCTGGGGTTGTCCCTGCTGGGGACATGTGACGCCGGGGCCGGGCGGGCCTTCCTGCGACTGCCCCGGCGTGTGCGGGCTCCGGCGTGCGTGCACGTGTCTGCGTGCTCCGTGTGCGTGCTCCGTGTGCGTGCTCGGGCGTCCATGCTCGGGCGCGCGTGCTCCGTGTGTGTGCGGCCTTGGCGGCTGCAGCTGTGCACGACCCGAGCTGAGGGGCTCTGCGCCCCGGAGCCCCCAGCGAGCTGACGTTGCAGGGTCCTGGTTGGGAGCCCCCAGCGCCCATTCTCGGTGAGGCCACGCGTGGTCTTTGGGCGGGGCCGGGGCTGCACGGCCAGACCCCCCGGGGCAATGGGGTAGCACACGGGCTTCCACCCCACGCCCCGGGTGCCCCGCGCTCTGTGCGCCCCGGAAAGGCACTGAGTCCTGGCAGAGCCGTGCCACCTGCCGCTTCCAGGCTATGGGCTGCTTTTGAGTATTTTTAATCTTCAAAGGAGAGGGCAGGCAGGCCGGGGCAGGGAGACCAGCAGCATCCCGGCATCTGTAGGCCTTTTGGTCCCTTGGTCTCCAGACAGCACTCCAGTTTTTCAGAGGGCTTATTTGATCCTATAAAATGTTTGATTTAAAGACACATTCCCGGGCCCCTGGGGCGTTCCATGCCTGAAGCATCTGCCTTCAGATTGGGTGATGATCCTGGGGTCCTGGGATCAAGTCCCGCATGGGAGTCCCTGCTCACGGGGGTGTCTGTTCCCTCTCAGACCCTCCCCGCCATGCTCTCTCTCTCAAATAATAAAATCTTCAAAAATAATAAATAAAGATACATTCTCGAGGGCTTGGCAGGACCAGACCCGTCCCACGGTCGCTGCCGGAGGCACGGCCGAGGTCTGAACCGGCAGGGACGAGCAGAGGGACACAGACACCGATTCGCCGTGTTCCCGTGTGTCTGCAATGATGGCGAGAGAGTAGGGAGCGCCAGTCACGACCGTGCCAGTCACGACCGCGCCAGAACAGGAGCCGTGCGGAGATGAATTTAATGGAAGACACACAGAGCGGCGCGGCGCGGGAAGGTCCAAAACCCATCGGAGGGCTGTCAGGAGAGCCTCGGAAAGGGCCGGGGACTCTGTACCTCCCGACGGGTCTGCGGATCCAGGCTGATTCCCATCCGAAGCCCAGAAGGACGTTCTGGTGAGAACTGACCAGCTGCCGCGGCCCCACAACCTCGCAGATGAAGGACTAAGTGGAGGGCGGGCGCCTCCGGGTCCCCAGCCACGGGGAAGCCACGGTCAGCAGAGGCTGACATGTTAGCAGGCGGACAGACGGGCAGGCTCGGCCGGCACCCAGCGGGCTCGGGAATCAGACCCCCACACGCCGAATCAGCTGATGTTCGACAAAGGTGCAAAGTAAACCACCGGGAAAAAGTCACTCAACCCGCGAGCGGCAGCACCCTGCTCGCCCCTCACCTCCCACGCGGAAGTTAGCACAATGGATCTCAGAGCTAAACGCGAGGACTGAAACCATGAAACCACCAGAAAACACGGGGCAGGTAATCTCCGTGGCCGCGGTTTGCAGAACTTTCTGCCTCGGAATGAAGAACTGCTCCTGAAAGGGTCGGGGGGGGGGGGGGCGGGGGACAGACCCGTGTGGTGCAACGCCGCATGCACTGGAAGGCGGTGGCAGGAGCCAGGACTGCCGTTGGGGAGGCAAGACCTGCTTCGACCCTTGGATCCCGACACGTGGACATCAGGTCCCCAGCAGGTGCACAGGCATGTGGCAGAGAAGCCAGAACTGCCCATCCACGCTGAGCCGTCCCGCAATCCCCTGCTGGGTGCAGGTCCCCTGTGAGCACATCGCGGCTGCCCCGGTGACGGGCATCCGTCCACTGCGCAGGGACCCAGCACAGGCCAGAGTGTGGACCTTAGCAGCAAAGGCCACAGGGATGCCGACGGAGGATGCCAGGCAGGAGGGACGGAGACCCTCAAGGTTGCACAACAGCCTCTCCAGACTCCTGGCTTAATTCCACAGAGTGTGCAAGGAAGGTCAGACACTCCCAGAAACACAAGGGGGGGCCAATGGTGCTGGGACCCCCGAAGGCCGTGCACCCCTGAAGGCATCTGGAGCTCCGAGGAAGCCTAGCGTCTTGCAGCGAAGCAGGCACACACAGATGGGGGACGTGAACTTAGCTCCAGGTTGGTGGCCCCTGTTTGTTTTTATGCTCTTACTGACTAGGGTGCTCACGGTCCCGTGTGGACTCACGCTGCATTTTGGCAGGACAGTGCTGGCCAAGAGCACTGGCCGTGAGTGGGTTTACTGAGAAAGGGCCGAGGTGGGCAGGACCCAGGGCGGGGTGGGAAGCGCTGTTCCTGTCTTCGCACAGGTGGGAGGTCTCCCCTGGGCCACTCCCACCGCAGCAGACTGTGTGTCCCATCAGAACAGCAGCACAGACAGCCCTGTGGCCACCGGGCTCCACTCAGCCGGCCTCCAGCCCAGTCTGTCGGGCTCGTGGTCAGGGTGACTGGCCCTGAAGGTGTCCCTTCTGCAAACTGGGACGGAAAGCCAGGGAGACCAAGACTGCTGCCCACGGGTGGTCGAGGAGGGGCCCGCGAGGGCCGAAGAGGGGACCGCTGTGGCTCCCCTGTCTGCGTGGGAAGCATGGCCCAGCTCAGCCCGCTAGCCCCTCTGCCCTCGAGATGCTTGGCACGCCTGTCAGCCTGGCGACCTCCTGGAGGAGGCGGGCACCCCCGCACCCAGCGTCCCCAGCCCGCGCTGCAGCTGGGCCCCTCCTGGAGCAGTGGTGGTCACGCAGGGAGCTCCAGGGATGCTTGCCCGCAGGGAGCTCCGAGAACCCTTGGCCGCAGGGCGCTCCGGGGACGCTTGCCCGCAGGGCGCTGTCCCCATGCGCTGGCCCATGTCGCCTCCTTCCTCTGTGCTCCGGCTCCGCTGGCGCCCGGACTCCCCAACCACTGTGGCCTCACAAAATTCAAGTGTGCAAACACAGCTCCGGAGCTGCCCCATGCACCACCCCTGCACCCCCGGGCTCAGGCCGTGGTCCTCCAGCCTCTCCCGGCCACACTCCCCCTGGACCCCCACCCACCTCTTCTTTCTCCCGAGGCGACCCAGACGGCCTCACACACGGCTCTACTCGGACCGCCCTGCCCCACACGTCAGACACTTCCAGGCACTAGGCCAACAGCATTACAGTGCGTGCCCAGGTAGGGGCGTGCACTCCACTGGGGGCCAGCCACACGGCCACATCCGGTCAGATGGCCACTGGGCCTCAAGGTCAGCAGGCCGGAGGTCACATGCACTCCCACGGGTGGCGGCAGGCGTGCGGGCTGGGGTGGATGGCCGGTCAGGGCAGCCGTTAGAGGCTCATGAGGCTGTGGGCCGCCCGGGCACCACGAGGAGGTCAGCTGCCCGGCACAGGCACACAGCGGCATCGAGCCGGCAGGTTCAGGGAGGGCTCAGGGACCGTGGGGCCCGAGGGGTGGGGATGCACGGTGTCAGCAGCGGCGTTTCCCGAGGAGCATCCCCGTGTGTCCGGGCCCCGCCTCACAGGCGCCCTCCCACCACCCCAGGCTGGACCCGCAGGTCTGACCAGTGCTGCTCAAGGATGGAGTCAGCCCCTGAGTCCACCCAGTGAGGTGAGAAACTCCTGGCGGCTCTGACAGGCAGCGGACTCGTGTGTTTACCGCCCCCCCGGGTGACCTGGGGCGTGAGGACTTGGCAGATGACGCCCAGCACCGTCCGGGAAGGGAGAACAGGGCGAGACAGAGCAGCTCGTGGAAGACACACCGCGCGGCGCAGGGACGGGTCCTCGGTGCGCACACGGCCACGAGCAGACGGGGGGGGGGGGGCGGGAGAGGCGCAGGCTCCCACAGCCGAGCTCCCCAACACCCCGCAAATGCTCACCGGCCGGCGGAGCGCGCGCCACAGCGGGGACCGGGGCCGCCCCACAGAGGCCAGGCCCGAGCGCCCCTCAGCACGCCGCCAAGCCCAGCCTGACGCATCGGAGGGGACGGCGGTCATACGGCGACCTGCCTGAGCACGGGGGCACCAAACTAGGCACCGGCAACACGAAGACAAGAGGAAAACCTCCCAACACCGTGAAGTGAAACACCACCTTCTACAGAATCCATGGGTCAAAGAAGAAACCTCAAAAAAAAGAACTGGGATTCAAGGGAAACGGATAGCACGGAACGCCGACCTCGGGAAGGACCGTAAACCTGTCCTCCTAAGCTCCTGAGAAAGTAGGGAGAGAGACAAGAGCAAAAGAAACCCAGAGGCCGCGGGAGGAAGGAAACTCCAGGACGACTGCGCCCCGGCTCGCCCCCAGGCTGCCCCGAGCCCGCACAAGTCCAGGGCTCCTGCGGGGCTGCCCGCTTCTTCCCCAGGGCACTCGACCTGTCGACCACAAGTACCCCCCGACTGTCCTCCACAGCGGCTGGCGTGCAGGGCGACCTTCCCGTGTCCCTACCCCACCCCCTGCCCTGAACCCCAAGCTCACGGCAGGAGAGGCAGCAGGAGGAAATCTCAGTTTGCCTTTGCTGGTTGGGTTCAGGCTAGTTCGGAAGCTGGTCCCAACAAGAAGAGTCTGCTGGTGTGGTTTTCAGGGGTATCGGGCCAGGCCCCCACTGCGGCCGCAAGCGAGCCCTGTCCTCAGGTCGGACGGTGACCCGCCAGCACATGGCCTCTGCCGGGAGGCTGCCCGGGGTCCGTGGGAGCCAGACGCGGCTGGGAGCCGAGCTGGCCTCCTGCCCCGAGGCCTGGGGCCGGCTCTCACCTCCGACACTCCCGCCCCTGCTGTGGCGGCAGGGACGGCTCCCAGGTCACCCAGGTCACGACAGCGAAAAGGTCTGATTCTAAGGGCTGGGTGCGGACTGGGCGGGGCTTCAGCCCTGACACGCGGCCACCTGCCCGTCCACCTGCCCGTCCACCTCTCCCACCTGTTCCCACGTTCAGACACCGCCCGCCAACCTTTCTGTGCCGAACGCCTCGCAGGCCACGGGGGCCAGGCCAGGCAGGGCCAGCTCTTCCTTCCTTCCGTGGATCCCAGACTCGTGCCACCACAGTCGTCGGGGCCTCGCCACAGCACCCGTTCAGAAGGGCCCTCTCGTACGGGCCCTGGTGTTCTGAGTACGCGTCCCGTCTGCAGGACCAGCGGCCGCCCCCGGAGTGCGCCTGCTTTGCTTCTCCATGTTCCAGAGGGCCCTTGCACACACGTGTGTTCTGACAGAGCCCCCGGACGCACAACCGTTCCTGAACCGGTCGTGAGTTTCAGCAACACAAAGGGCTACTGTGGCTCAAAGGACAGCCTGGGCTGGGGCGAACCCAGGCACTGGCTCCACCGGGGTCACGCACTGACGGCTGCAGCGCCACCTTGTGGCTCGCACGCGCCATCACCAGGGCCTGCCATGAAGAGCTGTTCCTCCCCCGACCCCGTGGGCTCGTCGGGGGGCCTCCTCTGGTAATGCCACCCTGGGCCCTGCCAGTGCAGCGGAACCCCCTTGCCTGGTGCCCCACCTGCCCGCTGCAGCTCAGAGCAGGCCCACGCCGCCCACCCAGCCTCCCGGCACGGGAGCACAAGGCCGGGCTTCTGGTGGGCACCGATGTGCTAGCAGCGCTCCGTGGTGCTTCTGGATCCACGGGCACGCAGACCCGAGTGGGGGGCGCTGCTGCAAGTCCCCCGTCCCTCTGACGTCCCACCGTACCTCCCACCCGCCTCCGCAGGGGGGCCAGGAACAGCGCGTCAAAGGGAATCCCAGACACGCCAGTCTGAGCGCCCTGGCCTCCAACAGGCTCCCTGCCCGTCGCACCCTGCAGTGTGAGACCGTCTGCTGGTGGTGCTGCCACCATCGCTTTGGTTCCAGGATTCAGGAAAACACAGGATGTCAACGTTGGTGACGGATGTGGCGGCCCACGGAGCGGAATGCAACGGTTCCACCTTCTTGGGGGAAGAGACGCCGCGACGCCGCGGTTCAGCCCCTGCACCCTCCCGGGGCCGGCAGCACACGGGCTCTGGCTGGCCTGCGGGCCCAGAGGGGCAGCACGCAGGGTGAGGCGTGTGTCTCCCCATGCATCTGTGACAAGTGGGGCCAGGGCCGGCAGAGCCGCCACACCGAGCCTTCATCAGCCGATCCTGATGTGTGACTGTCACGTCAAGCCAGAGTTTTGGATGGTCGCCTGGAAGCAGCAAAGCATCTGCCCAGTTCTTTCGAATTCTCTCGGCCCGTGCTGTGCTAAAAAGAATACGTACCCGGTATCCCATCAACCTGACAAACAGTTACTGAGCCCAGCCACGCGGCAAACAGTGTACTCCGAACCGGGGATACAGAGGCGAGTGGGCTGGGCTCAGTCCCTGCCTTCGGGACGCACACCGAACGACGGCTGCGGGGAGTTCCGTCAAAGAAGCTCCTAGTGACGGGCTGAGCGGAAGCCTACGGTGTCAGCAGAGACCGAACTATGGACGGTAAAGGACGGGGCGCCCAGACAACACGCACACGTCTGTGGGGACTCTGCAGGCACCACGGGTGGCAGCACACATCACGGAGAAGAAACGAGGGACACAGAGAAAAGACAGTCTCCGTACGGCCCAGGGAGAACGCGGCCGTGACCCAGACCACACGCGCACGCACGGCCGGCGGTCCCAGGTGGACTGAACGCGCGCACACGCGCTCGCACGCACACGCACTCGCACGCACACACATGATCTTACGCCTACAGAGGAGGAAAATCCTTCATAAACAGGACCAAGACGCTAGGACCACAGAGGAGAATGAGAATCAGGAACTGTAAGGTAAGAAGACAAGACAGCTGGCGGGGGTCGAGGGAAGCATCTGTAACACACGCAACAGCAGCGGAACAGAGCAGGAACACGTCAGCGTGAGCGCAACAACCCCGCAGGAAGAAACGGGAAAAGGAAACCGCTCAGATGAGGGCGAGCAGTCCAGCGCCATCTACGCAGCCCACCCGTGCGCGCCCCAACTCAGCCACCTCCGGGCCGTGCACCCGCCTGCAGCCCTGGGCGGAGAGTCGGTGACCTTGTTTCCGAGGCTCCGTCTGCCCCAAAAACCACAAAAGCCCCTCCCCAAGGGCCTCTGTGGGAACATCGCACAAGAGACGGGCCGTTTCACGCAAGCCGTGCAAGACCCCAACACGGGGACCCTCCGCTCCGTGGTCAAACCCGGACTCCGTGCAGGGCTCCCCGGAACGCCTCAGGCCGCACGCCACCCGGGGCCCCTCGCGGCAGCTCACGCTCGGAGTGTGCGAGAAGCCGCGACAATCCCACACCGGCTGGGAGGCAACCACTTTCCATTCTCATGTACATGACGGGAAGAGACAAGAATTATTTTTTAAAAAGATGTATTCTTGAAGGAATTTTTAATTTAAAAAAATCAAAAGAAAATTGAACAGTGCCTAAATCTTTATTTTTCATAACCTACATTTTTTTCCAAATTAGACAGTTTTACACTGAATGACACAAAAGGAAACTTAAATTATCAATAGTTTACACGTAAGCTTGATTCCAGTCTTAATGAAAAGAAGTAGAACAGAAACAAAGGCCCTCCAGAAAGCTTCCGGATTACGTCCCACTCCGTGGCCTGGCGGCTGCCGGCCCCACCTCCGGCTTGGATTGTCTGCCGCTCCAGGGGACAGGCCCCCAGGCGCACGAGCCGCGACCACAGCCGCTGGCGGCAGGCGCAGACGCGCACCTTCTCACCCGCGGCTCTGGCAGCACGCCGAACCAGCTCGTACGTGCAAACCGCGCGACCCTGGCCGACTCGGCCACCTGAAGCGTCCACTGCTGCCCGCTAGTGACAGTCAGTGATGCGGGGACCGGCGGGCCAGACCAGGAACATCGGGACCCCAACTCTTAAAAAGCAACTACTCTACGGAAATTCATGTCTGGTGAAACGGGGCGAGATTCTCCTCCCTCTATTTCCAAATTGCAAGTGTCCCCACACGATTTCACAAGTTACATGTCATTTGTGAGTGCTGTCTCTCTGACTCCTCGCCCTGAGACGCTGCGGGGAAAGCAAAGACTTCTGCTTCTACAGACGGACAAGCGCCTCCAACCGCTGGCCGCCGCCGTCTCCCAGCCTCCTCTAGCAGGGCCGCCCTTCCGTGAGCGGAAAGTCCCCCGTGCTCTGAACGCTGGTGCGCAGACACGAGACGCAGCTACTTCGCGGATCATCTTGGCTTCACTGGGAAGGGCGCTATAAACACCCCCGCAGGCGAGCCGCGACCCTGGACGCCACCGGCGGGGCCGCGGGGCAGCAGCGCGGGGCCGGACCGCCAGGCCACGCCGCTCCCGCGCACCAGCCGCCCCCGGGGCCTGGTCGGGCCCCGCTGGCTGTCACTACTGGCCACCTTCACCCTGCCTGCGGGGGACGGCTACAGCTGGCGCTAGCAGTGTCAGCTCCACGGGGTCTGCGGACGGGGGGTGGGGGACGGAGGCAGACTGCGTCCGCTCCCTCCGCCGGCAAAGACCACCGCAGGCAGGACATCTTGGGCCTCACCTTTCCAGCTCTCCTTACAGCACTCGTGGGAGTCGGGGCGTCAGAGGTCAAGTAATTCCTGATTTCTTAAGTCCGCAATCCCTCGCCTACAGAAAAAGAAACCCCCTCGCTCCTCTCATGCTAGCACGGTGTGCTGCGGGCACTCGAGTCCTGACGGCTTCTCTGAGGAGACGGTCCCGCGCACCGGGGCGGGCGCCCCTCTGGCAGGGCGAACTGTGCTCGTTCTGATTTTAAGTAGATTATCTTTACCGTCTCCTGAAGCCCCTGCCAGTTTCTGCTTCCTACATTCTGCTTTCACATTAGCTATGATTAGTGCGTATTTACAGACTTGTGAGAAGAGCAGGAAAACGTCGGAAGGCTTTGCTGGGACTTTCCATTTCCCTTCTGCAGCAGCAAAGAGGCAGAATCAGACCAACAGACCAGCATCAGAGAAAAAGAAAAACACCTCAACAAATTAAAATAATATTCAAACCACAACATTTAGTTTATCTACATCCAGCTCAATAGCAACATTTATAATATATCAATAATTTTTATCAGATTTTTCTCTGTAGGGTACCTTTTTAATATGTTCTGATTATTTACAACTGTACAAGCAAAGCACACACTCCCAGGTGCACGTATGTAATACAGCATTGACCATCTGCATTTACAGGATTTCCCAACCATCTGAAAAAGGTCAACTGTTGAAGATCTTCGGGTCTATGACAGACGCCACTGCCAGGCCCTGTGCTACAGAGCGTGCGCTCAGCGACACCCGCGGCGGCAGCCCCACCCAACCGAGCGGCTCTGTGACCCACTCGCGCCAACCCAGGGGCCAGTCTCCACCAACTCTAAGCTGTCTTATACAAAAGTTAAGGCAAAGTCATTTTCAAGTTTAAATAAAATTCAAGTCTTTAAATATTGGATGGAAATAATGTTTTAAAAAGAACCCTCAGTCTTGTTAAATAACTTTCTGTAGAATAAACTGTATGGTTACATTTAGCAGGAAATGTTTTAATGTCTGCTGCTCAGAATACTTCAAGAAAAAATTTAGGCATTTTAAAACAAAATAATTTATATTTAACTTTATTATGAACTGCTAGCGTGAGTGCATGCGTGGTGTTGAGCGCAGCACTTCCAGAGGGTCACGGAGACCCTCATCTCGGAGGAACGGCGAGCCTCGCCGCCGAGGGCACCACAGACACCGCTCTCTCACGACTTAAGGAACACTTCCACTGTGTGCCGCCGCGGAGGTCCAGGAAGGCGCCCACGGAGCCGACTAACGGGACAGACGCGGGAGCCACGCCGGCACCCACGCCCACCCCGCAGCTCCCATGAGCAAGACAACATCAGGGCACATTTTCGCGGGGACACGTCAGTGGGCAACCAGGTTTATGTTTTCATTTCAGTTCTATTCACAATGTGCTTTGACTCTATCTTACACAACAGCCATGTGAGCCAGGAGTGAGCGGCTGGTTACTTGCTTGCAGCACATCAAAACTCAAGGTTTCAGGGCTCTCTTGGGTGCATCTCGCCCAGTAGATCAAAAACGGGCTATACTTTTTTAAAAACAAAAACAAAAACAAAAACAAAAACACTAGCGTCACTTGCTAAGGTTCTGAATGAAGTACAACTCCCATGCCAGCGAGGGCGCGACCGGACCCCATCTCTTCTCCGGGCCACACGGACCGTGTCACCTCCAACCTCCATCCCGGCCGTCCTCAGCCCACGCATCGGTCTGGACATCGCAGAGGAATGCACTTGCTAACCAGTTATTTTAAAAAAAGAAGTAGCATAGTTCCGCTTAATTTAGAAAAACTCACTATATATAGCTTGCATTCATAGCCACATGGAGGCTTAATAAAAATATCAATTTGTTAGGATAAATGCATTTTCTATCCTGAAAAAAATCAGACTTATGCATCACCTCCAGTTAAGCACCAACCTAAAATAAGGTTTATATTAATTAAATCCTGAAAAATAGATTTTTTTCAAGAGGGGGGAAATCTGACTCATGGAAGAAAAACCACTTGCAGGCACCTCACCGGCCTTGTCTACGCTGCAAGCCCCTAACCAGCGGCTCATTCTTGGCCCCGAGGGGGGCAGTGCTTCGTTGTGGCGACCCCAGCTCCTCACAGCCCTCCCAGACCTCGGCGCTCACTGAGGGGACTTGGGAGGGGTGCTCTGTTCTCTGTGTGGACGCTTCCCGGCGGCCGGGGGCGAGGGCCGGCGGCCTGGCGGCCTCCTCTGGTCTTTGGGTGGTCCCGGGTTGGACTTGGGGGCGGGGGGCTCTCTCTCGGCGAGCTTCTTTTCTTCCTTCCCGCAGCCGACGGCGTTGGGCTTCTGTTCTTTCGGCGGCTGCGACGGGGAAGACGGAGGCTCTCTACTCGTCCTCTGACAAATCTCCGCGTAGCTGGGTTTTCGCAATTCCTGGGAACAGACGCAATGCTGGGGTTACGTACACAAAAGGACACCTCCACATGTGTGAGAGTAAGTTCGCTCCTGCTAAGTGAACCAAGTTTTCAGCAGGTGCTCGATTCCACACTCGGAAGTGCTATCACTGGTAAAAGTTCATGAATTTCAATAGGTTTTGTTTCCCCTTCAGCACAAGGTTCTCTCTGAGACACTCTCTAGGAACATCTCATAAAAATGGGTAAAACCAGAAACAGTCCTGAGATATACAGTGCCGACCTCTGTGCCCTCCTGAGTCACACGGAAGCCTAAAAGGTGTGAGAAAAGGTGCCTCTGGAAAGAGCCAGAAGCAGCATCTACTCTCCCTGCCCACGGGTCCGTGCAAACACCGTCACTTTGCACAGCATGGGCTTCCTGGAACCCCCGAAAACCACGCTGCCCATCATTGACCAAGGAGATTCAAATAATGTCTGTGCCCATTTCAAACCAGAGGCTGGTGGTGTGGATTCAGGAAAGGTGAAGACAGAGTTAAAAAACTTTTTAACAAGTTAATTTTTCAGGTAAGTGGAAGCTTGAAAGCCAAGTCACAGAAGAGAAACTTAGAACTGTCTCACCTCCATAAGCCATGTACTAACTTAAAAGTAACTGTAATCTATTAACGTTTCCTTTCAAGATGCAACCTTATAGCTGGGCTTTAACTCCCAAATCTAACTGATAAAAGTTCCCCAAATCAGAAATAAAAAAGGCCGGGTGCACCAAGGGGGAAGGAGGCAGGCAGAGGAGCTGGAGGGGAGGCCGTGGGCAGGATGGGGCCGCCCCGCGGGGAGAACAGGCGGGCAGGGGTGGTGCGGCTCCTTCTCGACATCCCTTGGGAGGAGACTTGCCCAAGTGACAAGAATCCATGGAACACGTGGGGCTGCGGTCTTGACACTTCGAAAGACAACCTCACTCAACCAGCAGCGAGAGCAGCAGCCCCCAGGGGGGCGGCAACCAGTGACAACCGGCGCCCTCCGTGGGAGGTCGACCACCACACGCAAGGTATTCGGTGCGGAAAGCACGGCACCGACACAGGTGAAAACCCTGCAAGCCAGAGGTCACTGAAAAGCAGTGGACACAGGAAAGGAGCCCCTCCCCGCTGGGGCGGCTGGGACACGTACCGTGGCAGCGCCGTTCACCTGCACCGACTTACTGGCCGTTGCAGTTAGGGCAGAAGGAAGTCTGTCCACACTCGAGGCTTCTCTCTGCTTCTCCACCATCTTGGGATCCCTGTAAAATGCCACCACAGGCGTGACTCTCACGCTCACCCACGAGAGGCAAGGGCAGTCCGAGGGCGCCGAGCGCGGCAGAAGGCAGTACTTACTCCGGCAGCCGGACGGGGGAGGGGGAGCGCCCATAGGCTGCAGACGCGGCACAGGGAGCCGGCACCAAGGGCTCTCTGGGGGTCACCGCGGGAAGCGTGCTCGTGCCTGCATCCGCGTTTAGGCTCTGAAAACCAGGAGGAGGACAGTTGAACTTGGGAAGAGACGCGGCCCTCAGACTTCTCCCTCCGTGAATCAGACACACAAACAAAGGTCCTAGTCTGAATGACAAGCCTTCCCACCTTCCGCCGGTGGGGGGGCATCGGGGTCAGAGCATGGCCTAGACCAAGCGGGGCAGCTGGAAAACACAGCAGCAGGAGGAAAGAGAGGAGGAGGAAAGAGAGCCCCGCCCGTCCAGAGTGCCCCCCTCATGGCTCACGGACCCCTCACCATTTCTGCGACTCGGGCTCCCCTCGGGCTCCACTTGCATCGCCCATAAGCTGTAAGTATCAAAGGCATCTTATCCCTAACACCCCAGTGCCTGGCACAGCCGGCACATGAGGAGTCTTCAAGTCTCTGCTACATGCGGAGCTCCCGACCGAGTTCCGCACAGCTCCTCGTAACTAAAGCCCGAAAGATCAACCCTTCAATATAGACAAATCAATTTGGGTGCCTCAAGGTGGGTGGCAGGCACCGACAGCTCCCACCCCTGGAAGCAGGTGTATGAACCCCCAGTTTAACAGCTGTGGAAACGGAAGCTGGGAACCTGGACAGGAACCTGTCCTTGGCCGTGGGACATGGCCGTGAGCAGCACCCGCGGCACTTGCTCCAGGCAGTGCACCAGGGCCGGGTGACGGCCGTGTCACTGCAAGTCCGCACAAGCACAAACAGTGCTTTCTTCCAATGCTCCTTTCTGAGGAGACCAAAGGTTCAGAGGCGGACTGAGCAGAGAACGCCTGGAGGGAGCAAGGCGAGCGGGATGCACGGTCTGGGCCCTCTGCCCCGGCACCAGGGCCTCCCAAAGCACCAGACTCTTCACGAGTCCATGCTCTGCTGCGGGAGCGGAAAACACCTCCTTTCTGTAAAGCTTCATCGACTCCAGGGGCCTCGCTACGCTGCCGTGCAGACAGCAGCCGGTGTGCGACCCGCTCCCCTCGGGGGCAAGCTGCCAAGCCCCTTCCAGCCGCCTCCCACACGTAAGCGCCAAGGCAACGGAAAAAGCTGCTGGAGGGGCTTCGGGGAGAAGCTGTGAGTCCCCCGGCAGTGGGATCCAGCTCAGACCTGTTTAAAGTGGCCCTTCTTTCTTTAAAAAAAAAAAAAAAATTACACGGAGACTCGAAATGTGAACCATTGCAGCTCCTGCTTTTGAAGCAGGTGGAGGCCAGCCTGTTCTCTTCCCGTTCCCGCCACCAAGGGGAGTTAAGGCCAGGGGGAATGCTGGAAGTCAAGGTCCCTCCAGCGCTCACACTGACATCGATGCAGAAGGCAGCTGTAACCCAGAGACTACGGTCTGAAGGTTTAAAACTTAACACACAAGACATGCCAAGGGCAGCATGTGCTGGTTACTGCCACGCACAGACTCCTGCAGTCCACGCCTCCTCCAAGGTTAAGGACCAGAGCAGTAAGCACGTGGCAGCATGACGGGGACTGGACACGGGGCTTGATGAACCCCTCCCCGAAGCCCTGGTACCCTGAGCCTCCGGTTCCCAGAGCTAGTAACGCAAGAGCTCTGTGGTGGTACATCTGCACAGGCTGGTGCAGCCGCAAGGCGGCACCTGCCCCAACCCAGAGGCCTTCCATCAGGGCGCAGGAGGGGACTGCGACTGACCGGGCAGAAGTCTCACACAAGGACGCATGTTACTGTGGCAGCTTGCTGGGTGCCCCACGCCTCTGCCCCGGAGAGAGCTCACGCAGGCACCATGCATCGCTCCCAGCAGCTGCACAGACCGTCCGTCCCTCGGGAGCTGCTGCAGAAGGCAGAAGGAGCACTGCAGACTCACAGTCTCTGGCTCACGTAGCTCACCAGGTGCTTACAGAAGAGGGAGAGCAACTAGTGTGGTCGCAGAGCCGACCAAAGCCGCCGAGCAGAATTACAGAATTACGGCAGGATGCCTCCAGGCCCCGTGCCGTGGCGTGCATCACTAAAAAGTCTACCCCTTCTGTTGCAACTTAGATTTCTGTTTTACTTTATGGACTTGTAAATTAAAGGCACGTCCTAAGTAACAACAGAAGTGTGATCTGAACCTTGTGGGGACACGGAGCGTCTGTATGGGTGGCACGCGACACCGGTCTACACCTGCCCTTGGTGGGCAGTAAGGGAATGAACAGGGAAGGTCTAGTCACGGGTTCCAGTCTGACCCCGCCAGTGCACACCCACATAGCCTCTGGCCCACCCCCTTCCCTGGAGCTCCCACACACGTCGGCACGGCCCGCAGGAAGAGTGCGGCAGAGCGCCTGCGCCGACTCGGCACCAGGCACACACCGCGGTCCGGAGCTTACCCTTTCTTTCGAGGACCCTAGTAACAAGCTAGACAGCCTGTTTTCAAACAGGTCCTCTGTCTTCAGGTGGCCTGCTGCCCCAGGCAACGGAGGGAAGTTGGACAGTCCTAACTCGAAGCTCGGGGACGGGGGCTTTGGTGGCGTTGGAGACTGAGTTTGACTCCTCTGAAAGAGAACAACACGGTCACGCTGCAGGAGTGCGGACTGTCCGGACTGCGCCCCAGGGCCCGAGAGCAAGGCGAGCGATGCGTTCCGGCTTCCGCCCGTCTGGGAACAACAGACGTCTCCCGCCACCACAGCACGTCGTCATTTAAGCAAAGGTCATTTATTACGCAGCTGGAACGACCCGGAGCACAGCTAGGAAGCTGAGCCCTCCTGAGGCTGCCGCCGGCTGGACAGAGCTACCTCTCTGGGATGCCGAGACCGTCAGGCTCCCGGGCCACAGACCGGGGCACACGAGCATGCTGAGCAGAGCACAGCACACCGACAGCAGAGAGACAAGTGAGGAAGGCGAATTCAACCCCGGCTGAACACACAGCGGCCTGAGTGCGGCCACGGACCGTATGCATCTCCCAACAAGGACCGTGTTATTTCCGCAGAGCCTGTCACCTGACTTACAGAGGAGACAGTGAAAGAAAGAAACAAAAAAATGCCACGCTGTAAAGTTTCTTACATAAGCTTCAGAGCAAAGATTTCCATTAAAAAATAGTTTAAAAGGGGGGCCTGGGTGGCTCAGTCACTTAAGCATCTGCCTTCGCCTCAGGTCATGATCCCACGGTCCTGGTATCGACTCCCCCATCCGGCCCTCTGCTCAGTGGGGAGTCTGCTTCTCCCTCTCCCTCTGCCCCTCCTCCCCTCTCCTGACGGCTCGCTGTCTCACTCTCTCAAATAAATAAATAAAATCTTAAAAAAAAAAAAACAGTTTAAGGTGGGGGTGCGTGGCTCAGTGGGTTAAAGCCTCTGCCTTCGGCTCAGGTCATGATCCCGGGGTCCTGGGATCGAGCCCCGCATCGGGCTCTCTGCTCAGCAGGGAGCCTGCTTCCCTCTCTCTCTCTGCCTGCCTCTCTGCCGACTTGTGATCTCTGCCTGTCAAATAAATAAATAAAATCTTTAAAAAAACAGTTTAAGGTGGGGGTGCCTGGGTGGCTCAGTGAGTTAACGCCTTTGCCTTCGGCTCAGGTCATGATCCCAGGGTCCTGGGATCAAGCCCGGCATCAGGCTCTCTGCTAGGTGGGGAGCCGGCTTCCCTCCACCCTCTCTGCCTGCCTCTCCGCCTACCTGTGATCTCTGTCAAATAAATTCTTTAAAAAAAAAAAGTTTAAGAAGGGGGAAGGGACTTCAGTTACCTGAAACCTTACTTAATTTAAACACTCTATACTTTAAAATCACTATGTAAAAACATGGTATTTGAGGACAGATTTTTATCAGACTTCTTGAGTTTTCTTCACAAAAATATCCAAGAGTAATGTATAAACCCAAGATCCCGAAGCAAGGGATGTATTTTTATTGAAAAATTATCAGAGCAAGTTGCTTTAACAAGCTAGAGTCGTACTGTGAGCATCCAGTTCCTTGGAGAAGATAAGGGACAGCGGGGGACAGTTATCTGGGTGAGGTGCAGGCTACTCTGACCGGAAACAAGGCTTTCATGGGGCTCAGGTAGCTTCAAAGGACCAATACTACTCGGCACCTTACACCAACAGGAAGAGGATTCCCTACAGAGGCAGAATCTGGAAAGTCTGTTAGCACTCGAGAGACAGCAGGTTAAAGAATGAAAAAGGATCCACGTTGACAAAAATCCCACTGTGTCCTAAGGGAACTCATCCCAAATCACAGAATAAGGGAAGACCACAGCCAGAGATCGAAGCAAAAAAATGTAAGTAATATGCTTGACAGAGAACTTAAAATAATGACCATAAAAATGCCCACTGAGCTTGAGAGAAGAAGACATCAGGGAGAAAAAAAGAGCAAAAACAAACAAACAAATAAAAAACACACAAAAAACAATCGACCAGAGGTGATGAGCACAATACACAAGACAGAACAGGCTTGATGCAATGAACCGCAGGCCAGAGGAAACAGGAACAAATTAGTGACCTAGAAGATGAAGTAATGGAAAGTAATGAAATTGAACAAAAGAAAGCAAGCATTGTGGAACATAAGGAACACAAGAACAGACTCGGGGAACTCAGTGACCCCATCAAACACAGTAACGTTCTTATCAACAGGAGTCCCAGAAGAAGAGAGAAAAGGGACAGAAAGTTTATTTGAGGAAGTAACAACTGAAAACTTCCCTACGCTGGGATCCAGAAGAAAGAAAAAGAACTCCCATCAAAATCAATAAAAGCAGGCCAACACCAAGACATACTGTAAATTAAACTTGCAAAAAATAGTGATAAAGAAAATGTCTTAAAAGCACCAACACAAATCATGAACTTAAAAAGGAAGACCCGTGAAGTTAGCTGGAGATTCTGCAACAGAAACCTGGCAAAGCACAAGGGAGTGGCATGATATAGTCACTGTGCTGAATGGGAAAAACCTGCATCCAAGAACACTGGATCCAGCAAGGCTGTCATTCAGAATAGGAGACACAAAGGGTTTCCCAGACCAACAAAACCTAAAGAAGTTCATGACCACTAAACCAGCCCTGCAAGAAGTATTAAGGTAACTCTTTGAGGGGAAAAGAAAGACCAAAAATGACAAAGACAGGAAATGATCAGAGAAAATCTCCAGAAACAATGGAATCAGTAATAAAATGGCACTAAATATAGATCTATCAACAACCACTCTGTACGTAAATGGACTAAATGCTCCAATCAAAAGACACAAAGCCTCAAAATAGATTAAAAAAAAACAAACTAAGATCCATCTATGGGCTGCCTATGACTCATTTTTGACCCAAAGACACCTCCAGATTGAAAGGGAGGGGATGGAGAACCATTTTTCCAGGTACACGGCTGTCAAAGAAAACCAGAGTAGCAAGACTTACAACAGACAGTCTAGATTATAAACCAAAGACTGTAAAAAGAGAACAGGAGGGCACTGTACCATAGAAAAGGGGACAATCCAACAAAAAAAGACCTAAAAATTGTATTTATGCACCCAACAGGGGAGCACCCAAATATATAAACCTATTAATAACAAACATAAACATATCGGTGTTAACACAAATAAGAGTAGGGGACTTCCACACCCCACTCACAGCAATGGACAGAACATGTAAGCAGCAAAGCCACAAGGACACAATGGCTTGGAATGACACAATGGAGCAGATGGACTTAACAGATCTATTTAGAACACTTCATTCTAACACAGCAGAGTACACATTCTTTTCAAGTGCACACGGGACATTCTCTAGAACAGACCACATACTGGGTCACAAAGCAGGCCTCAACAACTACAAAAAAGACTCAGATCATACCATGCATCTTTTCAGACTGCAAGGTTATGAAACTTGAAGTCAACCACAAGAAAAAATCTGAAAGACCACAAATATTTGAAGGTTAAACAACATGCTACTAAACAATGAATGGGTCAATCAGGAAGTCAAATAAGAAATTAAAAAACAAAGGGAAACAAACGACAACGAAAATCAAAGCTCCAAAACCTTTGGGACACAGCACAAGCTGTTCTAGGAGCAAAGTATATATATATAGCACAGGCCTATGTCAAGAAGCAAGAAAAATCTCAAATAAACAATCTCACACCTAGAAGAGGTAGAAAAAGAACAACAAAGCCGAAACCAACCAAAGGAAGGAAATAATAAAGATTAGAGCAGAAAAAAGTGATACAGAAACTAAAGAAAACAACAGAACAGATCAATGAAACCAGGAACTGGTTCTTTGAAAAAACGAATAAAACTGATAAACCCCTGGCAAGACTTATCAAAAATAAATAAAATCACAAATGAGAGAGAAGAAATAACAGCCAACACCACAGAAATACAAGCAGTAAGAGGATATTATAAAAAAAATTACATGCCAAAAAAATGGGCAACTTGTTAGACATAGATAAGCTCCTAGAAACCTATAATCTACAAAAACTGAAATAAGAAAAAGCAGAAAATTTAAACAGACAAATAACAGGCAAAGAAATCGAATAAGTAATCCAAAAACTCCCAAAAAACAAAAGTCCAGGGCCAAATGGCTTCCCGGGAGAATTCTACCAGCATTACCCTAATTTTAAAATCAGATAAAGACTCCACTAAAAATAAAAAAAGAGAGAAGTTCAGGCATACTTATCCCTGATGAACATAGATGCAACAATTCTCAATAAAATACTACCAAACAAAATCCAACAACCCATTAAAAAATCATTCACTACAATCAAGTGGAATTTATTCCTGCCTTCAAGCATGGTCCAATATTCACAAATCAATCAACATGATTTACCACGTTAATAAAAGAAAGGATAAAAATCATATGTGAGCAGGCGCCTCGGCCGCTCAGTGGTTAAGCCTCTGCTTTCGGCTCAGGTCATGATCCCAGGGTCCTGGGATGGAGCCCCGCATCGGGCTCCCTGCTCCACAGGAAGCCTGCTTCTCCCACTCCCACTGACCCTGCTTGTGTTCCCTCTATCGCTGTTCTCTTTGTCCAAGAAAGAAAATGCTTACAAATAAAAAACCACACGATCATTTCCGTAGATGCAGACAAAGCGCAACATCCAATCATGATAAAACCCCCCAATAAAGTAGGTACCGAGGGAAAATACCTCCATATATGATAAAGGCCGTCTACGAACAACCCACAGCACCCTCAATGGGGAAGAGGTGAGAGCCTTTCCTGTATGGGCAGCCACACAAGAGGACGTCTGCTCTCACCACCGTTATCTGTGACAGCACTGCAAGTCCTGGCCTCAGCGGTCAGACAACAGAGAGAACGAAAGGTCGTCCAGGGGCGCCTGAGTGACTCAGTCAGTTAAGTGTCTGCCTTCGGCTCAGGTCATGATCCCAGGGTCCTGGGATCAAGCCCCCATCAGGCTCTCTCTTTCTCCGCCCCACCTCCACTCTCTCACGGTCTCCGTCTCTCTCATAATTAAATCTTAAGGAAGGACGGAATGAAGGTCATCCAGGTCGCCAAGGAAGAAGTCAAAACCTCCACTATTTTCAGATAACGGCCCACACCTTAAACTGGAAAGATTCCACCAAAAAACTGTTAGAACTGATAAATTCAGTCAAGTCACAGGTTACAAAATCCATGTATAGAAATCTGTTGTTTATCTATACACCAATAATGAAGCAGCACAAAGAGAAATTAAAGAATCAATCCCATTCAATACTGCACCAAAACCAGGTAAGATATTGGGAAGAAAGAAGCCTGACCAAACGGGAGAAAGACGTGCGCACTCTGCAAACTGTGAAACGCTGATGAGAGAGACTGAAGAGGACATGAAGAAATGGAAAGGTGTTCCATGTTCATGGACTGAAAGAAGAGATGTTGTGAAAATGTCTGTAAGACCTAAAGCCGTCTGCACGTTGAATGTAACCCCTACCAAAATACCAACAGCATTTTTCTCAGAGCTAGAACAAACGATCCTAAAATTTGTACGGAATCACCCAAGACCTCAAATGGGCAAAGCAATCTTGAAAAAGAAAATAAAGCTGGAAGCATCACAATTCCGGACTTCCCGCTGAATTACAAAGCTGCGGTCATAAAGACAGGATGGTTCTGGCACAGAAACAGACGCATAAATCAGTAGAACAGAACAGAGAGCCCAGAAATGGACCCTCAACTCTACGATCAACTCATCTTTGACAAAACAGGAAAGAATGTCCAACGGAAACAAGACCGTCTCTTCAACAGATGGTGCTGGGAAAATTGGACAGCCACATGCAGAAGAATAAAACTGGACCATTTTCTTACCACACACAGAAATAAATTCAAAGACCTCAATGTGACACGTGAAACCATAAAAATCCTAAAGAGAATACAGGCAGTAATTTCTCTGACCGTGGCAGCAGCAACTTCTTTCTTGGTAAGTCTCCAGAGGCAAGGGAAATAAAAGCAAAAATGAACTAGTGGGACTTCATCAAGATACAAACTTTCTGCACAGCACGGAAACACAATCAACCAAACTGCAGGGCAACTTTCAGAATGGGAGAAGTTACATGCAAGTGATGTATCTAATAAAGTGTTAGTGTCCAAAATTACAAGAACTTCTATAACTCAACACCCCAAAATTAATACTCCTATTAAAAAACAGGCAGAAGACATTTCTCCAGAGATCTCTGGATGGCGAACAGACACATGAAAAGATGCTCCACATCACCCATCATCAAGGAAATGCAAATCAAAACCACAATGAGATAAAACATCACAGTGGTCAGAATGGCTAAAATTAACAAGTCAGAAAATGAAGGTGTTGACAAGGGTGCGGAGGAAGGGGAACCCCGTGCACTGTTGCTGGGAATGCAAACTGGCGCAGCTGCTCTGGAGAACAATATGGAGATTCCTCAAAAACATAAAAATAGAGCTACCCTCTGACCCAGCAATTACACTGGGTATTTTCCCAAAGAAAACAAAAACACTAATTCAAAGGGATGCATGCACCCCGACGTTTACAGCAGCGCTATTTACAACAGCCAAACTGTGTGTGTGTGTGTGTGTGTGTGTGTGTGTAACAATGGAATATTAGTCAGCCATCAAAAAGAACAAAATCTTGTCATTTGGAATGACATGAATGGACCTAGAGGGTATTACGCTAAGTGAAGTAAGTCAAAGACAGACAGTACCATCTGATCTCACGCATATGCAGAACTGAAGAAAGAGCAGATGAGCAAGGGGAAGAGAGAAACCAAGGCACAGACTCGTCCCTGTAGAGCACACACTGCTGGTTGCCAGAGGGGAGAGGGGCGGGGGATGGGGGACACAGGTGACGGGGAGGAAGTGCGCACCTGCTGTGACGAGCACTGGTGACGCGTGGCAGTCCTGAATCACTATGCTGCGCGCTGAAGCGACTCTGGGTCAACTAAGTGCAACTGAACACTTTTAACAATAAACCAATACAATGTAGTAAGAAGTTAAAAATATCAACCCCACCGTGTCTTTCCGGAGTCCCTGCCTGTTTCTCACCTTTATCACGGTGCAGGTAGCAGAGGTTCAGCTGGTTCCGGTGGGCGATGTGCCCTCAGAAGCAGGCCCGCACTTACGATCACTAGGCCCCTCCACGCTTCGGGAACCTCGGTGACTCGGCAAGGCTCTGAGTGAGGCCCAGACCTGTGGTCGCCAAGTACTTCTCAGGGGCTTTCAACATTTGCATTTTCTGAAGGGAACCCAGGTTTTCAGAAGACCACATTTCCAGGCATTCAAACTTCACAAAAGTTTACTAACCCCGAGTCCTGGGGAACAAGAGGAGCAGGCGACAATGCCGAGGCACAGAGCTGCCGAGCGGCCGCGCCCACAGGTGAAGGCTCGTCTTGAGTGCAGCGTTCAAAAAGTTTTTAGGATTTGCACGGCTTGAGGTGAGGTACGAATGTGGCCCTCGTCCCACAGCCTGGGTGGGCCAAGCAAGCACACGCTATTGCCCATTTCTAAGTTCCAGAAGTCACCAGACTGTCCCGATGCAACCACAAATGCATTCCCCTTAAGAAAAGCACCTGCATCGCATGCCTGGCCTTCCACGTGGCCACGACCACTGGGAGTCAGGAACACAAAATGTAGCAGATGGCAATGGAAGAAATGTCACCTCTAAATGTAATTTAGTAACCAGGGAAAACGATTCACTTAAGGTAACTATTAACTGACGACCTACTCTGATGCTAGCCTTGCCAGTCCAAACGTTACAGGAATTAATTCCAACTATAATCAGCCAATAAAAATCACCAAAACCAGACTAAACTAACCAACAAGGTAGAATTCTGGGTGTTTTACTAACTACTAATTCGTACTTTCTGAGTTCAAGACAGAGAAAACAGACCTTTTACAATGGGAGTGCACCTACCCACTGGCTCGGGGGGCTGGACCAAGAATTCACTCCGTCTCTCCAGTCCTCCAAGTGTCGATGTCTACATCCTTCCTCCCACGTGTGGACACACAGCGGCTCCACCTGCACACCAGAGCTGGGCAGAAGCCGTAGCCACGGGAGAAACTCGTACAGAACCCCAGCAAATGTGGCCGTGCCCCAGGTACTCAGCACTCACATGAGCCACCCTTTATTCCTGGGTTTGTTCCAAACGTAAGTTCCAACAGAAGGCAGTAATGCTTTCTTGCTTTCTTTCTCTTTAAGAGACAGAAAGAGGCGAAAGCAGGAGGAGAGGGAGAGGGAGTAGCAGGCTCCCCACCGAGCAGGGAGCCCGATATAGGACTCGATCCCAGGACCTGGAAATCATGACCCGAGCTGGAGGCAGACACGTAACCAACCCACTGAGCGCCCCCGGAGCTCTGGCAGTAACGCTTTCTGTGTAGGGGATACAAGTTAAATGTTCTGAACGAAAAATACCAATGAACTAATTCCCACTTAGAAGTCCACTCTGCTTATCAAGAACCATTAAGTTCCGTTACTCTCACTGGCACTGCGCGGTCACCCAGACAGACAACGCATCTCCACGTGTGCACAGACCGCCCTGCGCGCCTACTGGGTGGTCGGCGCTGCCTGCCACACAGCGCATGCGCATGGAGACACCACGGGGCGACACTCTGCAGCCACGGGGGCCAGCAGCATGTCTACAGATGCGCCACCAGCCTGTAGTTATCGCCTGACGCTCATCACGGTAGAGAAAAGCTCCACATGACTTAACCTTCAATCATGCCGTTAAATCACACGTCTGTTTAGTACAAATTGGGTTTAAAGTCTTATACGGGGTCAAGGGCTGGATGTACTCACTGTCAGCTTCTCCTCCCGTTTCTTCCGGTAGCCAAAGGAATTCTTCCTAGAGAAGAGGAAAGCAAAACACTGTGAACTTCTTCCCACTTGAAAGGTCTTTCACTGAGCACGTGTAAGCGCACACATAGTCTTTCTTACTTTGTAATCGGTTACAGTTGACTTTTTATTGTAAAATCCCAACCTTAGGAAGTATAAGCAAAACAAAAATTTTGTAGTAAAAGACTAAAAGTGATGTCGAGATTTAAAAAAAAAGAGTAAGAAAAACATTTACTGAGAGAATTTTCCTAGTGGACATTTAGGATTTTGTTACAGAAACACCTGACCGCCCATTCAGCTGCCCTGACAAGACCCATAAAATCAGACAGCGAGCTCCGCAGGTGAGCTGTTAGGCACTGCTAATGAAAACGGGCCGGGTTAACCGTCGAAGTGGAAGGACGCCAAAGCAGCCTGGCCTGCTCTCCCTCTCAGCCCGGACATGACCACATCAGCCCCCGTCCACTGCCGCCGCCGGCACTAAGGTTTCCAAGCCCCAGGCACCTGCGACAGCCAGCTCCCAGCTGTGTGCACAGGGCTCGAGAGGTCTGGGACCGGCACCGTGTCCCGCACTGAAGCAACAAACACCGATGGAGCGGCCAAGCCCTGGCAGGCCCAGAGGCCACACGCCGCTCTCGTGCCCTGGACAGGCTTCTGTGGCCTCATAGCCCGCAGGCTAATTCTATTCCACACTTCTGTTTTTATTTACTCTTCCCTTTGTTATTCCAACGGAATACACTGGTACTGTCTGTGTGAGCTGGACAGGAGTTCAAAGAAGTAATTTTGACTAATTCCTTTCCTTTACAGAAAACCTACAAGCAGTCTTGCCCAAGATGGCCTAACGAGCTGAGTGCTCGTGATGTATTTGAAAATAACATTTATAAAACATGCCTAAATTGATGGAACTTGTAAATACTAAGAACTTATTAGGAAAGGCAGGTCACGGCTATCTGACAGCAGCTCGGAAGGACTCACCTCCCTCTCCCTAAGCCAGGAGGCGACTCCGCGCTGCTCTGCTCCACTCGGCCAGACCCAACCTCCCTCTTGGTGTAGGTCGGAGGGTTCTGTATCCGTGTTCTAGGCTGACCTGTCTGCCGTGTCTGCGGGCTTCGAACACCGTTAATTAGCCGATCAGCGGTGAAGTTAAATATCGAAGGGCTTTCTAATAGCCCAGCTCCTCTCTCTGCGGTGGGAACTGCGTGGCGTAGATGAGATTTACTAGGATTCCTGTAAACAAAAGGTTTGCATGCTCATTCAGTTATAATGGGATCGTGGCATCCTAAAATGGGATTACTAATATAGGAATGTCCCGGCTCAAATGTGCTCTCTACTTAGAAAAATCTTGAAAATGTTACTGAAGAAACAGCTCAGGCATACCGTGTCTGCCAGCGCGAATCTGTGAGGTATCAACGTCCTGCGCAGCGGTGTCCCAGCCCACGTTAAAAGCGGACGCCCGCAGAGACAGGTGCAGACAATCTGCAGGCTCCCTGCACACGTTTCAGGGCTTCATTCATCCCACGAAATGTAAGTCGTGCCTCAAGCAGTCTGATTCGCACAAACACAACCCGACAGATCGCCAAGGCCGTTTCTTCACTAAGTCAAAGTGACTCGAGCACGTGGGGAGGACCACCTGGTTTAACGCCATCTGTCTTGCTGTGCCCTCGAGCACACCACACGGCAGGGACCCGTCACCCCCAACGCCAGACAACCACCGCCCTTCGACCACTCATGCAACTTGCCTGCTTCGTGGAGGGTACTGTCTGAGGGAAGTCAGAGGAGAGGCTGCAGGTTTGAAGGTTGGAGACGTAAACCCATTTATAAATCCAGTATTTGGAAACGGAGTCACCTAGATTCATTAAAAACAAACAAGTCAACAAGCCGTAAACAGACCTGGAACTGGTGAACACCATGCAGACCTTCTGCTTATCTGGGCTGTTTCTCGACATTTTATTCAATTTTATACTGAAAATATTCCCAGGCTGAGAAGAACATGGTGATAGATCATTGCCAATAAAGCGTATTTCCTGAGCCGGGCTGGGGCAAGACCTTTTTCCGGGCCGACTCGGGCGATGTCACAGCAGCCTGCCGAGGAAGCCACTGACACCTACTCGGAAGCTAGAGCCGAGAGCAAGTGGGGCAGAAAACGGATGTTCAGGACAGTGGAGAAACAGAAGTTGATTTTTTAAAAAAAGGAAAAAGGAAAAGCAGCAGGGGAAACTCAGGGTCAGAAAGATACCCTTGGAACTTTGTAAGCCACCTCAATAGGCTGCTTGAGAACAGTCGCCAGAGTCAGACTATTTAAAAACGGATCAATCACACCAGAAGCAGATTCTGAGATTATAAACAATGCAAAGGTCACTCGCACCAAATCCCTTCCTGGATGTACTTTTACATACACTATCCTGCTATCTGCGTGACTGTGCTCAAGAGTTTAAAAAATAAATTAGCTCCTGACCCAGTAATTTAATAGGACTCACAGAGAATTCACAGGCACCGTATGTTCACATCTGCTCAAAATAACATAGCACACTTTCGAGCAAGCACAAGGTCGCAGGTGCCCACCCCCAAACCAGGACCACAGGAACCCTCCTAAGTGGCCAGACAGCTGACCCCAGGTGCCAAGGGCCCCTACTCTAGCCCAATATGGGTGCCATCAGAGAAGTCAGAGCAGAGACTTAAGAGGAGCTGAACTGCACAACCACGGCGGCTAGCTTCCTTGGGAGAAATTCTCCCACACAAGAATTTGAGGACTTTATCCCCCCGGAAGGTTCTCTCATCCTGTATCAGCTCCATGGCTGTCGGCACGCTTTTACAGCAAGCAACAAAGATTTCAGAGAAGGAGAGCATTATGAGGAGTCCCTCTGAAGAGAGAGACGCGGCTCAACACCAGCACCTGTCTGCTAACTGCCTCTGCCACCGCAGGGTCCTAGGCCTGCGCCGGCGCCGGAGAGGACCCTCCTGACCCTCCCCGTCTGCCCTCCTCTCATCCCGTAAGCCACAGGCCAACAGCACATGCTTAGGGCACAGTAAGAAGCCGAACAGCTTTGTCTCCCAGTTCCCCGCCTCCGCCTCTGGGTCAGCTCAGAGACCCCCACGATGCCAGCGCTGCCAGGGCCTCGGCACACGCCGCCCCCTCTCCTGCAGCCTCGCCTCCCTCACACCCCTGCTGTAAGCTCAACGGAGGAGGACGGGACCCCGGGCAACCTCCAAGTTTGAGGCTTCACCGTGTTCAGTCCCGCTTGGTCAATGACCGCGTGTCTGACGGACACTGCTGTCTTCCCCAGGCCGCCTCCCTCCACGGACACATCTTGGCGCGGCAGCAGGGAACAGGCAGCATCCGCGCTCCGGCGACTCGCTCCTCTCCGGCCCTCCCTCAGCCAACGCCCTCCTCCCACTGCCAGTGGTAAGGGGGGCCGCGGCCCCGCCTGGCTCGCTGGCGTCTCCCGTGCCCCGCACCTGACCTGAGCGCCGCACGACTGGCCCTACTCACGCCACAGCCACATCCTCAGTCATCGACTGGCCTCCTGCTTTCCGACCACGACCTTCCACACACTCCAGTGCCCCGCTCTGGTGCCCACGAAAGCCACCCTGCAGCCCCAGGCACACCTGTCCATCTGTCCGTCCATCCGCACGGTCTCGGACGGGAGGCCGAGGGCCGGGGCCGAACAGCCAAGTGCTGCCTCTCACGCCCACGCTCCACAAGCGCGCGGCAGCGCCGAGGCAGGGTCCGCCTGACCGCTCGGACCTCTCCCCTCTGGCCAGCAGCGCCCCCGGAGGAAAGCGACGGGCGCCACTTCACAGGCCGGTCAGCTCTAGGGCTGGTGTGATGGAAAGCTCGCAGGCCTTCCACTCGTCCTCGGCTGCTGGGATTACTGAAACTCCTTCCTCCACCTCCTCAAAAGCACTTCTCGCTGCAACCCGCCCCACGCTCAGGAGTGACCCAGGCCTCCCAGAGCCCGGACCGACCACGCTGTGTGTGTTCCTGGGGATGACACAGCGTAGGAAGGTGCCGCCACACGGGAGAGCAGGCGGACTGGGCTGAGATCAATAGTAGAGCCTCCGAACGCTTTTTTTACGGGTACGACGCTGCATACTGATCTCCTGATTAAGTTTAAATCCAGCGAAGAACTCAGGTCTGTTTTATGCTGGCAAACCATCGACGCCCCTGATTCGCTACCAGAACATCCCTCCCGAGCACCCAGTGCAGCGTCCACAGCGTCCTGCTGCACGAGCTCCAAGCAACGACAGGACTCACCAGGGGGGGGTCGAGATAGCTGTGTGTGGCCGACCACGTCTGGGGGGCGATCAGGCTGTACAGGGGGAACTGCTGCTGGGGGCTGTAGACCGGAGGCAAGTAAAAGGAGGCTGTGTAGCGCTGCTGCGCGTAAAGGCTCATGTCCAGAGGTCTAAATCCATTCTTTGGCAAAAATGTGTTTATAGCGATTGCCTTTGCTTTTATCCGTGCCTATGTGGGAACAGAGAGATTTCTGTCAGAGTGCTCGAGAACCGGTCTGCAAGTAAAGAAAGTATAACCAAGGTCTTGCTTACCTTAATTGGTTTTCCTTGAAAAGTTTTGACTTCTTCTCGTAGATACTTGTAAGCCTGAGGGCAAAAATCATCCAAAATGCCACCATGTTAATCCTGTAAGTCAAATGAACTAACAACCCAATGCCTCGAGCCAGGAATGGTACAGGTAAGGTATGACAGACAAAGACCCAGAACACTGATTCTTAATCCACTTCCGGTCACAGACTCCTTCAAAGAACCTCTAAGACCCAGGGAGCCTCTCGCAAAAACTCTCCTGAATGACGTATGATTCTATCAGTGCTAACACACACCACCAAAGCCTCCCACGACCACAGGCTAAGGACACCGAGCCCCTAGCAGTTACCCTGACGTGAAAGCGGATTCACAGTTGGAGAAAGGGAGACACTCTGCTGGCGGTACCGGTGCAGCTCCTGCGCCTCTCCTAAGTGCCCTCCTTAGCTGGGAAGGCTCCGCGCCGCCTGCGCTGCCCACAGCCGCGCCCCGGCCCGTGCTGCTGAGGGGCCCTGCGCCTGCTCCGCCGACGGGACTCCCCTCAGCTCCCCCCGCCCGGCCCCTCCTAGGCCCCCTCCCTCCAACCCAGTCAAGCGCGTCCTTCAGAGGCCTGTTTCTTCTGATCACCGCAGCACCCACATCGCTTCCCCCCGCACGGCTCCCCCCCGAACAACCGGAGTCGGAACTGCGAGGGTCCACTTAAGGGCAGGCTTCAGCGGACACACAGAGGACAGGACTATGAACGGACTTTCTCCTCTCCGTGATTTTCTTCAGTCTCCTCTCTCCTCTAGCTTACTTTATTACGAGGACACAGTACACAACACAAATAACACACAAAACACGTGCCAAATGTTGCTGCTATCAGTAAGCCCACGGGGCAGCTGGCGGTGGAGTACGAGCCGTTCAGATGGGAGGCGTCCAGAGTTCGAGGTGCGTCCCCCCTGCATGGGGTCAGCATCCGTGACTCCCCTGTCGCTCAGGGGTCCGCCGTACTGGCATTCCTCGAATCACGTTAATGTTTCCCCCAATCAAGACCCCTCTTTCAGGCCAGGGAGAGCGTCTTCACTCCTTCCCTGTCCTCCCAGAGCTTCCCCAAGGCCTCTGCCAACTCTGACACGCACAGTGATGCCTCGTGAAACTTAAAATGACGTTCAGATTTCCCAGAACATTTTTTGAATATTAAAACTTTCTGTCACCCAGATGAAAGAATAGAAGTTATGTTCACGGGCTCCACGTCCTTGGGAAATAACATCACATGCTCCACTGCCCCACAATGGTCTTCACAACAGCCTACAGCCTACTTCAGTCTCTCTAACCTGATCCCCCTGTGCTTTATAGTCAGACTTGGGACCACCACACAGAAGTCATCTCCAGGCCCCAATGTAGTGCCCCCCACGTATGGCTTGTGAGGTAAGGGTAACACAGGGGTGGGGGGACAGCTTACCTGCTGTGCGTCAGCTTCAGTTTCAAACGTAATAAACCAATTATCGTTATAGGCAAATTCACAGTTTATAAATTTCGGTAAATTGTCTCCTTTAAATAGTGCTTCTACTTCCTACAGGAAAGAGAGAGGGAGAAATTTACTCTCATCTCTGCCACATGTGTCCTCACCAAGTAGAAACGACTCCCAGGGACAGGGGGTGCGTCTCCCCCACCAGGCAGAGCAGAGAACACTCCCGGCGCACAGGCGCTCGGGCACAGCGTGCAGAAGGGCACCGCTCTGGCGTGGGCACGGACACGCCCTGGAGTCACGGGGCCCTACTTCTGCTTCACAGCACTCCTGGAAGGTCAAAGGGAACCTCACATGAAGCTCAACTCCAGTTCCAGGAAACAACACGCGAACACTTAGTACCCAATAAAGTAAAATCCAAAATGCCTGGCATCCATTCAGAATCTACTGGGCGCACAAAGAAACAGAAAAATGGGCCCTGAAGGAGAAAAAAAGAATCCATCACATTAGACCCAGAAGTGATACAGACGACAGAATAAAAAGGCAAGAATATTAAAGCAGCTCTGGGATATATATTCTATATTCAAAAACGTAAAGACTGAGCGTGTTAAAGAGAGACACAGAAGAGGAAAAAACAAAGATCCAAAAAGAACTTCTGGAATGAAAAATGCGGTAATGTAGGATTAGCCGTTAGTTAGGAAGTTTGACAAGTAAAGACAGAAGAAGAGAAAAAGTGAAGAAATGACACTTCAGGAAACTTCTGTTCAAGAGACGTGCAAGCGGCACCAAGGGGCATCACCATCAAATGGCTTAAAACCTCACAGCACCGGGGAGCAGGGGAGCAGCGCTAACACGCAGAGCAGCTAAGGAGACGCGACGCGCAGCAGAGCGCAGGACAGCAGCGGCTGCGGACACAGGAAGGAACGCAAACCTGGAACCCCGAATTCTACACCCAGAGGAAAGGGCTTCCATAAATGAAGGAAAAATACAGATCTTCTCTAAAAGAATGAATAAAAAAGAAAAGAAAAGAATTTCTCAAACACACCAAAGCTGAAAACCCGCGCTGCCAGGAGAGCGGAGCCCGAGAACTGAAGGACCACGTGGGCAGAAAGGAAGCGGGAGCGAGGGCGGACCTGGACGCGCGCACAAAAAGCCACGTCAATGGCAAATGCTGCATAAAGACATCTCGCTTACTTTCAATCTCTCGGAAAGAAAATGAGCTTGTCGGACGCAAACGTGACAACATACCGTGTGGTTCGGGGCGGCAGCACGTGCCAGCCGGGCATGGGAGCGGCGACGCCCGCGGAGGACGGCCCCACCGACCCCGGACGCACCCACCGACGTGCCAGCGGGGAGAACGAAAGAGCTGGAGCGAGAAGCCAAGAAAGGGAGACAGAGAGAACGAACGTGACCCAAGCCGAATGAGAGGCGCGGGAAGAAGAGGACCAGCACGGAGAGACGGAGCAGCAGGCGGGAATCCGAACCCAGTCCCACTGCTGAGGGCTCACACCAAACGCTCCCAAGTCCCCGCCGAGAAGGCCACGAACCTCCGAGCGGCCCAGGAGAGCAGGACGCCTGTCCAGGCAGCCCGCGGGCCGCCCGCTCCCGCCGCCGACAGCCAAGGCGCTAAAGGCGCAGACGCCGGGCCGTGCCCACAGGGACAGGACAGCACGGGGGGCAACGCCGCGGACACCACGGTTGGTTCCAGAGCAAAGTACTCCCAGGGAATCAGGGCCATTCTGTGAAAGTCCATTACTCAACCAAATGAACTACCATTTACAGACTTCTCCAACCACGGGCAGGCACGGGGCTGCGCAGCTGGCGCGGAGGGCTCTGCGCCCCGCACGCTCACGTCCGCCCCTGCAGCCCGGCCGCTCTCCCCTTCGCTTCTGTTTCAAACTCAGTTTACCAAAAATCTAAAACACTTCCATGGCTCAATCTTACAACAGATCTAGGGAGTGCCGTTTGGAATAACACAAATATACCAAGATCATCGTGTGCGGCTCAAAAAGAGAAAATTCTTCTCGGCTTTAGCCCTTCCGAGTGTCTCAGAGGACCTCCATGTGCGGGGTCACCGGGAGCTAACCAAGACTCCGGACCGGCAGAAAGAAGTAAGGTGACACTCCATATTTACAACCTCAGAAAGAAGAGGATAAAAAATTCATTCCCAATTTCTTTTTCTTCATAGAGAACCCAGAACTAGAAAACAGCGTTAGCTGAACAAAAAGTAAAACTCGCTGGAACAGGGTGGCACTCGAGAAGGGCGAGACTTCTTCGGCCAGGGTTGTCACACCGCGCCTCCATCACACCGCACCAAGAAGTGTCCCTCAGACACCCACACACGCACTGACCGCCTCCACAGAAACGGCGCTGAGCGCGCGGGCGGCTCGAGTCCCTCAGGCCTGACCCACAAACACCCGTGATGGACGGAACGAACCTCCTGGGGTCGCAGACAGTCCCTGCAGCAGACAGCGGTCGTGCTGTCAACAGGCCAGAGCTGGTGCTGTCGGAGCCTCACATGAAGGCTCCTCATCATTTCTGGGGCGGCTGCCAGCTTGTCACTGCAAGAGGCACCGCAGTCTATGCTTTCGGACAAGGGACGGAGTTTTATAGCAACGCAGTAGCTGTGGAAGACTTCTCGTGACTCTGACACGATCAAATACTGCGGTTCCCTCAAATTATTGCCTAAGTTGGTACCTTTTTTTATTTTTTAAAATTTGAGATCGAGTGAGAGGAGAGAGCACAAGGTGGGTAGCCGGGAGAAGCAGGCGCCCCACACGGGGCTCGACCCCAGGGCCCTGGGGATCGCTTAACCAACCGACCGAGCCACCCAGGCGTCCCACCCTCGTCAGTATTTTTACCATGAAGAACAGAATGGAGCTCCAGGACCCAACGTTTGAGCACCACTCTTAAAAATGAGTCACACTGTAACCAACAGTGTGTAAATCCTGGGAAGAGTGTTACTGTGTGTATTCTTTACAATACGCCCTCTAAAAAAACCACAGAAGTAAACAAATAAAACAAAAACCCACAAAGTCCGAGCACGCTTCAGAGGAGACTTACTTCTACAGGCGTGGACTCCGGTATTTCCCGCAGGATCACAATGCAACGACTCTGATTTGGCCTTACTTTTTCTCCCTTCTCATCCACTTGGACTAACGGTAAAGCTACAAAGAGAAGAAAAATGAATGGTAAAACACAAATATTCAAACAAATTGTCTGTATTCTAGTTATGACATAACAGATACTCCGGTGTGATGTGCTGTATCTCACTTACTCAACACAAAGAAGACACGTGGATGCACTGGGACACCTTAACACACCCATCTCACAGGTTAAATTTCTCAAAACCAAGGAGCACGGGAATTTAAAAAGTCCTTTAAGATTCTAGAGTAAATGCAACGCCATGAAACAAGGATCCCACAGCGCAAGCGACCTGTACACGACAACTCAGGAGTTACTGGCTTCCTCTTTTCTACGAGCCCCTAGCGTCAAATAATTTTCTGACCCACCACGACTCTTTATTTTGAATCACGAGGTGCCACGGGCATCCTACACAGCTTTTCCCAGCAATGACGTCCTCCAAAACCGCAGCCCCCGGTCAGCACAAGGACGGTGGTGCCGGGGCAACAGTGCCAACACGGGGACAAGCCGGATTCAGACCTCACAAGTTTCTACATACGCTCCTTTTTGTGATGTTCTGTTTTGGTGTCACGTCTATGAAACTGCACCACGTGTAGATTCTAGTCACAACGCAGCACGACACAGTCAGGGCTCGGAGCTGTCCACCCCCCAAAGAAGACAGGCTGCCAACATGAGGAACGAAGACTAACTTCACTACAGGTTCTACTAATATTGAAAGTACCTTAAGGGAACATTATGAAAAAGTTCCTGCCAATAAACGTAAGTTAGACAACTTACACGAAACAGAAACATCCTTAAAGATACACTCTAGCAACGTTCACTCTAAGAAGACAGTCACCAACACAGACCCGGATCTATGAGAGAGAGAAACTCAAGGCCCACGTGGTATCCCCGGAGAATCCTATCAAACACCTGAGAAAAAAATAAACCCGTTCTACAGCACAACCTCTTCCTAAATACCTGAAAGAGAATACCCGCCAGCTCCACCTGCGAAGCTGGCCGCTCTCCGATACTCAGACGGAGCAAAGACAACACAAAGCAAGAAAACTAAAGACCAATATCCCCTGTGAACACGGATGAAAAATTCTCACAAACTCTGCCAAATCAAACCATACAATATATAAAAATGATAATAAACCATGACAAGTGGGTTTTATCTCAGTAATGAAAGGCTGGTTTACCAATCAAAAATTAAGCAACAGGGGCGCCTGGGGGGCTCAGTGGGTTAAGCCTCTGCCTTCGGCTCAGGCCGTGATCAGAGGGTCCTGGGATCAAGCCCCGCACTGGGCTCTCTGCTCTGTGGGGAGCCTGCTTCTCCCTCTGCCTCTGCCTGCCTCTCTGCCCACTTGTGATTTCCGTCTGTCAAATAAATAAATAAAATCTTAAAAAAAATATTAAGCAACAGAATTCACATTAATGGGCTAAACAAAAAAACATACAATCACCTCACAGATGCAAAGTATGTGGCAGAACCCAACATTCCTAAAAAGAAATTTTTTCAGCAAATTAGGAACAAGAGAAACTTCCTCATGTAGGAAAAGCCAACGTCTAGCATCACACTTACTGAAGACAGGACAAAGCAACAACAGCGCTCTCTCCGCTTCTGGTCGGCGCTGTCCCGAAGGCTCAACCAGGGCAGTAACGTGAGCGACAGAAACTGGACGCACCCAGACCGGGTACGAAGAGCTGAAACTTTCCATTCACAGGCAACAAGCTTATCTCTATGAAGAAAATCTGAAAAAATTTCCCAAAAAACTAGAATTGAGGAGTTTTAACAAAGTTTGAAACTTTGTTACAAAAAATACTAAAATGAATTGTATTTCTACATCCTAGCACTGAAGGAAAAATGAAATAAACACATTAAAACTGTGTGAAAAACGGGAAAATAATTATAAAATCTGTTAAGATATGGACTACCTGTACATTGAAAACTGCAGAAATTACCAAGAACAAATTATAAAAGATGTAAATCAATGGAGAGTTACTGTGCTCACGGAATGTAAACCTCACCATCGTTATGTGTCAATTCTCCCCAAATCAATTTGTACATTCGATGCAATCCCAATAAAAATATTTTTAAGGGTGGCTCAGTCAGATAAGCAGCTGCCTTCGGCTCAGGTCATGATCCCAGGGTCCTGGGATCGAGTCCCTCATCGGGCTCCTTGCTCAGCAGGGAGCCTGCTTCTCTCTCCACCTCTGCCTGCCCCTCTGCCCGCTTGTGCGTGCTCTCTCTCAATCTGACAAATAAATAAATAAAATCTTAACAACAAGAAACCTTAATTTAAAAAAAAAAAAGACACTGCAGGGCAGGTGTCAAAGCAGAGAAGCAAATCAAGGACAGAGGCCCGGAGATAAACCGGCAGTGGGGGGCGGACGGTCCCGACAACGGCACCATCCAACTTAGGGGCGAAGGGAGAGCCCGTCCAGCTGACGGCACTGGAACAGCTGCACATCCACATGTGAGCGGGGCAGAGAACTTAGATCCATACCTCAAACCACATACTACTATTAGCCTAAAATGGACCACAGACCTAAAAATGTAAACCCTAAAACTATAAAACTTCTGGGAGAAAACCTCCATGGCTTTGGTAACCACAGATTTCTTAATCGCTATGCCACCAAATGCAAGATCATAAAAGAAAAAAATTAATAAATTGAGCTATACCAAAAATTCAAAAGAGTGTTGTTCCAAAGACACTATCATTGGCAGAATACAAAAGAGAAGCTAGAGACTAGGAGAATGGATTTGCAAATCACACCCCTGATAACAGCTTATACCCGGACCCAGGTAAGGATAACACAGGTCTCACACTACACACCCTCCCACAAACCTCAACTGTACGAACACTAATAAAGAGGCGGGGGTGGGGGCACAAGAACAGACACTTCAACAAAGATAAAAGCAGAGCAAAGAGGCACGTGAAAAGACTGTTCCGTGTCACCAGCCATTAGGGAAACAGAAACCGAAAGAGCAATGAGGTGAAGTCAGAGAATCTGCAAGTAAGACCCCCGCAGGCGGCCCGCGACAGCAAAGGTGTGGGGCAACTGGCCGCAGCACCGCAGGCAGTTTCACAAGTCAGAACACACCCTCCGTCCCGGGCCGGCTACTGAGAGAAGCAGAAGCCCCGCGCACGAGGGGACTTGCACACCAGTGCTCGTGGCACCTGATCTGGAGTGGTGCAGCCTGGCCAGAGCGAGTCTCACAACGGGGGTGAAAAACCAAGTGCGGCCGATCTACAGCGCGGAGCAGGACTCGGCAATGAGAGACCAAAAGGTATGGATGCGCTCTCCAACAACCGTGCTGAGCGCGGGAGACCGGACCCCCACCCCTAAAGGTCACTACACGACTGACTGCATTTGCACGAAGCTTCAGAAAATGCAAACTAAGGCACAGTGACAAAAAGCAGATGGGGGGTGGCCTGAAGCAGGAGGAAACTCCCGGGCGGACAGTACGGTCGTCATCGCCACTACGGTAGCTCTGCAGGTGCATGAAGATGTCGTGACTTGACAGATGTACAGGCAGTAATTTAAGGTGTGTAAACTCTACCTCAGGAAAGCTGTAAAAACAAAACAAGCAGGGACTGGCGACGTTCCCTGTGCTTCTCATCTCCTGATTTTGTCCCCAGTTAGTGTGCCCCCCCCAAGGGTCACCTTGAACCAGGAAGGTCAGTCGCACTCGGGTCTTTACACTCTCAGCCCTGGACCTCTGACCCATGAAAGGCCGACTCCGATCTATGTGACTCGTACCTACACGCTGCAGACGTTATCGGTCCGCAGGTCTGTGAAACAGACTGTAGTCAGCAGTACGACGGGTTCCTGCTGAAAACGTAGCCTAGTTTATTTTAATCGTTCCAGCGCTCACGGTGAGGCTCCGTCACATCTATTCATGCTCTGGGGACAAACACCTGAGTCTATTCTTAAGTTAGCAATTTCAACTGTATTAAGTATAAAAGCAAAGCGTTTGAATTGGGCATTCTGTGCCATGCACTCCGTACCACGTATATTATGACACAAAAACGTAATTTATGCAGTTCAACCAACACTAGAGTTCTGGTGTTGTACTGGGGAATATTCAAAATAAAATGTTATCAAGGGTCTACTGGGTATCTAATGCTACGTGCGAGGCATTCTGGGGACAGGAGTAAGATTTAAACAGGAGATCTCTGCTCACAGAGGCTCATTTCTCTCACCGTCCGCAGAACTACAACCGCTACTCTAACTCCACAATCCATCAGGCCGTCGTGCTGGCACGTGTCTCTGTCTGAAGCCAAGTGAACGAGGCAATGAGACACTTCAGAGCTGGGGAGGAAGGCAAGCAGGTACCCCCGCAACTCCAGACCCTCCCGCCCAGCAGGGAAGGCAGAAGAAGGGCGGAGAGGCCGGCGGGGCTGTGGGTCCACGGGGACAAACAGCCTCCCTGCGGCAACCACACTGGGCAACCCAACAGCCTCCTGCGCCGCAGGAACGACTCCTGCCAGCGTCACCCAGGAATCAGCCACGGGGCAGCCGAGCTCCCAAGCAACGGCTGGAAGAAATAACTACACCCGGGACTCCTGATAATGACCAAAGACCGTGAACTGAGTAAAGTGTTTTTGGGTCAGGAAAGCCACTGGCCTTTATTTAAGTGCGCCAGACAGGACCAGACTCAACCCGACCAGCAAACAGACTTCTTTTCTGAACGGAACGTCAAAAACAAAGCCACACGGGAAAGCATAAACTATCTTGGGAAACGGCGGTTATAATTTTCAGAATTCAAACTTCATAGATGATGCTTGCTCGTTTCTTCACTATCTGCTCAAATAATTTAGTGACCTTACAAAATCTGTCTAGGAACAGGAAGCAGAGAACTTTCATTTGCGAATAGAAATCCAACCAAGTTTTAAGATAAAATGTTCACCTATTCTTCTATGAAGTCGAATGCACACAAGAAGTCATCACCACCCGTCAGTCATGCTGGGGAGAGTGTAGAATCACTGCTGCCTCAGTGACGGAGAGTCACAGCGGTGACACAGGGAAACGGGGTTTCAGTTCTGGCTTGACGGATGTCCCCTCATTTAGAAATATTTGGGGCAAGGGGACATACTGTACACTGTGTTCTTTGTGAAGGAGTCAGAGCAGCCCTGAGAAGGGAGACTGCAGAAATAAATCATCTGGTACTTGCAGTCCTATTATAAAAAGTGACTTTCTATAATTAAAAACAATCCCATTTGAAAAGATATCCAATATACTGTACACTGAACTTAAAACTCATCCCCAGGGAAGCTATCCCAGGCGGCAGGGAGGGCGGAGGCAGTACAGGGGCCCTCCAAAAGCTCCGGGCGGCGGTGGTCTCGCAGCCGCACGCTGAGGCCCACGCTGACGCAGCCAAGCGGCACACGCACGCACAGCGCAGCACCCAGGATGTCGCCTGTAATCCAGGCAGATGGTGTCTTTGGAAACACATGACCAAGTGGCTGGGCTGTAGACACCTGCACCAGCAAACCACAGCTTAGAAGCCCACAGTCCCGGAACCCCTGCCGGACTTCTGAGGTATTAAACCTTGCTCTGATGTGGTCAGAGGTCCAAGAAACAACTTCACTCACAATAACCTTCTAAAGAAAACAGTCCCACTCCACCCAAACTTGAGCCAGAATTTGAAATTTACAGCCCTTATGCTAATGGAACCAGCCTCCAGCGCCACCCTTCCCCACATCTGTCACCAGCCCCAGCGGGCTTCCGCCTCTGCAGCAGCCTTTCTCGGGCGCACGCCCGCTGAGATGCGTTTCTGAGCCTGTCAACACCCCCCACCAGACAGGGCGCCGGCCGGAGCAGCCAGGAAGCTGAAGGAAGACCCCACTTGCCCTCAAGACCACATTCTCACCCACCCAGACCGCCGTTTACTTACACCTCAGCACCTCCACAATCAAGTTCATGTCAGTGCTGAGCTTCTTGACGTGGTCCAGGTTAGCTACCGTGGTGATTGGCACATACTGATCACTGTCCATCTGCGATATAAGGTACATGTCGCTAGCCAGGTTCTCCCTGCGGAAAGAAGACAAGAGCTTTTAATGCCTCCTTCTCTAAAGGGACGCTTCCAGAGAGGGGTGAGCATGGCCCGGCTTCAGAGCCAGAGGAGAGCTCCAACCCCAACTGGGCCTCATCCTCTCTCGGACCTTAGGGAAAACTTTTTTAGAGACCTCTGGGGAGGCAGAGAGAGCAGAAGTACAGTGCACCTTTTACAATCACAATGACTGAGTGGATAATCCATTAAAAATGTATTTATAGCTTATCTCTGTGCTAAAAAGTATCTGAGTAAACTTATTAAAAATATACACAGTTTCTTAGGTAAGAAAATCCAGCTGTAAGAACAGGCCAGGAGGCCGGTGCCCAAGTGCCTGCTGCGCCCGCCGAGCCATCTGGAACGCTAGCAGCCGGAAGCAGAGAAGGACCCAGAACCAATCCCACAGCCCTCGGGGTCACAGCAGGCAGGCTGCAGGCGCTGGCAGCTCAGGGGTTTGGACCTCTGGAGAGGCTTCTAGTAAGAAGTCTCCGTTAACAGGACAACGTGCTCAGAACACCTCAACGCAGACGCACTGGTCCTAGGGAAGGCATAGGACAGTCTCCAAGGCCTGCAGACGGCAACACTGCTCCATCCCCACGGGTCCGGCGGCGCAGGCGGCCCAGAGGGAGCTGTGTGAGATGCAGACGCCACCCTTCCACCTCGCTGCCTCGGAGCAGCGGCTCTCCCCTGCACAGCGTACACGGAGGCCGTGTGCCAGGGCCCTAACTGGGGAGGGGTGGGCCAGGACGGCAAGCTGGGGCACCCGTCCCGCCTCTCCCCTCCACACAGCTCCACGGTCTCTACGGCAGCCCTTCCCAGAGGCTCTGTGGAAGTCCGAAGGCAGCCCCAGAGAAACACTTGAAATATCGCCACCGCTGACAGAAGACCTTCCCCACGGCCCGTCAGTTATCCTCACAAAGACAACTACACTGAGCCCAACCCCACCTTCCTGTATGTAGGTTTCCGCCACGTGGAACTTTAAAGGCTCCACTCCGCGTGTCAACAGAAAAGGCGGTACTTAGGACGAAGGCACGCGTGGAGCTACAGGCGGCACACACAGACACAGAACGGCTTGCTCCTGCAGAGCCCGGCGTGCCGGGGGAGCTGGAACAGGAAGTCTGTTCTGACTTCACCACGCTCAACCGTGTCCCTGTGAGGTCCCGCCCTCAGAGTCTGATTCCGTGGGACTGGGGGCGGGGGTCGCGTCCAGGACTCTGAATTTCAACAAGCAACCCAGGTCATGATCATCACGATGAATTGGGGAGAACCGTGGGAAACACCGGCCTAGCTGATTCGGCAAAGGCATTCCCTCCTCCACATTCCGCATGTCCTGTGCCGAGATCAGCAGCTCCTCGCCCCTTCTGCACAGTGTCACAGCTGTACGTAACAGCCAGTGCCCAACAGCCGAGAGAGCAGGCACTAGAACAGCCATCGGCATCCTTACCTAGATAAGCAGAATTCCAACGTCTTTTTAAGTACTTCTCGGGGGTCCTCCGGGCTTTCCGGCTGAGACTCATTTCCTCCTACATAAAAGAAATGATCAACTCAGGAAAAATGGTTTAAAATTTACCAAGCAGATGATTAAGCACAGTGATTCTCCTGTTTCCAACATACGTATTAATTCATCTACACATCTGTGCACAGACAGTAAGAAAACCGCTACTTTACCTACTAAGAAAGGGAAATCAGAGGCAAAAAAACTTAAAATCCCCTCTCCCCTAACCCAAAACAACAGTTCATCTGAGGAGCCGGCCTTGTTAGTCCGGCCTTGTTAGTGAAGGGCGGAGGTCCTGCTTCCCTGTTCCTCCGCCCTATGAAAAAGTGTTAAGTCTCTTTAATACCTTGTATCAATTCAAAAAGGACTTCCAGGGAGCCTGCAGGAACGCAGATACTTAAACATTAACAAAATATAAAGGAAAGAATAAAAGCAAGGAAAAAGATAAACAGGCCAGAACGATAAAGGCTGGGGCCCCTAAGCCCACGGGCCGTCAGGACGACACAGTCTCCACACCGGAGTCTTACGAACTTGCTCTAAGCCCACGTGGTCAAAGCTCCAGGCGGCAAGTGCTGGGCTTCAGAGTCTGACGGGAGGGAGCACACACGCGGCCCTCCCGAGCAGGCGGGGGCTGGCACCGGCTTCTAGCGGAGACTTCTCCCAAGACGCCCGATGGTACAGTGGGGGCCAGTGAAGTGTGTCTCCCGTGAGGCACTGGACACGGACCGGGGGGCTGGAGCTCAGGGGAAGGCCCTGGCACCGCCAGCAGCCACACAATGTGACAGGAGGATTTTCATACTGGAGTTTGGGGTGAGCCCCTGCTCCCCGCCCCCGGACTCTGCACAGCAGGCGAGGACCCTATTTGTAGGTTGTCAGGATAGCAGAGGCACGGAAACACAAAGAACTAACAAGTTTTTCAGACACTTCTCTGTAGATCTGCATAATCCTATATGTGGAATTTTCTGAGAAGACACACTTAAATTTTAAAAGTCAAAGACCAACAAGAAGTAAGGGGAAAGGAAGGCATTTATTAACAAATAAGAACAGAGAGCTCGTGCCTGTTTCATATAGAGCTTTACCAAAATCCACCCCCAAACAGCAAAAGCAAACAATAAAACAAAGCAAAAAAACCCACAACCAACAGAATAAAACCAACGGACTTGATGAGGCTGGAAATTACAAAAGGCCCTTGAAACACAATCCAATGTCATTCCTTTGTCCAGAAAGGCCTCTCCTGGGCACTCAGTTAAACTCCGATCCCACCACAGATTCAGACGTCTACTGTCTCCCGCACGCCAGGCACAAAGGCGTCCAACTCTGCTCCTGGACGGAGAGGCAATGCGCGGCTGAGTAAATAAACACTGGACATCAAGTCAGAAGCAAGCGGACACCGAGGAGACCGCCACAAGTGCGGGAGAGCAGGGCGGAGCTGCTCGTCACAGCAGCCAGAGGGGCGCCGCCGCAGAGGAGGCGTGGGGCAGAGCCCAGCGGAGGGGACGGCAGGCCTGGCAGGGATCCGAGGGAGCGCACCCCCTAGCAGACAGCGCCCCCATATGCATAAGGGGACACGTGAGGAATGAGGCCACAGAGGCAGGGAAGGAGGCTGAGGAGATGAGAATTCTAACCTAAATGGGATGGGAAGCCAACGGACGTCTTGGAGCAATTTCTCTGCTCCGCTCTGCATCGGTGAAGGCACAAGAGGGAAGCAGAGCCTCGTTCGGAGGCCAGGGCAACAATCCAGGACCAACGAGTACTCGGGGCCACTCCAGGTGAGGGATGGGACTTGAGCCGCGAGCACAGGAGGACAAGGCCAGGGCGACGGGACACGGAGTCAGCAGGAAACAGGACACAGCCAGGCCGGATGAGGGAGGACACGGGTTCCCCACTCAGACCGGCAGCACCCCGTCACCGGAGGCCTGGAGAAAGGCCGTGCTGGTGAGGACGCTGGACGGGGCGTGAGGGCACATGGGAGGCGAGCACATAGAGGCAGATGATCCAGACGATGCTTCTGGGGAGTTCTGGTGGGGGAAGACAGGGTATCGAAGGCGGTCTCATGTACGGAATCGGGGACAGAGCTCTGTGGAAGACTCCTCACACGGCCGAGGCAGGGCCCCTCTGAACGTACGAGCCGAGGGGTCCCAGAGGATGGGAGACAGACAGGTGTCAGGGGTAAAGTACTCTTCTGACAGCGCCAGTCCTCACAATTAAGACACAGATATGAGGACACCTGCTTCTAGGCAAGAGAGAGAACCACCAGCAGACAGCTGGAAATGGAGGGGCTGTGCCAGCTGCAAGATGGCAGAAGAGTAGGTCCCACTCATGCTCCCTCCTCAGCAACAATCTAGCGTCCGTCCTCAGACAAAAATGCCCTACGGCAGCTGTGGCACCCAGGGAGGAGACTGAAACCCGCAAGCAGTCCAAGGTTAAGCAGAGCCGTTTGAGAAAGCGGGCCCTGCATGCAGGCAGCTGACTTGCCAGAGGCCCCAGCTACAGCCTTCTTTGACTTGGTTCTGTCCCCAGCATCCTCTGCCAAGAAGGAGCCTTGCCCACCCAAGCCCCAGATCATAGGTGCCCAGACCTCAGTCCTGGCTTTGGACCCCACAATGGCCGACAACCCAGCTCCAGACCCGCTGGGCTGCAGTCCAGTTAGCAGACTCGGTCACACTCAAGTACTATGGGTCCTGGAAGTGGGCTCCAGCCACCTTCCAGCTGGTCCCTGAGCAGGTCTGTTGGCCAAGGGTCCCAAAGGAAAATGCCTGCAGTCAGTGCCCCTAGAGACAGGCCAGCCGACCTCAGGGTCCTGAAGCACACCTGCGACTCGGCTTCAGCTCCTCCCAGCTGCACCAGTCCACAAGCAGTTCTGCCCACCCGGAGATGCGCCCAGGGACCAGGCAAGACCCACAGCCTGCTAACAAGCCCACTAACTCCACTGCAGACCCAGCAGCAGCCTCGTGACCCAGCTCCGACCCATCATGACTGTGAAAGCAGAGGGAATGCCATCAGCCCAAACCCACAGGAGAATGTCCTTGCCAGACAAAGCCAGTCTGTAAAGACAGGAAGAGGGGTCTGCTCCTTCAAATGCGCACCATCAAAATGCAGCGACAAGAATCGGCACATGTGACACGACCAATGGGAAACTAACAAGGCTCTGGTGACTGATGCCAATGAAACACAGATGGATTCAAAAAGAATCACCTTAAAGAAACTCGGTGAAATCCAAGAGAACACACACACAGACAACTAAATGCAATCGGGAAAATGATGCAGAAACAAAGTAAGAAGTTTAGTAGCAAAACAGAAGCCACAGGAAAGAACCAAACAGAAACCTTGGAGTTGAAGAACACAAGGATAAACCCGAGAACTCAACACAGCACTTCCACAGCAGAGTCAGCCGTGCGGAGGAAGACTCAGCAAACGCAGACGGGTCACGTGACTACAGCCCCTTAGAGAGACGACAAGAACCAAGAATGAAGACAAGTGGGAAGTCTACGTGAGCGATGGGCACCGTGCGCCCATTCTGCGTGTGAACACCAACAACCTGAGAGAGACCATGTGCCTGTCTGCGTGTGAACACCAACAACCTGAGAGAGAGATCAAGAAAACAAACCCACTCACAACTGCATCGGAAAGAACAAAACACCCACGAAAGAATTCAACCAAGGAAGTGAAAGACCTGTACCCTGAGAGCTACAGACGCTGATGAAAGAAACGGAGTAAGACTTAAGTAAGTGGAAAGACAGTCTGCACTTATGGACTGCAACATTATCATTAGAATGTCCACACTCCCAAAGCAATCCACAGATTCGATGCAATCCAACCCAAAATTCCAATGGCATTTTTCAAAGAAACAGACCAAACAATCCTAAAATTCATATGGAACCACAAAGACCCTGAATAGCCGAAGCAATCTCAGGAAGGACAAAGGGGACTTCAAATTACGCGACCAAGTTAAGTGATCAGAACAGGCTGGTATGAGAATTAAAAAAGACACACAATCAGTGAACAGATTCCAGAAATAAACCCACACACACACAGTCAACTGATTGTCAACAAGGCTAACAAGAATATTTAATGGGGAAGAAGTGTCTTCAATGAGTGGTGTTGGGAAAATTGGACAGCCACATGCACAAGAATGAAACTGAACCTTTATTTTACATCACATAAGATGTCATGTTGTTGTGAAGCAGACAAAAATCAACTCAAAATGGGTTAAAGATGCATGTAACATCTAAAACTGTAGAACTCCTAGAAGAAAATGCGGGAGAAAAGCTCCCCAACACTGGTCTTGGCAACAACTTTTTGGACCTACACCAAAAGCACAGGCAACAGAAACAAAAACAAACAAGTGCGATTACATCAAACTAAAAGGTTTTACACAGCCAAGGAAGCCACTGACAAAATTAAAAGGTCACCTATGGAATGGGAGAAAATATTTATAGTATCTCTATTTATCTGATAAGGGGTTATATCCAAAACATATAAGGAATTTATTCACACTTAAGAGCAAAACAAAAACCTGATTTAAAAATGGACAAAGGGGGCGCCTGGGGGGCTCCGCCAAAGTTGAAGCGTCTGCCTTCGGCTCAGGTCATGATCTCCGGGTCTTGGGATCAACTCCCACATCAGGCTCTATCCTCAGCAGGGAGCCTGCTTCTCCCTCTCTCCTCCGCCTGCTCATACTTTCTCCCTCATAAATGAATTAAATGTTCAAACAAAAACTGAGCAAAGGGCCTAAATAGACATTTTTCCAAAGAAGATTTACAAATGGTTAGCAGGTACATAAAAGGTGCCCAACATCACCAGCCATTAGGGAATGTGCGTCAGAACCGCGGTGAGGTATCACTCATCAGACCTGGCAGGACAGTTACCATCGAAAACCAAGACAACAAGTGTTGGCCAGGATGTGAAGAAAAAGGAACTGCTGGGAATGCAAGCTGGGGCCGGCCCTCTGGAAACCAGTACGGAGCGTCCACAGAATGTTAAAACCAGAGCCGCCCTACGGCCCAGCAATCGCACGACGGGGCGCACATCCCGCAGAAGGGGCGTCAGCACCCGGAAGGCTCTGCGCGCCCGTGCTCCCGGCGGCTCTGCTCACGGGAGCCCAGACCGGGGACCACCCCCGCGGCTGTCCGCGGACGTGCGGATGAAGACGCTGTGATGTATACACACAGTGAGATATACAGAGTCCTGCCATGTGAGACAACATGAGCACCGAGGCACTACGCTAAGTGACAGAAGTCAGAGAAAGGGAAAAACTACATGATCTCATCTGCATGTGGAATCTACAAAGTCCAAACCATACAAGCAAAGGACGGACCCACGGCTGGAAAGTGGGAACCATGGGGAGGTGCTGGTCACAGGATACGATTCAGTGACCAGCTCAGTGAGGTTCTGGGGGTCTTAGGTACAGCACACTGACTACAGTCAACAATACTGTATCAAATGCTGCAAACTTGCTAGGAGAGTAGATCGTACGTGTTCTCAGCACACGGAAACCAGAAAAACAAAAACACTCTGTGAGGTAATAGGTGTGTTAACTAGCTTGACTATGGTAATCATTTCACAGTGACTATGTAATATCAAAGGATCAGTGTTGGATACCATAAACATATTCAAATTTTATTTGTCAATTATACCTAATAAAGCTAGAAAAAATTGTAACCTTACCCCATCTTTCTTAGACTGTTTGCTTACGCTTTTACCTTTCCTACTGTAGCTCCCATCCTCTCACCCTACCTATCGCAAGCTCAGTATGTGTAGCAGTCACTGTCCGTCTCTGCCAAGCAGAGGAAGCTCACGGACAGCAGGGGTTCTCATCCGTGACACTCACTGATGCATCCCAAGTAGACAGGGCACATGGTGGGTTCTGAATAAATACTTCTGAATGGAAAAACAAAACAGAGTAAATGAAACAAGTTTTCCAGATGTAGGAACACTGGTCCCTAAGAGATGTGAGACCTACAACCTTCCCAAGCCGGGGCTCTGCAAGCGGAGAGCTAAGAGGCACAGAAGAGGGTGCCAGGACGGCTGCACCCAGTGGGCACGCTGAGCTAAGAGGCACAGAAGAGGGTGCCAGGACAGGCCGCACCAGGAAGGCTTCACAAGCAGGCAGCCCTGTCACAGCACGGGTGTGATGCGATCCCAGGAAGTGGGGAAGAACCACCCAAAAGGACGAGAAGCAGCATGCATCCCTCCCTCACACAGGGCTGGAAGCAGTGCCTGCTCCCACCAGCGGGACCAGACCACCACAGCTACACAGAGCATGCAGCCTTGCCTCGGGGGCTGGAAGTAACTGGCTCCTAAGCAGCACTCCATTCCTGCCTAACAAACCTTAAAACAAGATTTTAAAAGGATCACACTATTTCTATGTCAGTTAGATGCATCCTGGAACAATAATCCAACTATCTAAAGAAAGAAATACAAAAATACCAAGCACCCAACCAAAAATTACCATGAATGCCAAGCAGGAAAAGTCACCCATTAACGAACAGTGACCTAGCAAGAGCAGTCGGCACAGGTGTAAACACTGACCAAGATAATTATCATGGCAACTGTCCACATGCTTCAAAAGTTAGGTAGAAACATGAAAAATATTTAAAGGACCCAAATCAGACTTCTACAGATGAAAACTACAAGGTCTGATATGAAAAACATACTTGATGGAATTAACAACAGATTAGACATTAGAGAAGATTAATGAGCCTGAAGACAGATATACCAGAAACTTTCCAAAATGAAACCAAGAAATAAGAATTTTTAAAAAGGACAGAGGATGGGCGTGCCTGTGTGGTTCAGTGATTTCAGCCTCTGCCTTCGGCTAAGGTCATGATCCCAGGGTCCTGGGATCGAGCCCTGCATCGGGCTCTCTGCTGCTGCTTCTCTGTCTGCCTGTCTCTCTGACTACTTGTAATCTCTGTCTGTCAAATAAATAATAAATAAAATAAATAATAAAAATAAAATAATAAATAATAATTTAAAAAAAAAGGAGAGGATCAGTGAACTCGGACAACTTCAAGGGTCTTAACAGAGGAAGAGCCGGCGATCAAGAAAGGAAAGAGAAGGCCAGGGAGGCACTGGGGGAGCAGCAACATTTGAAGATATTATAGCCAACACTTCTCCAAGTCTGGTGAAAACATTTATAAATCAGAGACTGAAGAAACTCAATGAACACCTACCATAAGAAACATAAAGACTGTCTTTAAGTTATATCATAATCAAAACGCCCAAGACCACTGATAAAGAAAAAGGGCTTGACAAAAAAAATCTGACAAGAGAATTCTATACAAAGCAAAAATGAGTGTAAAATAAAAATGGTTTGGCTGAAACAATCCACCACAGCAGATATGCACTACAAGAAACATCCAAGTCCTTTAGGTGGAAGCAAAAGGAGACCAGAAGAGCTCCAAATTTACACAAACGAAGACCACCAGAAGTGATAACCACAGAGCACCCCCTAACAAAAGCAAAATACATATTCTTCTCAAACATGTACTAAGATGGCCCAGATTCTGGACCACAGTACAAATCTTAATAAATTTAAAGGGATTCAAGTCACACGAACTACGTCCTATGAGTACAAGGAGATTAAATTAGAAACCAAGAAAAGAAAGGTTCCCGGAAAATCCCTAAATATTTGGAAACTAAATACCAGACTTGTAAATTACCAATGGGTCAAAGAAAAAAAATTCAAAAAGAAATCAGAAATAATTCTGAACTGCATTTTTCAAAAACCACACCCACGATGTCTCGGAACTTGTGAGGCTGACAGACTACTTCGGAGACTTACGGAAGTGAACGGCTACCTCAGAAAAGAAGAAATGCCTCTCATCAACGAGCTCCGTTTCCACTGTAAGACACTAGGGAAAAAAGTAAACCCCAAGTAACCAAGAGGAAGTAGATCATACCGATCAGAAGTAAACCAAGGAAAGCTGAAGGAGAAAAACAATGGAGGAAAAACAACTAAACCAACTACTGGTTCTTTCAGATGATCACCAAAGCTGACGAACCTCTACACGGATTTATTACAGGGAGAGCAGAGACACGAATTACCAATAACAGTAAGGAGTTATGTGACACAGCTGCAGATCCTACAGACGGTGAATCAACACAGCATTAGGAGCAAGTCTAAGAAACAGAGTTGACACTTCAAATGACGGGGACAGAATCTTTACAAGACCCAAGTAACTAAAACTCCCTCAGGAAGATACAGAAAACCTGAGTAGCCCTACATGAAAAAGCAAACTGTAGGACCACCTGGGTGGCTCAGACAGCTGAGTGTCTGACTTAGGGTTTTGGCTCACGTCTTGGTCTCTGGTTATGGGTTTTCAGCCCCGTGCTGGGCTCTGTGCTAGGTGTGGAGTCTAATTAAAAACAAACAAAAGCTACAGCTGAAAACTTACCCTAACACAAAACTCTAGGCCCAAATAGCTCTACTTCTTCATTTAAAAAAGAAATAACCTCTTCCCCCCCCTCCCAAAAAAACTGCATAGGAAAGAATACATTGAAAAGAAAACTACAGACCAACATCCCTCATGAACGCAGGTATAAAAATTCTATGCAGAATTCTGGCCAATCTAATCTAACAACGAATCAAGTGTGTTACATCATGACGCAGCGAAGCTTATCCCAGGATAAGCTGAATACATGAAAAATCGTCCTAAGACTAAACGAGAAAAGTATGATCATTGCCACGATGGAGAAAAAAGCAGGACAAACTCCAAGAACCCCTCCTTATATGAACTCTCAGCAAGCCTAACAGAAGGGCACCTCATGAACCTGATAGAGGTCATGTACGTAAAGCCAAAACTAACATTACACTTACTGTAAAATGCAGTGTCTCTCCCCTACGATTAGTCAGACGTTTGCTCTCATGATCTGCTCACCTGTTTTAAGTAATCCCTGCACTCACCGTGGAGCTTGAACTCACAACCCTGTATATCAAGAGCCACACATTCCAATGACTAAGCCATCCAGGTACCCCTCTGTTCACCTCTGGAATGAAGGCTCTATCCAGGGAGATCAGGCAAGACAAAGAAGTTAGAGGCAAAGACAGACAGAAAGATAAAAAGAAAAAAGAAAGAATGACAGAAAGACAAAGAGAAAGAAAGAATGAAAGAGAAAGGAATCAGACTGGATAAGAAATAAAGCTGGATGTATTCACGAATAACATGACTATGCAAAAGATATGGAATCCACAAAAAAGTTCCCATAACTAGTGACATTAACATGTTTCCAGAGAATATCAATTTACAAAAATTAACTGTATTTTTACATACTAGAATAATTTCCAATTAAATTTTTTAAAAATCACTTACAACAGCCCCCCCAAAATATGAAATACTTAAGGATAATTATTTAAGTACAGAAGACATGGAAGACCAGGACACTGAAAAGTAAAAAATACAGCCAAGAGATATTAAGGAAGACCTAACCAGGTGTAGACATGCAACAGCTCGCATGCACCACACGAAAATGCCATTTTTCGGGGCGCCTGGGTGGTTCAGTGGGTTAAGCCTCTGCCTCCGGCTCAGGTCATGATCTCAGTGTCCTGGGATCGAGTCCCTCATCGGGCTCTCTGCTCAGCGGGGAGCCTGCTTCCTCCTCTCTCTCTGCCTGCCTCTCTGCCTACTTGTGATCTCTGTCAAATAAATAAATACAGTCTCAAAAAAAAATTTTTTTTTGAATGCCATTTTTCTCCAAGAGATCTATGGATTCGATGCTATCCCAATAAAAATCTCACCACTTTGGAGACAGACACTGACCAGGTCATTGTAACCTGTATGGAAATGAAAAGGAGGAACTAGAATAGCCAAAATAATTCTGAAAAAGAACAAAATTGGAAAGCTAACACCGCTTGTTTAATTTTAAGAATTACTTCCAGTAATCACAACAGTGCGGCACTGTTGTGAAAACAGATTTAATAGATACACGGAAAGGAAAGACACAGTCCAGAGATAAACTGACCCGTGTAGGGACAATGATCCTGACGGCAACACAAAGACGGCTCAAAGGAAAAAGGGAAGTCTTTCTAGCAAATGGTGATTGAAAAAAGACTTTGCTGCTGTACCTCACACTATATCCAACAATTAACTGAAAATGAGCCACAGACCTTAAAATGTAAAATTTAAAATGTTCTCTCTCTCTGGGAGAACACCTTTGTGACTCTGGATTAAGCACAGATTTCTTGGATACAAAACCAGAAGATTCATAAAAGAAAAAAAGATTTAAAAAAACAAAACAAAACAAAACTAGACCGGGGGCTCCGGGGTGGCTCAGTGGGTTAAAACCTCTGTCTTCGGCTCGGGTCATGATCCCAGGGTCCTGGGATCGAGCCCCACATCGGGCTCTCTGCTCAGCAGTGAGCCTGCTTCCCCCTCTCTCTGCCTGCCTCTCTGCCTACTTGTGATCTCTCTCTGTCTAATAAATAAATAAATCTTAAAAAAAAAAAAACTAGACTACCTATAAAATTTAAACTTCTAATTTTCAAAAGATAATGTCACAAGAACAAAAGACAAGCCACAGACCGAGAGAATGTATTTGTAATTATAAACCTGATAAGAGCTTGTGTACCAACATATAAAGTACTCCCAAAACTCAGTGATTAAACAACCCAGCAGGAAAATGGGCAGAAGACCCAAACAGATCCTTCACCAAAATGGTAAATGCGTATATTAAAGATGGTTGACACTATTAGTCATTAGGAAAACGAACTTAAAACTACAGTACGATCCAACCACCTTCTGAAGGGCTGAAATTAAAGGACTGGTCACAACGGGTGGCGCGGCCGGGGATTCACTCCACGGCGGACGTGCTCACAGCAGCACCACTACAGACCACAGCCCCACCATTTCTTAAGAAGATAACCTACCAGATGATCATCGATTCCATTCTCATGTATTTCCCCAAGAGACGCGAAAACACACATGTATACAAAGTCCTGCCTTATAACTGATCATAGCAGCTTTATTGGTAAGAGCCCCACCCCACACCGGAAAACACCCTAATACTCACCAGCAGGTGAATGAAAAACCAACCGAGGCACAGGATGGAACAGAATGCTGCGCTCGGAAAAAGCGAACAATGACCTATGAATGTCACAACGTGAGTGAATCTTGCAATTAGTAAGCCAAGTAAAGAAGCCTCACAAAAAGCACACGTCATAAAAATCCATTTATATAAAATTCTAGAAAATGCAAACCAACCCAGAGTGACAAAGAGCCTGTATCAGTCAGTGGTTGCCCCGGCAGGGAGGGGCCCAGGAAGCTTTCAGCGGTGACAGGTATGCCACGATCTGGACGGCGTTACAGGGACACATACATCTCACCAGACACGGCAGAGACAGAGTGGGAGACGTCAGCAAATCGACCCGACCGCGCCCCCAACCGTGTGCGCCAAACCAGGGCAAATAAAACCTACAGGAAAGCTGCGCTCCACTTGCGGCACGTGATGCTGCTCGTGCGTCCATGCACAACTCTGCAGCCCGAAGAAAGCGGAGGAGCGCCAGGGTCTAGGAGGAAACAGAGGGCTTGCCACGGCCGTCCAGGAGCCCGGCCACACCGGCCCGCGGCAGCACAGCTGGGAGTTTGCGATCCCGAACTCAAAACGACAGCACTGCACACCGCATGTTTGGTTTGGCCACCGTCAATCCGGCCAGGACCACACACACCGGAGGCCGAGAGCGCACGGACGGAAGGAAGGGAGAACCGGCTCTGGGTGACGGACGCAGAGGCGGGAGGAAGAGACGGCGGGGGCGCGAGTGCCAGCGGCCACCGTGAAGCCAAGGTGTTCACGGGGCTCGCCCTGACGGGGACACACCAACACGGACGCGCTGCTGTGCCCTCCACATCGCCTCCTGGGAAGCCTGCGCGGCGACACGCCGGGAAGGTGGGCCTTCTCGAGCTCGCGCGTGGCTCCGGCCTGTCCCCTGGGGGACCAGACACACTCCCCGTGCCTCTGGTCTGCGTGACTCCTGTCAGCCACCTTCCGCGAGTTACCTGTCCTGCTCCCACGGCCCCATCAGCCGCTCATGAGGCAGCCGCGGCCAGGCCCGGCCCGCTGTCTGCGGGGCCTTCGCACTGCGCTCGCCTTCCAGACACAGAACCATCTCCCCGACGTGGCTCTACGCGGCCCCCATCCCGGCCCCACGACAACTGCTCTCTTCCCCCCCCACCCCGCTCCTTCTCTTCTGCAAACAGCCTTCCACTCACCCGCCCTTCTCATGAAGCAGCCACTCCGCAGGCTCCGAGCCCCGCCTCCAGCACTCACCGCCCCCGCAGCACTGTCCCCAACGCCTCGCCCTGCAGTCCCCCTCCCGCTTCTCCCAGTCAACCCAGACCCGCCTTCCAGGCACCCATGGGCTCTCCCGCTCCCTGCGGCGCCTCCCTGACAGAGCTCCATACCCACTTACGAGGGAATTTCAAGGAGAATCAAAGGAACCAATGAAAGGCACGGTGTTTGGAGGAAGACTTAAGCTACATTATAAGAAGCAAAATGAAAAAGCTCACACTCTATATAAAAATGAGTTCATGTCACAGCCTTACCGGTCTCGCTATTTTCAGGCGGAGACTCATGTTCCGAGCGACCCAGAGCCAAAGAGCTCACCGCGGTCTGGTCTGACTCCTGCAAATCTGACAGCGCCACATTCTCACGACTTTTGTCACCATCACCATTGGCATCCAATCCTGTAATTAGGAATTTGATCCCAAAAGATAAAATCAGAAGAGTAACTTTCTTTTAAAACAAAACAAAATAGGGGCACCTGGGTGGCTCAGTGGGTTAAGCTGCTGCCTTCGGCTCAGGTCATGATCCCGGGGTCCTGGGATCGAGCCCCGCATCGGGCTCTCTGCTCAGCGGGGAGCCTGCTTCCCTTCCTCTCTCTGCTGCCTCTCTGCCTACTTATCATGTCTGTCAAATAAATAAATAAAATCTTTTAAAAAACAACAAAAACAGAAAAACAAAATAAAAGCTTACAGCTGCAGTTACTTCAATTTCTGCAACTTGGACTCCTTGGTTCTTCTACTATAACCACAACACAAATCTTAATTAACAATTTCCTTTTTCAATTCTTTTCTTTTTTTTTTTTTATTTTAACTAGGCTCCCTCCTGCCCAGTGTGGGGCTTGAGCTCACAACCCTGAGATCCAGAGTCGCACGCTCTGCTCACTGAACCAGCCAGGTGCCCCAGTCAGCAAGTCCCTCAAGATGGGTTAAACGGGAACAAAGACAGCACCGTGAGAGCAAAGGCTCTCCTCATCCCAGTCACGCCCACAGCTCACCCTCCTGGCTGCAGTCCGTGCAAGGGCCCGACGGCTCCGCCCAGTCGGCACTCACACCGCCGTCCGCCGCGCTGCCCGCTTCCAAGTGCAGCACCGGCGTCCCCCACACTTTAGCATTAGGGTTTAGCTCCGAAACCTTGGCTGTCGGTACCTAGGGGAGAATGTGACAAACATCTGTATCCCAATCCAATCAAACACAATTTTACTTACTAATTCACACTTGAAACGCATCTGTGTGAGAGAGTTAGGTCAGAAAGGCAGAGTCTACTGACACATCCACTGGGGAGGAAACGTCGTGCAACGGAACAGAAGTTGACAGGCCGAGCTCAGCTTCGTCCCCCAGCAGGCTCCTCCGTTCCCAGTAAGCAGAAGGCTCTCCAGAAACTGCACACGGAAGACGAGGTACCTGCCTTCGTGGACATTCGGGAAGTAACAGGGGACCCAACTGTCATCTCTGTCCTAGACACAACTCACAGACTGACCACCTGAACGGACAGTAGATGGATAAAATTCTTCAATCTCCACCATTCACATAAGCAAAGGAGACAGACAACACAAGACCCTCAGAAGCGCAAAGGTCTCACAATGGGTCTGTCGGGCAAGGGTTCCGAGCCGCTCACGCGCAGGATCTTCGTCTCCTTCCAGCTCCGACATGCGGCTTGTCCCCCACTGTCCACAGGCTCACACCTTCACTTCCTTTGGGCATGGGTGAGCTCTTCTCTGGTGCACCTAACTAGCCCCTGATTTTCCTTCTCTGGCTCACATGCCTCAAGTGGTATCTGAGTCTAAAGAAAAATCCATGTCCCTGGGGCAGCTGCTCCAACTCACTCCAATTCGCCGTCACAATGCTCTCAGCAAACCTAAAATGATTTCCTGTGCCCACTTAACACAGCCTGGATACCACCACACAGAAGTCGGAGTTCCCTCGCAGAGTGACAAGGGTGCTCGTCCCAGGAGCTCCCAGGGAATGTCAGGCAGGAGCCCCGAACTGGGAGCAGCTGCCTGCCTGAGCCCCAGGGCAGATGTTACTCAGTACTGTCCCCAGATGTGAAAAGGGTCAGGAAATATCATGATCCTCCATAGAGGACAAGTGTGGATTAATACTCTTCAGAAGACAGAGTAAGTCCCCCGGGCGGGGGTGATGAAGGCTTGCAGTGAGAACCAAAACGGACGCGGACACGAGAGGCCATGTGGTTAAGCAACAGGATGCGCTTTGCTCACACCTACAAGGTGAGGGAACCGCCCCCCGCTCCCCCCACGCCTTCCCACGCTACTGTATTCAACCCCCTGAAATGGCCCCTGACCTCAGGCGCACACTCCAGTTCCTGCCGCCCACAGACACGGGTCCTTCCCAGCGTGAGCACCTTCCGGAGCCACCTGCCCTGGGGCGTCCCCCGCACCGACTGCCCGCCACACTAGGACGCAACACCCAAAGCAACAGCCTCCAAGCCAGCGGAGGGTCGCCCTGCTGCGACACACCTGACCTTCCACTAGTCCGTCCCTTCTGCTCGCCACGGTGCTGCTAGCGCCGCGCAGTCCTGACCTCGGTACAGTTGTGCCTACAAAAGGGGCTCAAGGAATGAATGTTTAATAAAGAACAACAAGAATTTTGTGCCAGAACTGAAAGGAAACCCATCCTTGTGAAAGGTACCACTTCTCGGGCGGTGAATACTGCGGTCCAAGTCGAGAACTCGGGACGCGGCACAACCGTAAGCGGTTAACCAGTGCTCAGGGGATACTCCTGAGTGACAAGGGATGAAAGAATGGGGACACAGACTTAGGAGCTGACGGCATGACAACTACCTCGAGTCTGCTAGGGGATCTCCCTCTCTCTGTCAAATAAATAAAACCTTAAAAAAAAAAAAAGGAAAAAACTGAGCTGACCTTAGTAACCACGCCCTGAAGTAATTTTTTTTTTTTTGAGTATTTTATTTATTTATTTGACAGAGGTCACAAATAGGCAGAGAGGCAGGCAGAGAGAGAGAGAAGGAAGCAGGCTCCCCACGGAACAGAGAGCCCGATGCAGGGCTCGATCCCAGGACCCCGGGATCATGACCTGAGCTGAAGGCAGAGGCTTAACCCACTGAGCCACCCAGGTGCCCCATCCCTGAAGTAATTTTATATTAATGACCAACACCGCTCCTTCAAAGTAGAGCATCCAGAAATTCTCAAAAAATAATAAATCAAGGGGCACCTCAGCTCCTCTGCTCAGCGGGGAGCCTGCTTCCTCCTCTCTCTCTCTCTGCCTGCCTCTCTGCCTACTTGTGATCTCTCTCTGTCAAATAAATAAATAAAATCTTTTAAAAAAATCAATCAATCAATCAATCAGTCAAACAAGGGCGCCTGGGTGGCTCAGTTGGTTAAGCAACTGCCTTCGGCTCAGGTCATGATCCCAGAGTCCTGGCATCAAGTCCCGCATCCAGCTCCCTGCTTGGCAGGGAGTCTGCTTTTCCCTCTGACCCCACCCCCTGCTTTTCATGCTCTTTCTCTCTTTCTCTCTCTCTCTAATAAAGAAATAAAACCTTTAAAAATAATAATAATAAATCAATAAATAAATTCTGACACTCCAAAGAAACTCTACCCCCCAACAGTAGGCTCCATTAAAAAAAAAAAAAAGACAAAACAAAAACACAAAACCTAACATTTCATGAATCTCTTTTCTGGCACGAGATAGAACGGTCCCAATGACGCGCTGCTGAGTAGGAATCAGTAACGAGTATCAGAGAAGCGGACGAGGGAGCTGGGGAATATAAAGTAGGTAAGACAGTGCGGAAAGGAAACTTTCAAATATTTTATTTCAACTTAGCACGGACTACTGCCACCAAAGAAGCAGAATCATTCAGCGCAGTCCACTGGCTTCTCAAGCCTCTGCTACCTCTGGTTCTTCATCTGCAAAATGCAGTAAGAGGCACTGCCTAGGACCGGTGGGAAACAGCGTCCGGCCAAGCGCTCTGAGAAATGGAAGTGGTGAAAAGAAAACGCCTGCATTAAATGTGCTCAGACGAGAGCAGCACGCAGGCCTGCGTCACAATCGGAAAGGACCCGCGCATCTCACCTGAAGGGAGCACCAGGGCCTGTGCGCGCTACACGGCTGAGCCCCGCACAGACTGGCGGCGGCCTGGTCCCAACACCCGCTACACAAACAGTTCTGTGCGTATCACTTAAAGGCCTAATTTTGTTATGTTTTGCCTCCACGACTATTTAGGAAACAAAAGCAATTAACTTGAATGTAACTCCTTTTGGCAAAAGTCCCAAATGTGGGAATGGAAAAGAGACTAATGGGTAAGTCCCTACGTTACTGATGCTTATGTAACTGACATTAACATTTGAACCGCATCTGTCTCCTCGCTACCATCAATCATTTTTCTTGCTTAATGCAACAAAAATCACTAGTAATAAATAAACTATCATGGGGCACCTGGGTGGCTGAGTCAGTTAAGCGCCTGCCTTCAGCTTGGATCCCGAGCCCAGGGTCCTGGGATCCAGCGCCGAGTCAGGCTCCCTGCTCCGAGGGGAATCTGCTTCTGTCTCTCCCTCTGCCTCTGACCCTCCCCTCTCCCTCCTGTGTGCACACGTGCATGCATGAGCTCTCTCTCTTCTCTCAAATAAATAAAATCCTTTAAAAAAAAAAAAAAAAAAAGGGTGAATAGGGGCGCCTGGGGGGCTCGGTGGGTTGAGGCCGCTGCCTTCGGCTCAGGTCATGGTCCCAGGGTCCTGGGATCGAGCCCCATATTCGGCTCTCTGCTCAGCAGGGAGCCTGCTTCCTCCTTTGTCTCTGCCTGCCTCTCTGCCTACTTGTGATCTCTGTCTGTCAAACAAATAAATAAAATCTTTATTTTAAAATAAATAAATAAAATAAAAATTTAAAAAGGTAAATAAACTATCATCAAAAAGGTAAGAAACAAGTGCTGGTGAGGATGCTGACAAGGGAGGCCATGCACTGCTGGAGGGAATGCAGACTGGGGCAGCCACTCTAGGAAACAGTATGGATGCTCCTCAAAAAACTGAAAGTAATGGGCACCTGGATGGCTCAGTGGGTTGAGCCTCTGCCTTCGGATCAGGTCATGATCCCAGGGTCCTGGGATCGAGCCCCACATCGGGCTCTCTGCTCAGCAGGGAGCCAGTTTCCTCCTCTTTCTCTGCCTGCCTCTCTGCCTACTTGTGATCTCTGTCAAATAAATAAAATCTTTAAAAAAAAAAAAAACCTGAAAGTAGAAACCCATAAGATCCAGCAGCCCCACTTCCTGATGTTTACCTGAAGAAATCAAAAATACTGATTTGAAAAAAAGTATCTGCACCGGATGTCCCCTGCAACATTATTTCTAGAAGCCAAGATATGGAAGCCACCGAGTGTCTGCTGCTGTATAAAGCCCATGTGGTGTCTGCGCGACGGAACATGACTCGGTCGTAAATGAAACCAGTGAAGTCCTGCTGCCTGCAACGGTGCGGACAGAACTGTCAGGGTACTCGGCTGAAGGAAACAAGTCAGACAGACACCCTATGATCTCACTTCTGTGCGGAATTTAAAAACGAACAAATGAACCAAGCTTGTAGAACAAATCTGGTGGCCGTGGCGGGGGGCTGGGAAAATGGGTGAACTGTTTTTAGTTTTAAAATTTTTTACGTGTGTGTGTGAGAGAGAAAGAGCGAGCACAGAAGCAGGGGGAGCTGCAGACAGAGGGGGAGCAGGCTTCCCACTGAGAAGGAAAGCCAGGGTGGGGCTCGATCCCGGGACCCGGGGATCACAACCTGAGCCGAAGGCAGAGGCTTAACCCACGGAGCCACCAGGCGTCCCGGTTTATAGCTTAAATAAACTGAATTTATAAACAAAACAAACCGGCGGTTGAGCCAACCAGATTCTGCTGTTAGAAGTTTGCCCTTCAGTCGCGCGTGTCCAGAAGGACCGAGAAGCGCAGGGCGGGCCGCACGTCTGGCGGTGTGCAGGCTCGCCGCGGGCTGCGGAGAGGCCGCTCCACCGAACAGCGGCTGCAGCGGCACGTGTGGCCTCTCCGAGGAGCAGCACCCTGTGGCCAGGGCCTGCAGGGGCTTCTCCAGACACGAGACAGACTTCCGCACCAGTGAAAAGCAGCAAACGTGTAGCAGAAAGCACAGATTTTGAGTCTTCTCTACTGTCCGACTGTGGCCTCTGTGAAAGGACTTTAAAACGCCACGGGACAAACGCTTGCTCCGCTCCGACAACGGGTGGTGAGGGAGAGGTCGGGCCGGGCAGGGCAGCCCTCAGGAGCAGCCGCCGCGCCCTCACCGCAGAGGCCCGCACCGAGCTGCGTCCGACAGCCAGACACGAGCCAGCGACAGCCGGCCCACAAACGCTGGCCCAAATATATCACGTGGTCCGCTGAGTCACAGTCCCCAAGTGGGAAATGGTTAAGCTGAGGCTACAAGAACTCACGGCCTGACATAAACATTCAAATGACTGTCCGTTATTTAAAGAATAAAACTTCAAAGTGAAGCCCCAGCCTTCCCCCATAATAAAAACCAATAAACATACTTACTAACTGTCCACCTCTATTCTGCCATCCCCAGAGAACAGCCTCTTCTGCCGCTGGTAGCTGGTAGGGGGGCTTCTCCAGCCACAAGAGAGCGACCTCTACGGCCGGCGGCCTCCCGTGCAGACACGCGCTGGGCACCTGCTCCTCTTCCAAGGCCTCGTTCCCGACGGCGCAAGCCCACGTGCAGCCCTCTGGATGCTCCCGGCAGCCGTCGGCCAGTCCCTCAGAAAATGTCGCACTTGCAAACGCTCCCACTGGGTAACAGGCAGGTTCATGCAGAGAGCACCACGGCCCTGGGAAGCTGGGCAAGTCCCCTCCTGCGGGACTCGCAGGTGTATTTACAGCGTCTCCTGGGAGGGGGAAGACACGGGCCCCGCCGTGTGGCACTGCTATTTCTGCACTGTCCCCTAGGGGGACGGGAACCACCTGCAGCACCTCGTGAGGAGGGTCTGTGCATCCATCCACTCGGGCCACACGGGAACACGCCTCGAGAGTCTCCCCCAGCTCCATTTCTCGGACAGTCACCTGTGGACTTCCCACAACGTCCACTCCGCCGCTCCACGCAGGGCCACTGGGCACGGGTCGGGCACGACTCTGCCCGATGTGGCGTGCATGTGTGCTCACCCAGCAAGCGTGGATGCTGTCCCTCTCCCGCCCCTGACCTGCTGCTGCCGGCCCGGTCGACCCCGTCGCGCCAACCCCTAAGGCATCCGCGCGCTCCTCAGCCGAGTCCGAGCAAACCTGCGGCAGTCCTGCCTCTTCACGGCTGTGAAGAGAGTCCGTCTCTCCTACCTGTGACCTCTGCTCACCCGAACTCCAACCCTGGCTCAGAGGCGGAGCGCGACCCGGACCCTCCCATCTGCAAGCACTCAGGGCTCCGGCCGTGCCGCCCTCCCGTGGGCAGCGGCTGCTGCCACCAGGTGGCGCCGTGGAGGTGGCCAGCCCAGGAGCCGCCCCGTGGGGTGCTGCGCTGGTCCCCCAGAGGGAGGCGGTTTCCGAGTCTGACTTCACATCTCCTCTGTCATCCTCACGGGGCTCTCTTGGACTGGCCTTCAGTGACTCTTTTCGGGCCCCTCCCGACCCTGGCCGGTCGCTCACTGCGCTCTTCACACACACCACATCTTCCGTTTTAACACACGGGCCCGTTTCACGTTCTGGGCCGGCGAAAGCAAACGCAGGGGAAATAAAGCCACCCTGCAAACAGCGGGAGCCGTCCAGAGACTTGCCATCTGGGGGCACTTCCTGGGAGCTTCCGAGTTCCGGGGTGCCTGTTCTGGGGAACACCCCCTCTGCGCCCGTCTTGCACAGCGCAGCAGCTACATCGCAGGTCTGTGCTTGGGCCGCGCTGGCCCCAGGGTCTGCACACAGGTCTGCCACCTGATGTGAAGGTCTCCATTCGCAAGCCCTCTGTCCATGACCCTCTTCTTCAAAAATGCTCATTTTATCCTTATCTGGGTAAGATGAACTACTTTCAGATTGCAAAGACAAGTGTGCTTTGTTCACGGGCTGGATGCTTCCAGGTCTCAGGCCGCAGACACTGGGCTGCTGCCCCCCGGCCATGGCTGGCCCCAGCAGGCGGGCCGGTCCAGCATCACCGGGTCCATTACGGGCTGCTTCTCGGAAACTGGCATGAACGGGAAGACGCTGGTTTCTAAGGCTCAGGCAAGGGACACAGCTTTCCCAACTCGGATGAATCCTATCTAGACTCCGGGGAAGCAGACTACCTTCTGGCCTGCTAACATCAAAGCGGAAATAATCACTATCTTTCAGTGGTCTCAAAGAACTATCTTCTCTTTCCTTTTCAGAGTTAGAGCTCTGGCCTACGCTCGCTGCTACAGCCCCAGATTCACCATTTCTCTCCGTTTCTGAAGGGTGGGTTAGTGAATCAACGTGCGAGTCACCCGTGGGACTTACCTGTTCTAGACTACAGTTCTCACTTCCTTCAGGGAGGGCACACACACGTCCCGGGGAGCTAGTGCCCACGTTACGGTTAAGCGCAGGGAGTGTGCCCGCGTTACATACTGTGCTGCTTTCTGTGCAATCTTGAGGGAACCCGGTGTAAGCGTGAGCCCTTAAAGACACAGTTGTTAGTTCCAAACCAGGTTTAGTATTTTCCTTAAAAACTTCCTTCCTTTCATTTGGGCTGGGCATGCCCCGTGGGGACCGCTCTTCCTGCGGGGCAGCTAACTGTCCTGGGCCTTGTGCAGCCTTCCCCGGCGGCCGGGCCCCTGTGCGAAGTTCCTCAGAGGTGACAGCTGAGCAACTGTCTTCCCCGGCAGCTGCGCCACACACAGGGGCACCCAGCTCCTCGGCAAGGCCCAGGCTGTCAGGATCTACAACACAAACACTGTACAACTCGCTCTCTCTCCGAGCCTCATGTGCCTGGTGACCACTGCAAACAGGGTGTCTGCCCGTCACCCCCCCACCAGACCTGTCTGAAGAGCTTCTGTCACTTCGGATCTGAACGTTTACCACCCTGTCGTGCTCGGTGAGGGCATTTATGCGAGCGGCCGGGGGACGGCCGAGATGGCTCCCTACGAGGGCGCCTCCCTGCACGCCCTGGCCAGAAGACAGAGCCGCGTCACCTTTGGGACGAATGTCTTCAGAGAAACCCTGTTCCCCGGCAGAGCTCACACTGCGAGTGACCGAGACACGGCCACAACTGTGCTCAAGAGCAACAGCCTCTGAATTCGTCTCTCTCTCCTCGAAGCTTTCAGACCTAGGCAGGAACTGGGGCACAGGAGGGGACACAGAGTCCGACGACAGCCTCAGCCCCCGCGGGGGCCCCGTCCTCGCGGAAGCCCTCACCCACAGAGCGGCTCCAGCAGCCGCTCCGCCGCCGCCTCCATGTCGGACGCTGGGCAGCTCCTCACCTTCAAGGGTATCAAATAATGAAGACAAAGCTTTACTTATCTGGTGCCCTGACTCCGCCTCCTCCACAGATTCGGGCAACAGGCCAGCTTTTTCGCTGTCTCTGTCACTGCTGACTTCTTTGCTGAAGCAACAACCCATGTTCGAAAGTTGAAAAGCTCACGCAACCATGCCTGCCGTTGTCGGAGCCTCCCCAAGTGCATCTCGCGCTAACTTGCCGTGACTTCTGACGAGAGGCCGACACCCAGACACCAAAAATAACCCCTTGCACAGCAGTCACATGTCCCTGCCACTCAAATCCAAACCCGAAGTACAACAGGCCCTGCCGAGCAGCCATCCTCCGCCACGCACTGGAGACCAAACGCCACGCGGAATCCCAAAGCTCAGAAGAACAATACATAATTTTCATAGTATTTTTCCTATTCTCATAAATTCAATTTAAAAAAACCCCTACTGGGGCACCTGGATGGCTCAGTGGGTTAAAGCCTCTGCCTTCGGCTCAGGTCATGGTCCCAGGGTCCTGGGATCGAGTCCCGCATCGGGCTCTCTGCTCAGCGGGGAGCCTGCTTCCCCCTCTCTCTCTGCCTGCCTCTCTGCCTACTTATGATCTCTGTCTGTCAAATAAATAAATAAAATATTAAGAAAAAATAAATAAAAAATAAAAACCCCTGCCATTGTTATCGCAGCCGGAACGAGCCATCCCAGACTCCCGGCTCTCCCCGCTGTTTCCGCATTCTCTGAATCACGCGCCGTGGGACGACGGCAACCCCAGGCTTAGCGGGTCTGTTCCCCAAGGAGAAATGACAACAAAGACGTGTTCGTTAGAGCGTACAGGCAGCGGGAGCTGCAGCTCACTCCGGCTTTGAGAACCAAGACCGCAGGTACAGAGGAGTACCTGCAGGCGCGACGCCAGAACGGTGTCCACAAGGGACACACACGGCCGTGTGTATGGTGAATGGCGCCTAGTCGGGATTTGCTCTCAAACACCCCAGCAAGTCAAGAAGTAAATACATACACATCATTTTTTTTTTAAAGTGTGTGTGTATAGGGAAGGAAGAGATAAAATACCAGTAGCAAAATGGGGGGGGCTCTTCAAGGTCACGATGGGCACATCAGGTTTATTATTTTCACTTGCGCAGATGTCTATATATTCTCACTACGACAAAGGAAAGAGCAAATGAGAGAAAAAAGAAAATCAACACCCACCAGGCCAACAGCACCAAGTCCCTTGAAAGTTCCCAAAACCCTTCCTAGTCCAGGTTACCGTCCAGGTGTGAGGCTCGGTTTTTGATTACTACAAGCATAAGCTTTGGAATATCACCTACTCTGTGTTATGAGCTTTCTGATTTGTAAAGTGGGGCCAACAACAGCTGTTCTGAAGAGTTGGCATGAGGACAGTAAGTAAAATACTCAGGTCAGAACCTTAGTACCCCACTGAAGTCCACGCACTCTGGCGTCAGGCCACCTCCAGAGCCGCCTCCTACTCTGTCATGCCTCCCTCCTCCCCTTCTCTAGCTCATCCACGGAACGCGACCAAACAACCTCAGCACGGCCTGCGTTTGCCCGTCTGTCATGACTCCTAGCCAAGCTTTCCAATCGCACCATCCTTTGTAAGGTCACCACCCCACTAGGCAGGACTACCGTCTCCCATCTCCACACGCTGGTCCCTCTTTGTGCCTCTAAGGAAAGCATGCGGACAGCAAGTCTCAGCGCTGGTCCCATCAACTACTTCAAACCGGGATCTGTACTGGCCTCGGAATCTGCAGGTGCTCTCAAAGGGTTAAAAGACGCAAACACAGGAACATCTGGGTGGCTCAGCCCCTTAAACATCCACCTTCCGATTTCAGCTCAGGTCATAATTTCAGGGTCATGAGATCAAGCGCCATGTCAGGCTCCGTGCTCAGCGTGGCGTCTGCTTGTCCCTCTCCCTCTGCTTCTCCCCACACTCGTGCACACTCTCTCACTCTCAAATAAATAATTTAATTTAAAAAGATGTAAACACAAAATCTTAAAGACATGCCCACGTTTGTACATAAGTTGAGGAGCACAGCAGCACGGCGCAACAATACTTTAACTGACCTGCTCTGTTGAGAAGAGTTGGATTTAAAATGTCCCAGCATCAGAGGCGGCTGGGTGGCTCAGTTTGGCTCAGGTCATGATCCTGGGGCCCTAGGATCGAGCCCGGCTTTAGGCTCCCTGCTCGGCAGGGAGCCTGCTTCTCCCTCTCTCTGCCTGCCTCTCTACCTACTTGTGCTCTCTCTCTCTCTCTCTCTGTGAAATAAATAAATAAAATCTTAAAAAAAAAAAAATAAAGTAAATAAAGGACTGTCTGAAGCCCACAAAAGCTAGGGTGAAACTCTGGGAAATCAGGGAAATCAACAGCAGTCATGTACATGGGAAATTCCGAAAGCCACACCCAGGCGAGACAGACGCTCAGAACAGTCCTGAGAAGACCTTCGGCTTTCACCTTGGGCTGATCCCCAAGTCTCTAAGCACACTGAGCTAATCAGTGAGGGGCTGTTTCAGAACAGAGCCAGTGTACGAAGACTAGAAAGAGCAGTTGTAATCTCTCTACTGTTTCCTTCGGTGAGGAAGGTGTCTGGACTATCTGCTTCAGTTCCCCGCATTAACAGAAGTCTCTGTCAAAACATTTGGTACACAAGCTAAAAGGACAGAGACTTCAATGAACACACAGATGACAAGGGACAGTCTTTACATAAATAACTTGGGAAAGCCTCAAAACAGTAAGACATTATACACATAAAATCAAATGCCCAGTTCTCGGCAACAACAAAAATCACAAGGCAAACAAAGACACAGGAAAACACAACTCACTCAAAGGAACCAAATTCACTATCCTGGAGAAAGCTCAGAGATGGGACTTACTCCATAAAGACTTGAAAACATTTTTAAATGTGCTCCAAGAACAAGGGAAAAACAACCGACAAGGAACTAATGTGAGCCAGGAGAATGATATATGAACAAAATGAAAACGAGAATACCAACAAAGAGACAGGTATTTATAAAAAGAGCCAAAAGGAAATATTCTGGAGCTGCACAGCAGTACAGTTACTGAACTGAAAAATTCACGAGAGGGTTATCAACAGCAGACTTGGGTAGAGAGAAGAATCAGCAAATTTAAACAGGGGACAAATGAAATTATCTACAGGAGTAAAAAAACAAAAAACAAAAAAGAAACAAAACAAAAAACCAGAGAAAAGTGAGCAGAGCCTGAAGGACTTACAGGAGATCATCTATGTCCCCTGTGGACCAACACACTGGTCGTGGGAGTCCCAACAGAGGAAGGGCAAAAGAGAATTTGAAGAAATAGTAGCCCAAAACTTCCCAATTTTCATGAATACACAAATTTACAAGTCCACAAACTCAACAAACTTCAAGTAGGATAAGCACAAAGACCCACACCAAGACACATTACAATCAAACTGCTGAAAAACAAAGCAATCTTGAAAGCAGCAAGAAAAAAGCTTCCTGTAAGGTGCAAGAGCTCTTCCGTAGGATGTCCGCCAGTTTCTCAGCAGAACCTCACAGGGTGGGGAGGCAGGAGCAGATACGTTAAAGCACTGAAAGAAAAAGCTGTCCGCTGAGAATTCCTTATCCAGCAAAACTGTCCTTCCAAACTGAAGAAGAAAGTAAAACATTCTCAGACAGACAGAAGTTGAAGTAGTCTGTTAACACCGGGTCTGCCCAGGAAGAAAGGCTAACGGAGTCCTTCAGGTGAAGTGAAACACATGACACAGTAACACAAAGCTGTGTGAAGACACAAAGCTCTCTGACAAAGGCGAATACACGGACAGTTACAAAAGCCAGGATTATTATTTTGATTTACTGCTCCATTTTTTATTTTCTACAGACTTAAAAGGCAAGTGCATAAAAAAAATTTTAAGTCCATGTTACTGGGCACGTAGCGATAAAGATGTGATTCGTGACACGAGTAGCGAAGAGGAGGAGGAGGATTTTACAAGAGAACAGCTTCTGTGTGTTACTGAAGTTAAGTAGGATGAAAGATTAGGCAGTTATAACTTCTGGATATTACACGTAATTCCTATGGTAACCAGATATATGTGTGATTAGATAAAGATAAGTTGTAGAATAAACAACTAAACTATCAATTATAACGTGCTGATATTAATGAGATTTTTCAATTTAGGTAAGTATGCCTTGCAAACATGTATCAAGGAAGTCCATTACACAGGTCCTGCCCTTTTGGGTCTTAAAACTGCTGAGAGAAAACTAAGACATTTGAAACATTATTTGTTTAATTATTTTATTATTTGATAGAGAGAGAGAGTCAGAAAGCACAAGCAGAGTGAATGGCAGAGGGCGAAGCAGGCTCCCCACCCAGCAGAGAGCCCGATGAGGGGCTCCATCGCAGGACCCTGGGATCACGAGCTGAGCTGAAAGCCAATGCTTAACCAGCTGAGCCACCCAGGTGCCCCACTTGAAACATGTTTTAAAAATAATATAGAACATAACTTCTTAAATAAATTTTAATCAAATTATAAAAGCAATACAGGTTATTAGAAAAGGATGAATCAATGAAAAGAAAAGTTAAAGCCAAGAATGCCACTGCGGGCCATCAACGTCTGTCAAGATAAGCAAAAATTACGGGGGGGGGGGGGGGGATTAGAGCTGATTTTATTCCAAGTAGTAACTCAGTTACTTTTCAATTATATATCCCCAATCCATATTTACATAGTTTTGATGGCCTTTTCTATATAATAAATTTATCAAGTAATAAAATCTCTGTTTATTTCAAACTTAAACCCATCAGACTCCAACCACTCCACTGGGGTCCAACTGCGCCCACTGCCCCCCCACTGCTTGCTTGAGTTTCTACCAGCTGGATTTCCCCTCCACAAACCTTGCTCCAATTTTTTCCATCTCGTAATAAAAGAAACCGCTATCCATCAAGCTGTCCCACTACCCCCGATTTATCTCCCCCCTCACGCCAACCCAATTCACCACTTGATGTGGTTAAGCCCACCTCCAGAATATCTGAAATCCGTTCATTCCTAGTCCGATCCACCATCATCACTTCTAACCTCCGTTCGTTAACAGTTTCCTAGTTGCCTGCTTTGCTCACTACAATCTACTATCTATAAAAACAAATGAAGCCAAAGTCATCCTCCTAAAATACAAGTCATGCTATTCCCCACCTAAAATCCTCACAACTTTAACCCAAGTTAATTCCATCCACTCAGAGATCAGTCAAATAGGTTTTTTCAGGTATTATTTTCTACTTGTTTCTTTTTTTAAATGAAATAACAGACACCAGGGGCGCCTGGGTGGCTCAGTGGGTTAAGCCGCTGCCTTCGGCTCAGGACATGATCTCGGGGTCCTGGGATCGAGCCCCGCATCGGGCTCTCTGCTCAGCAGGGAGCCTGCTTCCCTCTCTCTCTCTGCCTGCCTCTCTGCCTGCTTGTGATCTCTCTCTGTCAAATAAATACATAAAATCTTAAAAAAAAAAAAAAGAAAAGAAAAGAAAAGAAAAGAAATAACAGACACCAGAGAGGAGGTGCATCTCACCTTGAGTTTGGACTCTGAAGCGGGGTTGCCTGGGTTCAAATCATGGTTCTGCCACTCTACAGATAAGTAATCTTGGGGAAATTATTTAAGCCTCTCTGGGTCTCAACTTCATGAGCTAAAGAGCATTTTTTTTTTGATGCTCCCTGATTGGCTGGGAGAATTACTATTCAGTAAGGTTTCAGTGGTGGGGGCGGGGGCTGTACAATAGATAGGATTGATATTACCACTGGATAAATGCAAAGTTGCTCCTGAATTATTCAGACATTTATTTGGGCACCAGTACGGCAATTCTACTCTCACCATGTCCAGCTGGAGGAAGGCTGAACCTTCAAGAGACCACTTCCCCAATCAGCCTGCCAGACTCTCCCACTCAGCCACCGAAACACGGGCAGCTCTACACCGACAGCCACGCCCATACTCGGGCGCACCGCGACGATGCCAGCTAGAAAACTCTTCAAAGCCATGACGTTTACAACAGCAGGAAAGAAAGAAAACAATATAAATGCCCACAAACCAATGGCTAAAGAACCAGAGCACTACAATATAAAGAAAATACCTTAATGGCAAGGCCAAGGAGATACAGACAAAATCATGCCATGTGGGAAAAGATGAGGGGAAATGTACGTATGCTGATTACAACTCCATAAAAATGTGGTATCCTTTCGTTTTCTGTAAAGATGCTCAAGTTTGTTGAAAATAAAGCTTTGGTATAAGCCCAGATATCTCCCAGGGCACCTTGAGCTCTACTATTTAATGACCCTATGAAAACCTAAGTATGCAACACCCTGTTAACACGGGCAAATAGTACATCCACGTTTTACAAAACTCTTCATCAGAGACGGATGTGCCCAAGGACCAACAGGGATGGAAAAGGTCGAGGCCGGACCAAGAACTTGCCGTCAAGGGTCTCTTACAGGGCATTAGCTCTTAAAAGTGACAAAGCAGATACAGGCAGTACTAGTTGCAAATTATTTCTATACAGAAGTGAAATTCTACATTCTGGCTCAAGTGCTTCAATTCTTTTCTAGATAGATCTTGTCTCAATATTTATGCATAAATTAATAAAACAGGCAAAAAAAATCCAAAATTAATTTTATCCTTGCAGTAAGTTTTAAAAAGATTATCTGAATACTATGTTGGACCATAAATCAACCATGGGGAGGAAGAAGATTGGTCCTAAAAAGATTTTTTTTAATGATTTCTGTATAATTTCCTTTTCAGATTACTAAAGGTCTTGTATTGGGATCTTAAACTACTTAAAATATTATAAAATTCATTAAAAAAAATCAATGTAAAATACAATATACAAAAAAAGTACACATATAATAGCAACAATGAAATAATAATAGTTTGGAGGGAATCTTTCATTTTTAAAAATTCTACCTTAATGGGGGCGCCTGGGTGGCTCAGTGGGTTAAAGCTTCTGCCTTCGGCTCACGTCATGATCCCAGGGTCCTGGGATCCAGCCCCGAGTCAGGTTCTCTGTTCAGCAGGGAGCCTGCTTCCTCCTCTCTCTCTCTGCCTGCCTCTCTGCCTACTTGTGATCTCTGTCCAATAAATAAATAAAATCTTAAAAAAAAAAAATTCTACCTTATTAAAAGGATCAGCAATCCAATCCCTCCTTCAGTTGCTATATGAACTGCTTGCAATTTGGACAAAATTTACTCTAAGTTTTCTAAGATTACTTTAGAAGTTTTTATTTTTTAAATTGTGCCAGGTTTATAAGATCACTTAGAAGATGCCAAGCTGAATCTGGAGCGGCTCCAAATGCACCTGACATACGCGTATGCGCAGAAGGCAAAGACAGAGTTAAACACCAATGCATCTCCATTTGCTTATTCTTTCATTCACCACAGCCAAAATGTGAAACTGATTTTCTTAGTAAAAGCTTACTATGACTTGTGTACTTTAAAGAACAAAGACGTTCAAAATGTAGCTCTAATCATGTAGAGCCCACAGATTACCAATGGATCACTAAGAACACCGAGATGAGTACCCGAGACTAAACGAGCATGCGGCCCACCCGTCTGCAGACCCAGACATGCAGCACACACAGAAGTCAGAGGAGGACACAAAGTACTGGCCGTTTACAACAACCCACATGGGACCCCCACCACCACCAGACCCCCCTTTGTTGGGAAACATCAACATGTTCTAATTTTGTTACATACACAGTTGTTTGTGAGCCTCAGCTGTGAATTACCTGACTCAGAGCTGGGATGGAGCTTGTCTGAGGAGTGGTCTGAGATATGGGACCATTCATCTGTAAAATTGAAAACATCAAACACACCATCATTACAATGGAAAGCAGTATTTTCAGACCACAGTAGCTTAGCGAAAACAAAACCCCCTAAGAGAAACACATTTTTACATGATTAACCAATAATATTCAGAGAGATGAAGGAGCCTAGAAACTTAAAATATATTCAAATTCTAACTGACCACTGTAAGCAAAACTCCTTATAGTTTCAATGGGGAAAATTAATTAAAAATCTGCTTTGCTTGATATGGTAAAATCTTAAAAGTGTCAAAATTTATTTTACAGTCCTAGTTAATTCTTTAAATACCTACCAGTACAACAGGTGTAATGTTATTACAGTATTTATAAATCACTGCATTTTTCTTGGTGATTTCAACTCCAAAAGCTTTTAAGTGTCTAGAGATACATGTTTTCTCCCTCACCCACTACTGCTTCCTCTACTACTAAGCTCCCCATGAACTTATTCAGAATGTAACACCTATACTTCGGTTGTAAGGCAGGCCAGAGTCACTCCTCTGATTCACAGGCTCTGTGACGAGAAAAGGAGAGCGAGGCACCAGGCCAATTCTGGCCTCGACCCACACTCACCAGATGAGCGCTGTCTTTCCCTTCCTGGACTCGCTGGCCCTGCGGTTCAGCCACGACCTTAGTGTCCTGATCAGAAGTCATGAGCTGTTTGCTTTGTGGCTGCACTGGGAGAAGCTGAATGGCGACCGTAGAATGCTGTGAAACAACAGAAGACAACACATCAGTAACCTGAAGTACAGAATACAATGGATGCTCGAAATTAAGTTACTAGGAAGTCTTAAAATTCTCAGGTTTTCCAGGGCATGTGTTTATCCCTCTGGAGTCCAAGCGGCTTATTTACCTCTTTGCTTTAAATTTGGGCTCACGCCCAGCACGGAGCCCAACTCAGGGCTTGAACTCATGACCCTGAGATCAAGAGCCCAGGAGAAATCAAGAGCCAACCACCCAACGGACTGAGCCACCCAGGCGCCTTTGCAGTCTGGGTAGTTAAAAAAATCTACCCACAGGGCGCCTGGGTGGCTCCAGAGATAACACATCTGCCTTCAACTCAGGTCGTGATCTCAGGGTCCTGGGACTGAGCGTATGAGGCTTCCTGCTCAGCAGGGGCGCCTGCTTCTCCCTCTCCCACTGCTCGTGCGCACATTCTCTCTCTCTCTTTCTCGCTCGCTCTCTCTCTTTGTCTCTGTCTTAAACAAATAAAATCTTAAAAAAAAAAAAAAAAGGAATCTGCCCATAATTCAACCCAAGAATATACTAAGACTAGAAATCACGTGTTAACATATACAAACCCACTCATACTCAGAAAACCATTTTCTTAAAAACAGAAAATAATAAAATGAATAGGACTCCAATTTGTGCTTTGATGAATCTCAAATTCACATGTATCATTTTGACTGGCCCCATTAATTTATTTTGTTCCAGAACGAGAGTTTTAAAGAGAAATAAACAATAATTAGTTAAAAAGGAATCCCTTCAAAATCCTGACCCACACAAACCGAAAACCACCTCAAGACAGCAGGACTGGGGCATCTGGGTGGCTCAGTGGTTAAGCATCTGCCTTCAGCCCCGGGCATGATCCCAGGGTCCTGGGATGGAGCCCCACTGCTGCAAAGCAGACTTTCCAAAGCACGGATTCGCCTCAACAGTTAGAGACTGAACTTCCAACAAGAGATCTCACCTGATTTTCCCAAACAGCCTAAATAATAACTCTTGAAGACAACAATACTCATTATTTCGTACGATCAGCTTAAGAACCAGGGCTCTCAGACACCCGGGGCTGACCTCTCGGTGTTTCCCTCTTTCTGCAGCGCCGCGCTGCCACAGGGCACCAGTAGGACTGGCTTTAATCCAGGTTCCTCTCAGGCTCTCCTGAAACACAGCAGCCACAGGCCAGATACAGAGATGTAAAAGCTCGCTACTTCTGTCTCGCAAGGTAACCAGGCAGGTTCTTAGTTTTACGATGGTGCTCCCTACTCTCCATAACCTGCTTATGAGAAATTCCCAAAACTCTTGTGGATGAAACCAGCTGAAGACCGGAGGTAATCTCTTCCAACAGTCAACGCTACCATCAGGCACGAAAGCACAAAATCACTCCTGTGCTGACAGGTTTGGCAGTATGAACTGCAGGAAGCGAAGAAACGCCTGAAAAAGACCAGTTTCATGGAGGTCGACGTCCTCCAAAATCAGGGTATCAGATGCTGAACTGTAAGAGTTTGCAACATGTGAAACTATCACAGAAACGAACATCAACGGGCGCCTGGGTGACTCGATGAAGCATCTGCCTTCGGCTCCTGTCACGATCCTGGGCTCCCTGCTCTGCTGGACAACTACTTCTCCCTCTCCCTCCACTCCTCCCCTACTGGTACGCTTTCTCTCCCTCTCTCTCTCCAATCAATAAAACCGAAAGAAAGAAAAAGAGAAAGAAAGGAAGGGACAGACGGACGGACGGACACGACTCTCCCCAAACACCACATCCAGAGAATGAAGTCACGGGATGCTAACTACGTGTTGGCACCCAGAAGGTGTTGTAAACACTTTACCACCATGAACTCCTCGATTTGTAAGATTCTCAACGAAAAAAAATGTTTCGTTAAAAACAAGGTAAGACAGCCAAAAGGGGGAAATTCAACTGTAAAAATCCTTTATTACAACTACTACCTCTATTTTTTCAGTCAGACACTCTGTGCCTCCTGACAGAACCAGAGCAAGGCCAGGAAGTGGTCTTGCAAAACAAACACACGACCAGTACGCACGCACCCAGGACGGGCTCATGAATTACCTACTGCTCCTTACTGACCAACTCGCCTCCAACGGTGCCCCTGCAGATCCCAGGGGTGCGGAATACGCCGACAAGTAGCCTGGCTTCCTCAACACCAACCGACACAAGATGCACGTACTGGCCAAGCCATGGCTTTACTTGGTTTGTGTGGCTTTATTCAATTCAAACAAATGACAATCAGGGAAGTAGTACCGATGCGATATTTGATGGTATCAAACAATTACTAAATTTTCTAAGACGTGAGAATGATGCTATGGTTACCTTTAATTTAGAAAAAAAAAAAAAAACAAAAACAGGCCTTACAGCGTTGCATACTGAAATATTTACAGGTCAATAATGTGATGTCTGGAATCTTCCTCCCAATAACACGTGGACAGAGAGGTGGGAGTTCGTATTTGCTCCCCGTGGAAGAGGGACATGGGGGCTCACGATTCCATCCAGTCTGCTAGTACATGCTTGAAAATGTTCCACGACAAAAGGCTGAAAAGGTAGCAGGGCAGTGTCCTAGCACGACAGACACAGCCGACCTGGTCTGTCCCGGGCCTCCTGTCCCCAAACAAATACTCCTGACGTCACACCACAAGATCTCTTCATTACTGATCTAACACGCACTGTTCTTCTAAGTCCTGCACCTGGAAGACCTTACTGATCTCCACCTTGTTTAAGCAGCACAAAAGGTACAAAGCATTAAAATCAGACTTTATCAAATGTCTGAATCTAAAATAAAGACAGAGTACGATGATGCAACACTGACAAGAGTTCAATAAATAACAAAACCACCTTTTCATCACTCACTCAAGAGCCCCAAACCGCCCTGAGACTTAAACCATTTAAACTACTGCTTCCAGGAATGGCCAAAGAGTAGGTCTCCAGGCTTTAAAGAGAAATGGGGGAGGAGGGGTTATCACCAAAACAAAGCATTTGCCAGCATAAGACCTAGGAATTTGAAAACCTGATAGTGTTCAGAGGAAGCCTTCACAAAGCCTTCCTGAGCCGAACAAAAGGACTTACTTCCCTGGTTTGATTTCATCTCTGGAAGTAAAAAGGCAGAAATGAAATCAAAGGGCCTCCTTCCTGTCCTGTGGTCTCTATGCTAGCTGGACATGTTTAATTTCACCTGTCAAAGCTACACCTAAAAGTTTAATCAGTCTTATTAAACACTTGGGAGAGGCTGGTTGTCTCGGATCGGTTCCTAAAGAATCCTTCTCCCGTGCACCAGAGATGTCTGCTTCATAATGAAACCTTCATTAAGGTCTCGGGGGTCCCGCCTGGGACCTCCCACAGCATTCAGTTGTCTCTTCCACCTGTGACAACTCCTCAGGCTTTCCTCAGCTTGTCCACACTCTCCAAGAGCGCCGGAGCTGCTTCTGTCACGCCAACCTGGGCCGCACTCACTATGACAGCAAGGAAGCCCGGGAGCGTGCCTGCGGTCTCGGCACAGCAGCAACGGGCAGGGCAGGGCTCTCACGGCCACAGAAGGACAGAGCCTGGAAAGAACGAGCGGGTAACAAACGTGTCCAAATCCACACACCACGCCGGTCACCTCTGGAGGATCTCAGGATACCAAGTCACCTCTCTGAAGCTTTCTCCAGGCCAGCAGTCATCGGCCGGCCGTTCCCGCGTGACGCCTGCAGCGCAGCCACGCAGCTGGTCAGGGCGAACAGCTCTCCGTACAGGAGCCACAACTAATAAACACTGAGAGACCAAATTGGAAAATCAAACTGTTTCCAAGAGCTAATGAAAGAAAAAAGCAATAACCACGGATGTGTGCTCAAGCCCGGGGCAGAGCTGATGGAGGACTTCCCGACGGCTGCATGAGAGGGGACACCAGCGCAACTCCCCATCCTGTCGGGAAAGTGCAACGACCGGGTGTGCATCCTTCCTGACGGGAACAGCGAGCACCATTTATCAGTCATTCTTCCCAAGAAAAGAACCTGTCGTTAATCAGACCTCTCGATCGGACTCCCAATTCAAAGGAAATTCTGGAAAATACATGTCTAATCACATCAACACAAAGCCATTAGCTAAATCCAAAATGCGGGCCATTCTAGAAGACAGATGGCCTCGTTTCCGCAGCACACTGAGGACATGGAAAAATGGAAGGGATGTTTTTATTGCCACAAAATACAAAAGCTTTAACCAGAATAACCTTACGTAACGTGAAAACTGTATCTGGATTGAAATAAATTAACTTTAGAATGACATTTTTGACAGGAAAAACTGACTGTTGCCTAGGAAACAAAGGGTATTATCGAATGATTATCGATTCCACTGGGCACAAACCAGGTGCTACATCTGTTTAAAGGTCTTATCTGGGAAACATATAAACTGCAAGACTACAGATGACATTACATACCCAGAATTTGCTTTAAAATACACTAATAATTTTTTTGGTAAATTTAAGAAACAAAAATACAGGACTGCAGCACGTGGCTGGCAGTTGAAGACAGACGGGCACACACAGGCTGCTCTGCTCCCTCCCTCTCTCCTTCTGTGCTTAGAAATTCCCACAATAGGGACACCTGGGGGTCTCAGTGGGTTAAAGCCTCTGCCTTTGGCTCAGGTCATGATCCCAGGGTCCTGGGATCGAGTCCCGCGTCGGGCTCTCTGCTCAGCGGGGAGCCTGCTTCACCCTCTCTCTCTGCCTGCCTCTCTGCCGACTTGTGATCTCTCTCTTTGACAAATAAATATCTTTAAAAATAAAAATCCCACAATAAAAAGTAAAAAGAAAGATTTGACTAGAATATAGTATCAACATCCATCTAAAACTTCACATACTTGCTGTTATTTAAAATCTGTGCCGGGGCGCCTGGGTGGCTCAGTGAGTTAAGCCTCTGACTTTGGCTCAGGTCAGGATTCCAGGGTCCAGGGATCAAGCCCTCCATTGGGCTGTCTGCTAGGTGGGGAGCCTGCTTCCCCCCGCCCCTCTCTGCCTGCCTCTCTGTCTACTTGTAATCTCTGTCAAATAAATAAATAAAATCTTTTTTAAAAATCTGTGCTAATGAAATAATATAAAAATAACTATTTCACAAACCATGTTCATAGCAGCTTTAGCAAGAAACAAAAAAAGTAAAAATAATTATAGAAAAGCAGAAACTATTTAAAATATTCAGAGGTTACATTAAGTTAAAAAAGCAGGGTATCAGACTGCGGACAGGATAATTACAGCTATGTTCTAAAATTCACATAACTAACCGTGAATATTTACAAGTATATTCACTAGGATGGGGCTCAGCTGGTTAAGCGTTTGTCCAACTGAGCCCCATCCTGTGTATATACTGGGCTCAGGTCATATCCCAGCGTCCTGGGACAGAGTCCCACATCAGGCTCCCTGCACAGCGGGCGGTCCGCTTCTAACCTCTGTCGCTCCCCCCACTCATTCTCTCAATCTAATAATAAGCAAAATCTTAAAAAAAAAAAAAAGGAAAATGCAAAAATAATATGAACTAGGTGTTTAAAAAAAAAAGGGGTAGTTTTTTATTTTGTTTCATTTCTGTAGTCTCAATTTTTTGAATACCTTATTGTTTCATAACCACACACACTTCATAAAACTCATCGGGCTTGCTGGCTGCATGTGTGCCAAGCAAGCACACAACCCGGAGCCCCATCGCACTTTTCCTCTAGAAAGGAGTAAGCACTGATCCAGCAGGAAAAGCATCCAACTCCCTTCCCAGTGGGTTATCAATACAGATTAATAAAACTGCCAAATGGGTGTCACAGCATTTTTCTTGTGAAAATGCATAACTCAGTCCTGTTCTCTAAGACAGAGGGTCACAAAGGGTGGTGTGGGCCTGTCAGGGGACCCAGAGACCTTCCCAGGGCCCCCAGGTCATACGAATTGGCACAACAATGCCAAAAAGCCACACATTCTCTCCTCGTAAACTGCCGTGGGGTTCTGGGGCAGTTACAGAGAATGGCCAAGGTTATATGAAAAGACTATTAAATAAAGATTCCTCACTTTTCAAACTGTGTATTTGTGTAAGGTCAGATTTCCTCCTCATTCTTCAACCAAAATAACATATCAAATGCAGAAAGAGAGAAGCGACTTGAGAGTCTATTAGACATTGAAGAGATTTATAAAAATATAAAACAATGTCTTTCTCATCAAATTATTTTTTGTTTTTTGAAAACAAAAAACATAACCTTTTATCATAACCACTGTTATTTATATTACATGCAATGGCTTTGTTATTATTGTCAAAGAAAAATCTTTTTATATTTGAGTCTTAATTTTTAATACAAAGATACGCCCTACAGACTAAATTCTTAAAGATCTGCAATGTTTCAAAGTGCAAAGAGGTCCCAAGACCACAATGTTTGAGAACCACCAACAGAAGACAAAACTAGTCCTGATGCGCAGATGCCTGGTGTTCATGGAGAGGAGACACCGTATGTTCACAGATGGGGAGACGTAGTATTCTGATGGCAACAGTCCCCACATCTAAAGAGTCAACCCAATCCCTATCAAAATCCCCCCTGCCTTTTCTGCAGAAATTAATGAGCTGATCCTAAAATTCCTATGGAAATTCAAGGGACCCAGAATAGCCAAACAGTCTTGCAAAGGACAAAGCCAAAAGACTCACACTTCCTAATTCCAGAACCTACTACAAAACTACAGCAATTAAGACCGTGTGGTACCGGCGTAAGGAGAGACACAGAGATCAACAGACAGCGCTGAGAGTCCAGAAACAGACCCTCACGTTTACGGTCAGTTAATGTTCAAATGGGTGCCAAGACCTTTGAATGGGGGAAGCAAGCTCTTCTCAACAAACGGTGCTGGGACAACTGGGATCCACGTGCAGCAGAACAAAGGCGGACTCTGTCCAACTCTGTACATAAAAATTAATTCAAAATGGATCAAACACCTAAATACGGGCACCTGGGAGGTTCAGGAGGTTCAGTGGGTAGAGCATGTAACTCTTGATGGCAGGGTTGTGGGTTCAAGCGCCACGTTGGGTACAGAGATTACTAAAAAGTAAAATAAACTTTAAAAAAAAAAAAAAACCACCTAAATGTAAGCACTAGAACTGCAACACTCAGAATAAAACATAGGAGTAAATCTTCATGGCCTGGGTCAGGCAATGTCTTCTTAGAGAGGACACCAAAAGCACAGGTAGCAGAAGAAAAAAATCCACTGGTATTCATCAAAATTAAAAACTTTTGGACTTCAAAGCACAGCACCAGCAAAGTGAAAAGATAACCCAGAGAATGGAAAAGAGTATTTGCAAATTACATACTTCGTAAAGGATATGTGTATATATACGGAGCTAGAGAGGGAAGAGCGTGTTCCTAGAACTCAATTCTAAGAGACAAGTAAGTAAAAGACAGAGTCTGAACTGACATTTTCCCAAAGACATACAAATGGCCAATAAGCACATGAAAAGATGCTCAACATCATTAGTCATTAGCAAAATGCAAACCAAAACACGAAATGCCACTTCAAACTCACTGGAATGGATATAATCAAAAGACAAACAACAAGTGTTGGCAAGGACGGAAAGAACTGGAATCGCAGCACGCTGCCGGTGGGAACGGGAGGCCGCACGGCCCCTCTGGGAAACGGCTGCAGATGCTGAACACAAGCTCATCGAATGACTGAGCAATCCCACACCCAGATACACACCCACGAGGACAGAAAGCGCATATCATCACCAGAAATCGCACATGAATACTCATCGCAACATAATAGCCAGAAAGTGGAAATAACTCAAACCATTAGAGGTCAAGATCCTTATTTTCATCCATGTGCTTGGCATGCTTCAAACAACCATAGCTGAAGAACTTGATAATTTCTAAAACGATCAAAATAAAGATATCATTCTCTTAAACATGATTTTTCCCCCTGCTTACAAGACAGGTGGTGTGTAAACACAGATGATTTGTCTGCGTATTAGAAATCCAAAAAGGAAAGAATTAGCATTTGGATCTCTGTTATGCAATGATTCCTTGAAGTGCTTTACAGGTCACCGAATCGACTTCCATTCTCTTCGTAAGGTCTCCTGCCCACTTAGCGGACTGGGAAAGTGAGTTCAGGGGTGACTCAGTCACGGTCACACAGCGAACTCATCCGCAAACACACATCTAGTTTCCGCTCTGCCACTCTGTATGCCCACACAGGAGTTCAGCAGGGCAGGCCACTCACTCTGCTGACCCAGGCCAGTGGGCATCCGGGACACGACCCAGCCCCGCAGCTTCGGCAGCCCGTCTCCATTCCTTCCTCCCTTCTCGGGGGACCGGCCATAGCGCACCGGTGCACAGATGATTGAAGAAAGCATTTAAAAACAAGCACTTTTTAAAAAACCAACATGGTAGGGGCACCTGGGTGGTTCAGTGGGTTAAGCCACTGCCTTCGGCTCAGGTCATGATCTCAGGGTCCTGGGATCGAGACCCACATCGGGCTCTCTGCTCGGCGGGGAGCCTGCTTCTCTCTCTCTCTCTCTCTCTCTCTCTGCCAGCCTCTCTACCTACCTGTAATCTCTCTCTGTCAAATAAATAAATAAAATCTTTAAAAAAACAAACAAACAAACAAACAAACAAAAACCAACATGGTGCCTAAATAGAAGCCAAATATTTCATCTCTTTATACGACGACCTGATTCAATGCCAAAAGAAAAACACGCCGCGTTGAGATGATTTGTTGCACCTTCCTGGGAAGTTTTCAAGTATACAGATAATTTTTTATCAGTTGACCTTGAAATGTAAAACATTTCATATGAGATGAGATTCTACTCTATGGGGACCAGCTATAAGACCTCTTTTCTCGATCTAAAAACATTCTTCTGAAGCCAAGAGTCTCTGCGTCCCCAGGTCGCCCTCCAGGCTCTCCCCTCACCCAGCATTCAACACGTCACACACTCTCTTCTGGCCTGGGCCGCTCCTCCCTCTTGGAGAGCTTCCTTCCCATTCCTCTCTCCCTCCTCCAGGCACGCAAAGCCTTCCCGGTTCTTCGGGGGCACTGAACAGATCTGGGCTTCTCCCCTACTATCCCGACCCTCTTTAAGGAACCCAGGTGTTTCATGTCCTTACATACAGGGTACGGGAGGAGTATGTATCCCACCAATGGATGCTACAGTTCACCCCCGAGAGAGTCCTTCTGTCAGTAACACCCGTACACAGGTGGCTTAGCTCCAGTGCTGTCTCCACGCTCTGCTTCCGTGCCTGCAACCACAAAATGAGGGAGAGGTCAAGTCAGCTAAGGCACCTTCCACCTCCAGCAGTCTGCAGCTGGGAGCAAGGGGTTCCGGGACAGAGCCTGAGAAGAGCAGCGGGACAGGACAAGATGCTGCTGCACAGACTCGCCTTCTGAGAACACCCGGGAACTGCTAGGACTGTTTTCCAAAAACCGTAAATGAATATTCAACTAGGTAAGTAAACATAGTTTTATCCAAATATGGAAAACAGGTGGTGGAAAACTTTAGAGACTGCCCTTAATAGAGTACTATATGATGCCCTTTGAGAATCAATTAGAAAAGCCGAAATCTGTTACTTTCAAAGTCTAGACATACTTTGTAGAAAGACAGTTTACCTCCAGACCTCTAGAACTAAAACTCCTTGGGAAAAACAGAAATGGTCAAAGAAGCTAAATCAAATCATTCCAGTACAATCACAGCGTCTGCAGATCTGGAAGGACATTTGTTAAGAAGAGCAACTTTCTTCTAGGAACTCCATTTGCACACCTCTAAATGGAGGCGTTAAGAAAATGAAATACTGCCACAGGAGTCCGGGTCCCTCGCGCATCCCCTAACGCTGCAGGCCGCACTACCCGGTTTCTCTCGCGGCTCAGCGGCTGTCTGCATCGCATGATCCTGTCTTAGAGGTTAGTCTGTGTACCTTCCACAGCACCTTACAAAGATCATATATTCAACGGACTCTGTAGGCTTGAAGAGTGGGAACACTCACAGAGCAACAGACAGCTGTCTCCAGGAGAGCGATTTCTCAGACGCACTCTCTCCACGACAGCCCCTTCTCCCCACAGAGCTCCTTCCCCTAACTGTGGCTGGCAGCAAAGACAAGCAAATGAAAGGAAGGAATCCAACCTTAGGGAGTGGTTGTTCAATTACACATTTAAACTGTAGGGAACCGTAGGGAAACAGTCCTGAACAGATGCTGCCAGTAAGCTTCCAGATTAATTTTTCTAATTTCCTTTCACACATGTACACCTGTGCTTCTACTGAAAGAGCCGGCAGTGGGAAAAGGGAACTTATTTTTTACAGTTCGGTCAGATTCTGCTCCTAGAGAGGGCAGAGAATCAGACACAAGACACACTTATTTCTCTAGCCAACAGGACTGGAAAAGTACCCACATGAGAAGTAAACCCCCGAAGTTACATTTAAAAATTATCCCACTAACAGGTTTTTAGAACTTCTCTACAAACTGCACACACACACTCAGAAAGGTCCCTTCCAGCTTTATGAATAAGCTGGTTGGTGGCGGGGCGCCTGGGTGGGTCAGTGGGTGAAGTGTCAGCACTCGGCTTCCGATCAGGTCATGATCTCAGCGTCCTGGGACAGGGTCCTGGGACCGAGCCCCGCATCGGGCTCTCTGCTCAGCGGGGAGCCTGCTTCCTCCTCTCTCTCTGCCTACTTGTGATCTCTGCCTGCCAAATGAATAAATACAATCTTTTTCAAAAAGATTCTTTCTCTTCTTCTCTCTCTGCCTCTCTCCACACTACCTCAAAAGGAAAAAAAAAAAAATGATGCATGACACGTTATCTCACTCTGGAGAGGTCAATTATTTCAAAAGATTGTCTTAGCTGGAATTCTTATGAAAATATAGCACAAAACAAAGGGAGAGTTTAGGTCATCTCATTAACCCTCTGGTTACAAGCATTTTTGACAAATTTCAAACTACCAGTCCAATACTTGGTCATAAGGAAGCCTAAATAAAATATTATTTGAAACAAGTGAAACAAATAGGAAGACTAAAAAGTCCTATCTCTTACCCTGCGTGTGACTGTAATGGTTATTTTGTAAGAGGGCACACAGCTGGGGTAGGTGATCATATCCTTAGATACAGCGCCTTTCGGCCCTCCAACTCTATCTTTTCCTCTGACCATGAGTCACTTCTTCTCTAGGAGAAGACCATCTCCCGAAACAGATACACATCTTTTCACCCAAAAGCAGCAGATGGAAGGAGCACTGACCCCATTAGGCCTAGCTACATAGGGCACGAGCTCAAGTGGTCCGCACGCCTGTCTGAACACGACCAGCAAGCGCAAGGCCAGCCCAAACCGGCGCCCTTACGGACACGATGCAGCCTGTCTACTCCGTGCCATCTAAAATGAAAGGAGTAAAATACAGGAAGATCTATTTTCCACAAAGTTCAACCCCATACTTGAAAAGGCAACTGCCCCGAATCCAGCCTGTTTGGAATGTACTCTGACCTCCATTCGTCCATCATCATTTCCCCATTAGGAACCACTTCCCCTATTGTGAACCATAAGCCCGGGCCAGCCAGAGCTGCCCCAGTGGCCGGCCAGACGGACAGCCCGCTGAACCGCTCGGGCCTTACTCAGGCCCCCTCAGTCCCAGGATCACAGCCACCCAGGCACTTTCGGGTCAAGGGGCACCTCCACCTCTGCCACACACAACCACCGATTGCAAGCCAAGTGTGTCTAGTGTCCAGGGCAGAAAAAGAAGGCCTACTGCTGGCATTTCATCTGTATTATCACCTTAGGGAAAGAGCAGAACTGCCCCATTCAGTCTCTTTCAGAATTTATTTTTACCCCAGGGAACTGCATTGTATGTGGCTCTCCCTTGTTTGATGACGCAGTTTTGTTAACTTCATTTTGAACATGGCATCATCTTCTCGAGATAATCCACACTCTCCCTAAGAATCTTCACTTTCGCTCTTTTACATCTGAACACAAAAAATGCTGACGGCTTAATGTAGTATCAGTGTACAGCCGCACCAAGGAAAGGTCAGAATCAACACCACAAAAAGTCTTTCAAGAGACCCCGAAGCCCTCTTCAAAAAAAAACAAGGCTCTGGACAGGACCTTGCTTCAACGCTTTTCAAAGGAAAGTCTCCATGCACCTCGGTCTTCTCGTCCAGCCCTCATTCCCCCGAGGAACGCCGATCACATTTTATCATCCTTTCCATCTACGGTCCCCAAACTACGACTTTAGAGTGCCCTGAGCCGGGCTGCCGGACAGCCGCACGCCGCTGACCCAGGAGGGGGCCAAAGATCAGAACCAGAGGTGGAAAACCAGTGTGAAGTCCGGAACTATATATAGTTTACTTAAAAAAGTTGAATTTAAGAAAAGCCAACACGACAAAAACCTGTACACCTGACACTGACAGACTATTTCCACTTCTTCACCCTGTAACAGGCATGCAGTTTGCAAAGATGTTAAACTAAAAAAAAAAAAAAAAAGCTTTAGTTTCAGAAAAGGTACTTTTGATCTGCGCTATCAACGGCCAATTAATCAAAACTAAGGAAGAACAGTGCTTCTCCAAACGAAGGACCATGGAACTCGGCCAGTCGTGAAAACATTCCCAAGAGTGAGCAGGGCTCGAAGTCCAGAGCCGTTCGGTCCGACAGATGGAAGTGACAGAGGCGACTACCGTGCCCGGGGGCTCACTGGGGCACGCGCCTGCCCTCCATGCAGGTCAGGATCTCTGGGTCGTGGAACGGAGCCGCGTCAGACTCTGATCTCAACGGGAAGTCTGTCTCAAGATGCTCTCTCCCTCTCCCTGCCCCTGCCCCTGCTGTCCTGCGGTGGCTCACTCTAGCAAGTCTTTAAAGAAATTAAAAGCCATTTAATAGCTTTCTAAGTGGTGATATAATATGCCTGATTTCAAACCTACAGTAAAGCGCGGCCTCCTAACAGATGTGTATTGCTTAGCACTGTGGTGAGAGGGAACTACTCCGTAACAACTGCACTCCTACACAGCTCCTGAAAATCAGACCTCGTAAGTCAACGCTAGGGACCCAACGACAGCCTATACGTAAGACGACCTGAAAAACCTTCATGAAAATGACCAAGTTTTTCCTTAGTGGTTTCCACGTCAAGGAAGGTCTAGAGTGAGCACCTGGGTGGCTCAGTCGAGGAATTGTCTGCCTTTGGCTCAGGTCATCACGGCAGGGTCCTGGGCTGGAGCCCATGTCCGGAGTCTGCTTCTCCCTCTCCCTCGGCCTCCGCCCCTCCCTCAGGCTCAGGCTCTCTCCCCGTCCGGCTCTCACTCACACTCGGGCTCTCCCTCTCTCTCGAATACATCACTCCTACCAAAACAATGGTTCACAGAAACAAGGACGTACTCGCGGAAGGCGCACTGGTCCTCTATCCGCGGTCTGGACCCCACTCTCCGCCCGGAGCTCCCCTTCTCCCTCCTTCACCGCTCAAACACGCTCCCGGGGCTCCCTCGGAGCACGAAGCACCCGAGGAGCTGAGCGGGAGGAGGCCGGAGGAGCAGAGACCAGCGCAGAGACCGGCAGGACGGGAGGGAGAAGCTGGGGGCCTCCCCGGCAAGGTGCAGCCTCTCCGGAGACGCCGCTCCCCGGGACGGACTCCCCGCTTGCCGCGGAGACGCTCCCCCAGGCCTCCGCACGCCCTTCCTCTCCTCGCCACGGGACACAGGTCATCCCAGCGGCCGGCAGGCCTCCCGCTCCCTTCGCCGCCACGGATGCTGCTCCTCCGCAGAGTGCAGGGAAGCGCTGGCTTGCCCTGCATGGCCGGAAGCAACTGGAAACGGAAGCAGGTCACTCTAAAGCCCGGGCACGGTCCGTACCCACTTCGACTTGTGCAGGCTCCTTCCCGTGGGATCTCATCTTAGAGCGAGCCGGTCGGTCGAAGCCGTCTTGTCTTCTCACATAAACCGTAACGCATCACCTAAGACTTCCACTTTGTCTCTTTAACGTACAGCTTAGTTTCAAAGTGTGAACAGTACCGTCCTGCTGGAATAATTATTCTCCAATTTTTTACAACTGTCTTATCTAAGACCCAAGTGAATAGTTTTCTTAGTGGTTTGTTTTTACTGAGACACTCCCAAGTTTTCAAATTAGTTTTCCTACGGATGTTTTTCTACTATTTTTATCAGTTTCTATTAGTTAAATCCTATAACTGCACTAAGGAGTCTAACTGCGCTGAACAAGTCTGGGAACGCACTTCACTGGCTTTTCTAAGCCGACAGTGTATCAGGCAGGCAGAGAAAGAGGGCGGCAGGGTGCAGGTGGCACCGGCGCGGCCAGCCTGGCCCACGGGTCACTAGGCGCCGCATCTGGGCTCACCGGCGTGAGCTGTGCTTCCCTGGGCTCTGCGTTCATGGCTTCAGTGAACACCACAGATCGAACATCAGTGTAACTAAGCAAATATCTGCAGATCATTTTTTATTTTAAGATTTTATTTATTTATTTGACAGAGAGCACAAGTTGGCACAGAGGCAGGCAGAGAGAGAGGGAGAAGCAGACTCCCCGCTGAGCAGAAAGCCCGATGCGGGGCTCGATCCCAGGACCCTGAGATCACGACCTGAGCCGAAGGCAGAGGCTTTAGCCTACTGAGCCACCCAGGTGCCCCTCCGCAGACCATTTTTTTGAACTACAGACTCCTCAAAATCAGCTGTTTAAAAAAAATCCATTCCTGGGGTACCTGGGGTGGTTCAATGGGTCGGGCCTCTGCCTTGGGCTTGGGTCATGATCTCAGGGTTATGGGGTCGAACCTCACATCGGGCTCTCTGCACAGCAGGGAGCCTGCTTCCCCCCTCACCCCGCTTCTCTCTGCCTGCCTCTCTACCAGCCTGTGATTTCTGTCAAATAAATAAATAAAATCTTAAAAAAAAAAAATGATCTGTAAAATGTTATCTGTAAAAAAAAAAAAGAAAAAAATCCATTCCCACCACCCTTCTCATTTAAGACAAATAAACAAAAACTGACAATCCCTCCGTCTCAAGGAAAGAGATCATCTACCCAGCTGCCCAATCCAGAAATCTACAAAACAGTCTGAACTTCCTCTCAAATAAGCCCGTATCTGTCTCCCGATCTCTATTACTGATAAAAACTACTCAGATAACCATCATCTCTGAACCAAATTACCACCCCAACTTCTTTTGCATCTCCAACCCCACACCAATTCTTTGTAGATGACTTTTCTGATGCAGGAGATGGTCTTCCACTCCGTCATTTTCATCCCCAAAGGCCCGCACTTGGGACTGCCCATCTTCTCCACTGCCTGGGCTGCGAGACCTTCACACCCAGGGACGGTGTACGCCAAATGCACACGGTCTCTTCAGTGCTGGGAAGGCAGGAAAGTCTACCTTCTCGGTCACTGTATTTCTGACACAGAACCTAACAGAACAAAACCTCAGCAGATACGTGTTTGTTTAGTCACTGCATTTTTCATGCAATAAACACATGAGAAGAAATTCTTGGTATTTAAAATGATGATGCCCAGGGACGCCTGGGTGGCTCAGTGGGTTAGGCCGCTGCCTTCGGCTCGGGTCATGATCTCGGGGTCCTGGGATCGAGTCCCGCATCGGGCTCTCTGCTCAGCAGGGAGCCTGCTTCCCTCTCTCTCTCTCTGCCTGCCTCTCCATCTACTTGTGATTTCTCTCTGTCAAATAAATAAGTAAAAATTTAAAAAAAAAAAAATAAATAAAATGATGATGCCCAGTAAAAGCCTCTGTTGCTACATACTATAAAAATGTGTTAATGTAGGAAAAGGCAGTGTTTTTAGGTTGGGGCAAAATTACTGTGGGTTCATTTTCATTTCATCTCAAATACTCTCGAGATGCTGTATGTGTGTGTGCATATGTGTGTACTTGGAATCTGAGCATGCAGAAGAGTTAACTACGGTGATGCTCACAATAAAAAAACCACATTTAACTAAAAAAATAACAACGAATCCTTGAACTTCCAAGTGGCAAACACACTAAAACTATGACTTGTACTGAAGGTGGAGGTCAAATATCTTTTTGAAAATGTGCTGAAAGCTGAGCCCTTCCCCAGGGAAAACAGACATATACCTGAATGTTAAACACAGACTAGGAAGTTCAAGGACCCCCTAGTCCACCTTACGGACAGCAAGCTGGACATCTGAGGAGGAGATCAAGAGCAGCGACTCGAGGAGCACCCAGCACCCTGACTCCCACTAACCGGGCAGCGACACTGGGCACGCTCATCTGACCTGCCGTGGGCGTGTTGAGGGCAGGTACGGCATACAGCACGATTAAACACCAATGCAGTCATAACTAATTACTAGGCAAAGGCCGGACACCAGGAGCCACGAAGCACCACCCTGACTCACAAAGTAGCAGCCGGAGCCTGAGCACAGGGCTCAAAGGCCAGGTGTGACAACCTGAGCTTGCTTTCACACCTCCCAGCATGACCATGCTAAAAGGGAATACTGAAATGCAACGAATACCACCTAGCATGAAGTGTTCCTTATAAAACTGACACTACTCTTAAAAAAGAATTTAAGTTCCACAGCTAATGAGTTCAAAAATACATACCACTTTAGATAATCTTTCATTCTGATATACCAAAGGATATGTATCCCAGGCCTAATACCATCTCCATTTTAGAAATAACTGGATCACGACTCAGTCAGGATTGGAGTTCAACTGATGAACTTAACAACACCACAGATGTTCCAAGCAAACTATCAGAGTCCGCATCAGCTCCAATAATTCTGAGAGGCTGTTCAGCAAGGTAAATGAACTTCCCTCCGTCCTGGGATTTGGGGAGCCCCTGACCCCAATGACACTCACTATAAAAAGTACTATTAAAATGTTCTGGTTAAAACCAGCATTTCTGGGGCACCTGGGTGGCTCAGTGGGTTAAAGCCTCTGCCTTGGGCTCAGGTCATGATCCCAGGGTCCTGGGACAGAGCCCCACATCCGGCTCTCTGCTCAGCAGCGAGTCTGCTTCTCTTCCTCTCTCTCTGCCTGCCTCTCTGCCTGCTTGAGATCTCTGTCTGTCAAATAAATAAGTAAAATCTTTTAAAAAATTAATTAATTAATTTGATTAAATAAAACCAGCATTTCTGAAGCTCAGCTGGGCTGTGTGGCATAGGCCACAAATGTATCAGGCTACTGTGGCAATCTGCATTCATTTCTCACATTGTGTAGGCAAACTCCAGGCTGCTAAAATCTGAAGTCATTGCACACGGCAGGGAGCGGGCGAGAACAGCGGCGGAGGACGGTAAACCAGTAAACTCGGCCCGGAGAGGCGGTACCGCGTCACCCGGAGTGATCCTCTCTCAGGTGCGAGCTCTTCTTTACCGAAAGTGGGGGGAGCACGAACACAGGTGCGGACACTACCAAAGCCTGAACACAGAACCCTGCACCAGCAGCGGAGATACCAAGGTGCCGTTTAGGAAGGAAACCACCAAATTCTTGGGAATTTCTCAAACTAATTCTCAAAGACAATATGTAAACCGCAGTCTTAATATAGGACACAAACTGGAAGACCTATTAGCGCCTTCCAAAGGTAATTAAAGCCAGTAAGTTAAATTATCTAACATAATAAACAATATCCTTACTTTTCTTTAAAATGTGTTTAAAAACACAGTTTAATAGCAGCTTTAAGATTCTGCTTTAAAAAAAATAATAAAATGCCAACTTAAAATTCTGTAGCATACATAAAGTGAACGCTTTTACCAGTTTCACTTTTTCTTTCAAAATCCCACTAGTAAGAAGCATCTTACGTGAGGTCTGTGATTAGAGCACAACGCAGGGCTGAGCTCAGAGTGGACAGCACAGGCACAGCACTCTGCCGCCTGCTAAATGGCTGCCTCTGCACTAACTTTACACTTCTGGGGCCTTCAGTTTGAGTCGTTAAAGCTCCAAAATCCTCGAACAGGAACTGCAGAGTTACACTATTTTTCTGACAGTTATTTCAGAAATAAGTTATCGAATCTCAGTTAATAAAATAAAGCAGACCAACACTCAGCCTCCGACAGCGACCGTCCCAAGCGCTACCGCACGCACTCAGAGCCCTGCAGGAACAGGGCAGAAGAACAGAAGCTCTCTCTCGTCCCCGTCTGGTAACTCCACAGTGACCGATGCTGCTGATGGAAACAACATTCTCCACGCAACTGGATTAAGGCTGATCAAATGTACTATGTCATTACTAAACACTCGGCCAGTACGATGCTTCCAAGTGTCCGACAAACTTACCACAGCAACGCGCGGCAACGTAAACCGGAAGTTAATGATCTAGCTTTAATTTCCCTGCTCATAAAACCGCCCAGTAATAGCATTTGTGGCCACATAATGACCCTCGGAAAACATCTGACCTATGGTCTTTACCTTGAGCTATAATCTGGCATTTTCAAGAAAAACAGTGAGTTAACAGAGCACCTGTTAACCTGCACAGTGACAAGCACACTTTCCATATTCTGAACTTCAAAGGACAAGTGCCAAGACTGTCCATGCGCCTAACCGAACCTACTAAAACTCAGGGTCAGGAGGCCCTCAAGGAACTCTGTGCAGGAAGAGGCCGCACTCCGAGGGAAGCCTCACCAGGTCACAGACACTCCTGCAGATGTGTATGGCAGATGCATGTTGTTCTTGCTTTTTTAAAAAAAAATTTTATTCATTTACTTGACACAACGAGAGAGAGAGGGCAGGGGAGCAGCAGACAGGGGAGAGGGAGAAGCAGGCCCCGCTGAGCAGGGAGCCTGATGCAGGACTCAATCCTAGGATGATGGCCTGAGCTGAAGACAGGAGCTCCATCGACTGAACCCCCAAACGGCCTGCAAACGTATCTTCTTCTTCCCTCATTCCATTCACCCTTAGGGGTCAATTCTCCGGCACAGAGGCCTGAAAGGTAATGATTTCAGCAGAAGAAATGGAAACAGAACAACACACAGAAAGAAGTGTGCAGACCCGCCGTCATGCAGACCTTCGGTCTGCACTGCTGGCCCCACGCCCATGTTTAAGAGGTGCAGAAGAAAATACTGCTGATTCACTAGTTACTCATTTGTACAATGGTCTGTACACAAGTGACCTGTTGAAGGGAAACCGGAAATAGCATTAGAGTCTGAAAACAAGCAGCAGTGGAGTTATGGATATTAATCAAAAAGGAACATGGAACTTCCAATAATCCCAAGGAAAGTTTCATCCAAAAAGGTTTTCACACCAAACTTCTGCACTCAATGACAACCAGCGTCCCACCAATTATTTGAATGTCTTTACCTCCTAAGGAGAAAATGGTTTTGCATTCTAAACGCCTAGATTGCTAAAAGGTAACTTTCCATAGGGACTTCAAGTCTACTTTCAAAAGTGCCTGCTATCCTATGACTCTGCAGAGCTGGGAAAAGCCAGGCAGCAAAGGATTACCGTACCGCACCTCCGTGGGCATACACTTCTGCATGGTGGGGCAGGAGTTACACAGATGGAAGATTTAAGAATAGAACAGACATAAAGTAATCAACAAAGAGAAATACTCAGAAAGCAGTCTTTAAAGAACAGGTTTTAAAGGACACGGTATTTTCAAAAAAAAAAAAAAAAATACTTAAAGGGCACGTTTCACATGTTCAGAGAGCTACAATCAACTTGTAAATTAAGGTGACTTGTAAATGTGTATCAAATCGATCACTGTTTTTGTTCTTATATTTTGAGCTTTGACAGTAAAACAAAGCTTTTTAAAATCTGAAAACAGGATGTTCTCATTTTTCAGCGATGTTTCTAAAAAAGGATCTGTCAATTAGCCCACCTTAAAAGCTGATGTAACGTACTTTGCAACCGTTAAACACTAGTAAATTTAAGGCATATTTTTAAACCATCACTTTAAACATTCTGTGTAATAAAACTGGATGAGTTTCTAAGCGAGCTATTCTCCATTTAGGCCAGGGCTTGGCCTTTGCCCCCGTGACACATGGAAGCAAAGACACCAGGGCCCTCCACCCCAGGGCCCCGTGCGGAACGCCCGCCCGTGTGTGCCCTCTCCTTCCTCTCGTGTCACTCTCCACAAAGCCAGCTAATCACCTCAAATGGCAATTCTGGGCATGTAATTCTCCTGCTGAAAACCCTCCAAGCGCTTTCCACTGTTCTTGGGATACAGAGAGAACTTCTCACCTACACAAAGACGTCTCACATTCTATACGATCCAGTGGCTACCTTGACCGCCCTCCTTCACTGAGCCTCACTCCGAGTACTCGCCCGCGTCCCTGCACGGGGATCGCTGACAGGCATCCTGTCCCGCAGGCTGACTCTGCCCCACCACACTCTTCCTTCCGGAGCCCCGCGGCCCCGCGAGGCCCACAAGGCCAGCACAACGTATGGCTCTCATACGAGGTTATCTGGTCATCCACCTGCCCTGTAGCCCATGAGCTCCAAAAAGCAGGGCAATCCATCCCTTTTGTTCACCACTCTAGCCCCCAGATGTATTCCTGAATTATTTGGTGAATACTCTGTACCACTGAGAGGCCTGGGTTCCTGTCCACGAACAGAATAGAAACCCTCAAGCTTACAGAGTTAATTCAAGCCCCGGAAGACAGACCATACACGACCTATGGAAATGACATGGTACGTCATAATGTAGGAAGCGCTACAGAGAAAAACAAGGCAGGGACGGGAGGAGTGTGCGCTGCAGTAAGAGCGAGACCACTCGAGGGAGCGTGGTGCTGAGAGCCGTCAGTAAGTGTTGGGGATGGAAGCTTCAAGAATCCAAATGCCTGCCTGCTTTCCTTCAAATAAAACATCCCACTTTTCTAATCCCTTGTAGACCAGGAGCCTTAGTGAAAAGTTCCCGCATCGTTTGTCTTCGTACCGCTAGTGTCTCACTGATCAAAAACACCTGCTCAAGGAAGGCACAACCTCTTGCCTTTCAGTCCTACCAAATCCTGAAGCGAAGACTCTCTACAGGAAATGAAAAATGGAAAAATCCACTGAAGTTTAAAAATACATTCCCAGAGTGCCTGGGTGGCTCAGTCATTAAGTGTCTGCCTTTGGCTCAAGTCATGATCCCACGGTCCTGGGATCGAGCCCTGCATTAGGCTCCCTCTTCAGCGGGAAGCCTGCTTTTCCCTCTGCCACTTCCCCTCCTTGGGTTCCCTCTCTTGCTGTGTCTCTCTCTTGCCAAATAAATTTTTAAAATCTTGTAATAAGTAAATAAATAAATTTAATTTTTGTGTATTGTAATTGATTTGTTCTAGGTTAATACAATCTGCTTTAACTTTAAAGCCAAGAAACATTTTTTATTAAAAGGGGGCAAGTTTTTAAAGACTGAGAAAGGGAACAATCTAGGTCACATGATTAAATGACTCCATCCAATTCACAGCATGCACTAGATACCACTATCAAATCACTAATATTTTGTCTATTTTGTATAACTGTGCACTACTGCAATCATTTCGAGTGAAGATTTTTATGTTTGTTTACAAAGGCGTGCAACTGTACAATCTGCCGATCATTTCCCTACAACCAAAATGAGAGATGTCTTCAGACACACCTTTTTCCAGCTGGTTGAGCAAAGTTTACTAAACATCTACAAATGGGTCTCCAACCTTCGATGGCTGGACTTACAATTTTTCAACTTCACAATGGTGCAAAAGCAATACACACTCAGTGGAAACCGGGCCTCAAACTCTGAATTTCAATCTTGCTCCCAGTGAGCCCCTAGATCAGAGGAGTGACAGCTGCGATACACTGACTACCGTCCTGCACCCATGCGACCATTCTGTCACTTTCAGTACAGTGTTCAGTGAATTCCAGGAGACAGATACTCAACACTTCATAAACAAATGGGCTTTGTGTTAGAAGATTCTGCCCTAAGTGCAGGCTAATGTAAGTGCTCTGAGCCCGTTTACAGCCAACAAGGCTAAGCTGTGATACTCTAGGTCAGGTGCATGAAATCCACTTTCAACTTAGTATTTTCAGCCTTCAGTAGGTCTACCGGGACATAACCTATCACAAGTCGAGAAGATCTGTATAGTGCACCTGGACCTAAGCTGCCCAAAGAGGTCACAAACAAAAGAGATCTCACCCAGAGGAGCTTACATTAATTCATTAGGGGCTGTGCCTGAGCTACTACAGAAACAGCAAAGCAAAGCACTAAGCACAACCTTAGAAATTAAGGCAAGGATTCTGAAGGACTCCTGAAATACCCTTATAAAGATGGATTAAAGAGCGAAGAAGTAAAAAAAAAAAAAAAAAAGATTCCATCTGAACCAGAGAAACGGGGAGCACAGGCAACAGCACTTGCAACTCCACGCTTCCGAGGGAGAGGCCGTGGTCAGCTTAGGCCAAAGGAAGGCAGCCCAGCCAGCAAGGAGGAGGCAGAAAGGCCAAGGCCCCTGGAGCAGGGCCCCTGGGCGTCTCTCATTTAGACAGGGGACAGTCACGGAGGAGTTTTTACAAGGGCTTAGCAATCAGGATATGCCTGTAAAGCAAGCTCTGGCCGCAGTTTGAGTAAAATGGTATGTTGCACATAAAAAAGGCACTTTATCACACAAATAAATACTATCCTAATTTTAAGTTTTTAAGCCCATACATATGCATCCCAAATTCCATTAAGAACACTTTCAGTGAAAACTAAGTCTCATCTCAATGATTATTAAACTCCCTCTAAAAATTAAGTAGCACGCTTTCAAATGTGACTTAAATACGAAATGTCCTAGTGTTCTACAATGCACTCTGTGACCTAGGTCTCACTATCAGGGAAGCAGGAAGGACACTGAAGAAAAAAACCGAACCGCGAGAGAGGACATGAAAGTGTTGGCATCACTCAGCAGCAGCCCTTATTAACTAAGCTATGAGGGATTCACAGAAAAATGGTGAAAAGATAGTTTATGAAAGTATCAAAGGAGGGGCACCTGGGTGGCTCAGTGGGTTAAGCCTCTGCCTTCAGCTCAGGTCATGATCTCAGGTCCTGGGATCGAGCCCCGCATCGGGCTCTCTGCTCAGCGGGGAGTCTGCTTCTTCCTCTCTCTCTCTGCCTGCCTCTCTGCCTACTTGTGATCTCTCTCTCTGTGTCAAACAAATAATAAAATCTTAAAAAAAAAAGTATCAAAGGGAGGAAAAAAGTATCAAAGGGACAGAAGGAGTTCTGGGGTGAGGGAAGACAGGAACGGAAGAAGTATGAGCTGACTTAACACTTCTCTTAGCTGTTCCTGAGGTTAAAGACACGTGCAGGAAAAATAAAGTGTTGGAACACTGGGGAAAAAATCATTTCCACATTGGAGTTCTCTTCCTTCTAATAAAAGAACCTAAACTTTCCACTTTACAGTTCAAAATTCCTATAAAGAAATTCAATTTCCAACCCCAAGAACTGCAGGAGGAGCGGAGTCGCTCCAGGGACACCAACAAGTGCAACACCGAGCGGCACAGCCTGAACTGAACTGAACCCAAATCAGATCTGGTGAGCTGCGCGCTCAAAGGCAGGGCCTCGTTGACTGCGGACTCTAAAATGAGCTCTTACAGAAAAGAGAACTCTTCACAGGAATAAAATCTTACAGAACAGCATAAGCAAGAATGCCCAGCAAGTTTCTGTTTCTAACCATGCATTTTCCATAAAAACAAACCTCAGTGTTTGTTTTCTTCTGTCCATTAGAAAACTGTTGAGTCAATGGCCTTGTAGGACGAATTACAAGAATATACTGAGATTCTCTTGCCTTTACCTATCTGAAAAAATCCTTAAGTATGAGAGAAGTCTGCAGGACTACAAGCAGGGGTTCTGAAAGCATATTTAATACCCGTTCGTGCCTTTAACACGAAGATACTATGAATAGCATTCCAAGTATCCTTTATCTACACAGCTTTTAACAATCTCGAGGGACCATCATAAAGATAGCACACGTTAGGGGCGCCTGGGTGGCTCAGTGGGTTAAGCCTCTGCCCTCGGCTCAGGTCACGATCCCAGGGTCCTGGGATCTACCCCCCATTGGGCTCTCTGCTCAGCGGGGAGCCTGCTTCCTCCTCTCTCTCTGCCTGCCTCTCTGCCTACTTGTGATCTCTCTGTCGAATAAATAAAATCTAAAAAAAAAAAAGGAAAAAAAGATAGCATGTTACTAAAATTAGAAGGCCTAAATAATAATGCTACTTATCGGGACGGGAAGTATGACCTGCAGCGTTCCGTGGAAGTAACAGTGGAAGGAGCGGGCCGCACCCACTTCCCACTGGTAACAGGCCCTCAGGTCTCCCCCTGGAAAACTTGTCAAACTGTTGCAGATCCACTCACAGTCTTGGGGCTCCTTGCAGGCGCTGCTTACCTATGACCGTTCACAACCTGCGGCTCCCGACTTGCACTGTGCGTTTCAGAACCGTGTGTTACCATCCCTGAAGACGGCTTCGCAAAAACAAGCCACGAGACTGTTTCCGCACAGTTTGAATATGTATTTGTCAAAACCTGTGCTTATTAGTGGAAGTCATATGAAGTTCCATAAATTCTCCAACTCCCAACTGTTTTTAAAGCACAGTCCCTGGGAGGCCTTGGGGGGCTCAGCGACCGGCTGGGGCGGGTCATGGTGCGGGGTCCTGGACGGAGTCCGCTCAGCCAGGAGCCTGCCTTCCCTCTCGCACGGCCTCTGCTTGTTTCTGCTCTTGCGGTCTCTGGCTGCCAAATACACAAACTCTTCAAAAACATAAAAACATCAAAGAAAGCACAAGCCCGGAGCCCTGCGTAAAGTCAAGCGCGGCCGTCCCCGCGCGGCCAGGGTCAGCCACTCTTCCCGAAGCCCACTCACCGACCAGCTGGTCAGCCCCATTTTCTCTCCGGCTCCCACTGCAACCGGGCAGCCCCTTTCTCGACCTGCACACTTGAGCCTCGGATCCCGCTTCCCCTGCGCAAAGGCAGGCGACCGAGCGGCCAGCGAGCCCGGCAGGCGCCGTCCACCCGCCGGCACGGGCACGGCGGGCAGAACGGGGACAGCGGGGCGGCCCGCGGCGCCCGCAGGGGTCGGGGACAGCGCGGCCGTACAAGCAGGCGGGGACGGCACCAGGGACGGGGGCACGGCGGCCCCGCGAGGGCGACCCCGGGCGAGACGACGAGGAAAGCGCGGCCCCGAGAGGACCGGTCCCTGCCGAGCAGGAAGACGCCTCGGTGCCGGCCAGCGAGCTCGGGCCCTGCTCCGGAGCGGGGCCAACCGCGCTTCTGGCCGCGGGCGAGCGTCGGACCGAGGCCAGCGGTCCCCGCCCGGCCGGCCCGAGGCCTCCGGCCCCGCAGCGCACCGCGGCGGACGGGCGCTCGCAGCCTGGCTCCCGCGACGGCGGCTCCTGCGCGGCCCGCGGGGAAGGCCGGGCGGCCGCCGCGGGTCGACCCGTGCCAGCGGCGGGGCTGCGGCCCGGACGGAGCGGCCGCGGCAAGTCGGGCGACCGCGCCCGCGAGGGCAGAGCCCGGGACGGGGACCTCGTCCTTCCCTCCCCGCCGGCAAACGACCCGGGCCCGACTGCGGCGCGTCCCTCTCGCGGCGGAGCGCGGCGGCAGGAGAACCCGCAGCCCCGAGGGGACCCCCGGACGCCACCGACGCTGGTCCGCAGGCCGCCGCCGGCCTCGCCGCCCGCAGGAAAGCCCTGCGGCCCGCCCGGCCGCCCGCGGCTCGGAACGTGCCCTGGCCGCAGGACGCACAGCCCGCGGCCGGACGCACAGCCCGCGGCCGGACGCCCCGAAGCCCTCCCGGGGGCTCCCGCGCGGCGCGTCCAGAAGCGCGGCCGCCGGCGCCGGACGGAGCGCGAACCGCGCCGACGGGAAGTTCCCACGGACGGGCCGCGCCCGACGGCCGCCGCCGGGACGCCGCTGACCCGCCCGCACCCCGCGCCCCCGACCCCGCTCCTCCGGCGCCTCCGGAGCCCGCCTCGCCCGCAGCCGCCCGACAGGAGGACGCGGGCGGCCGGACACGCCCGGACCGCAGGAGCCGCACTTCCTGGTCCCCGTGACCCCGTCCCTCCCCGCCCGGACGGCCGCCGGGCCGGGCCCCCGCGCGCAGGGCAGGGCGAGGCCTCCGCAGTGCGGGCGGACGGCGGCGCGGCGCGGCCCCCGACCCCGGCCCCCGACCCAGACCCCGGCCCCAGACCCCGGCCCCCCGCCCCCGCCCCGGCCCCCCCCCCCCCCCGGCGCCGCCCCGCGCCCCGCCGCCCGGCCCTGCCCGCCGCCGCCCCGTCCGGCCCGCTCTCCGCGCGCCGCGTCCGCCGGGAAGATGGCGGCCCGTGACAGGCGGCGCGGCGCGGGCCCGGGCGGCGGCCGCAGCAGCGGGGAGCGCGGGCACCGAGGCCCGCCGCGCTCACCTGTCAGCAGCGCCGCCGCCGCCCGGCCGCCGACCGCCGCAGCCCCGGAGCCCGGCGACCGCGCCACCCGCGGACGGGCCGAGAGGGAGGGGCGGGGAGGGCGCGGCCGGCCCGGACGAGCGGCGGGGGCGGCGCGGCGCGGGCGGGCGGCGGGCGGCGGCGGCTCCTTCCCGTTTCGGGCCCGAAAATGTCTCAACCTCGCGACTCCGGCGCCCCAACGCTCCTTCCCGTTCGCAGCAGAACACACAGCTCCCGCTTCCGGGGCTCGGCGGAAGTCCCGCCCTCCGCGCGCGCGCGCCCGCGCGCCCGCGCCCTCCGCGCCGCGGCCTGCCGACGGGCGCTCGGAGCCCGGGAGAGCCTCTCGTCAGGGCGGCGCGGCGTCCCGATTGGCTGCGCGCGCCGCCCGCCCCGCCCCTCCGCTTCCCGGCCCTTCCGTGCGCGCGCCCCTCCCGGCGGCGCTTGTGATTGGCGCGGGCGCGCACGCAACCCCGCCCCACCCCGCGCACGCCTCCCGGCCCCGCCCCGCCGCCCTCGCCGCCCCCGCTGCGACCCGAGCCGGCGACCCTGCGCGGCGTGGACCGGCCTGCGCGGCGTGGACCGGCCTCCGCGGTACCCGTCTGCCGGCGGCCGCCGCACCCGCTCCCCCGGCCCTAGGGACCGCACCCTCCGCGTCCTGGACCCCGGGACTGCGGCCCCCGCCCTCCTGGGGCAGCGGCAGACACCCCCCGACCCCCGCCCTCCCACCGGGACCGCGCCCCCCGCCCCCTTCCCGCGGGGCAGAGACCCGCACACGCCACACCCCTGCCTCCACTCCCGGCACCGCGAGCCAACCCCGACGACCCCGGGGCCGCGCCTCCCACCTCCCCGCGGAATCAGGGTCAGGCCGGGGCCGCGACACACCCCAGACCCCGCGCCCCTTTGATACGTTGTCACATCCAAGTGGCAAGAAAGCTCACAGGCTAAATAATGATATTTTAAATCATTTTAGATAAATAAAAATATTCTAAAAGGGGGGGCGGTGCCTGGCGGTTCGGTGGGTTAAGCCGCTGCCTTCTGCTCAGGTCAGGATCTCAGGGTCCTGGGGTCGAGCCCCGCATCGGGCTCTCTGCTTGGTCGGGGGCCTGCTTCCCTCTCGCTCTCTCTCAATCTCTCTTTCTCTCTCTCTGCCTGCTTGTGATCTCTGCAAATAAATAAAAATCTTTTTTTAAGTAAATTAAAAAGTAAAATCGTTGTAATGACTTCGTAACGGGCAGGAAGAGTGGAGCGTCCCGCAGTGCGGAGAGCGCGGACATCGAGCATTGGGAGCTCCCTTCCGGAGAGGACTGGCGGGTCGGGGGGGGGGCCTTGTCAGTGCCACGGGCCTGCTTCCCGGCACTTGTCCACTCCTGGGCCCGGACCCCTCCTCCCCACGGCTGAACTCAGCGCTGCAGACCACCTTGGGAAGATGGGGAACTCTCCAAAGCTGGTGGTAGACTTCCACCGTTTTTGCCTGTGTCAACATTCAAGCAGACATTTTGACACATAGATAATTTCCTAAATTACGGAAAAGGTCAGTAACCTAAGCGATCCGAGAATACTTCCTATTGAAATGACATCTTTATACTGAAATGACATCTCCTCTTTGGTACTCACACAGTGTGATCCTTCTTCAGTCAAAACTGGCTCTTTGTAGATACCACTCACACCTGTTGGGCTAAAATCAGCAGCACCAGGAACAGCAGGTGCTGGCCCGGATGCAGAGAAGGGGGACCCTCCTGCAGTGTTGGTGGAATGCAAGCCGGTGCAGAGGCTCTGGAAGACAGTGTGGAGGGTCCTCAGGGAGTTAAAGGTAGAGCTACCCTACACCCCAGCAATCGCACTACTGGGTCTTTATCCCGAAAGATACAAGCAGAGTGATCTGAAGGGACACCTGCACCCCAATGTTCACAGCAGCAATGTCCGCAACACCCAGACTGTGGAGAGAGCCCAAGTGTCTCCTGACAGATGAATGGATGAAGAGACGTGGTCTGGGTGCAGTGGGGTATTACTCAGCCATCGGAAAGACCGAAATCTAGCCATTTGCACAAACACGGATGGAGCGGAAGGGTACTAGGCTAAATGCAGTAAGCCAGTCGGAGAAAGGCAAACACCATATGATTCCACTGAGATGTGGAGCTTAAGAGACAAAACAGACAAACAGAGAAAAAAGACAAACCAAGAAACAGACTCTTCACTGTGAAGCTCCCACTGCTGGTCAGCAGCACGGAGATGGTGGGGGATGGGCGACTGGGTGGTGGGGAGGCAGGAGCACCAGGCGGTGGATGGACGTGTTGAATCACTACATTGTACCCCTGAAACTAATATCACGCTGAAAGTGAACTGTGCTGCAGTGAAAATACAAATAAAATTTACACAATAAAAGAAAAACTGGGTTTTTATTCCCCTTTTTTTTTAAGATTTTATTTATTTATTTATTTTTATTATTTATTTGACAGAGAGAGATCACAAGTAGGCAGAGAGGCAGGCAGAGAGAGAGAAAGAGGGAAGCAGGCTCCCTGCGGAGCAGAGAGCCCGATGCGGGACTCGATCCCAGGACCCTGGGATCATGACCTGAGCCGAAGGCAGCGGCCTAACCCACTGAGCCACCCAGGCGCCCCAATTCCCCTTTGTTTTTTGTGGGGTTTTTTTTTTAAAGACCTTATTTATTTGAGAGTGAGGGAGAGAGAGAGAACATGAGCGAGGGGGATGGGCAGAGGGAGAGAGAGAAGCAGGTCCCCACTGAGCTGGGAGCCCAGACCAGGGGCTCAATCCCAGGACCCTGAGATCATGACCTGCACAGAGGCAGACACTTAACCCAATGAGCCAAGCAGGCACCCCTGTGTTGTTTTTGTTTTGTTTTTGGTTTTTTGTTTGGTTTTTTTTTTTCACCTGTGTTTCAAAAGAAACACCCATTTTCACCTTGGAACGTGAGGTTATAACACAAAACACATTTTTATGGCATTTCTGCTTAGAAAGATAAGATCAATTTAAAAAAAAAAATTTCAGTGTAAATTTCTCAACCCATGGTCCCCCTCACTTCCCATGTCATACAGTTACAAGTTCTACCTATCCCACCTAAAAAATCGTTCCTCCCCGTTGGGATGGTTTCGCTTCCTGTTTGCTCTCTCCTGATTTAATAGCATGGCGGCTGGTCTCTGTTTCACATCTGTTCACCCCCCACTCCCGGCGCCAACACACATCTCCTTAGAAACCCTCCCTGCCGTCCTCCGCTGATGATGGCCATGGAGGGTCAAGTCCAGGTTGTGTTTTATGGAGCAGAAGGCCCTTCACAAATCGGTCCTCAGTGCGGCTGTTTCCTTGCATCTCTTTCCCTGCCCTGGGGTCGGACACCTGACCTTCATCACATGCCCCGGACTCTGGGGGAGACACTGGGTGTGTCACGGAGTGAAGCACGGGCTCTCCACGGTAGGATGGTACCATTTACTGACACTCCCTTTAAAAAGATTTTATTGACTTGTCAGAGCCAAGGGAACACAAGCAGGGGGAGTGGCAGACAGAGGGAGAAGCAGGCTCCCCCGGGATCATGACCTCAGCCAAAGGCAGAGGCTTGACCGACTGAGCCACCCAGGCGTCCCTGACAGTCCTTTTAAGGAAAGACCAGACATACACACACACACACAGACACACACAGACACACACACAGACACACACACACAGACACACACACAGACACACACGGAACACACACAGACATATACACACACACACAGACACACACAGACACACACACAGACACACACACACAGACACACACACACACAGACACACACACACACAGACACACATCTGTTCTCTGCCCTCTGCCTGGCTGTCCATCTCCCCTCCACTTCTGGTAAAATCAGGCTTTGTTTTCAAGGTACTGCTCAAATGTCAACCATTTAAACCTTTTCTTTTTTGACGGTTGGTTTCCTTTCCGGGTCGTCATAGTGCTGTATTCATCGCTCTGTCAACACTGCTAGAATTTGCCACGGACGTGCCGGTCAGGCCTGACAGTGGCCAGTTGCACAGGTAGAAACCATCTGTGGTATCTAGTTGTGTGTGTGTGTGTGTGTGTGTGTGTGTGTGTGTGTGTGTGGTGGGGAGGAGGGGTGCCTAAGACCTCCCTAATGTCTGCTGAATTGCCCAATCAAAAACAACAACATATTTTTCTCCGAGTAAAGGCCGAAATTTCTTTTATTCTCCCGGCATTTTCTGTGAAAAATAAACACTTTTTCTCCATTGTGTACAGCACCATCAAAAGTCACCTCTACGTTAGGGAACTCATTTGTGGCTTAGCCACAATGCTCAAGCTTTATTCCTAATGATTTAGAACTATTCACTTATTAAGTTAAACAAGTCCTCACCAGGCACCTGCTTCCCGTCTAGGGCTGTGCTAAGTGCTGGGGACACAGCAGGTGGACGGGCAGTCAGGGACCGTGCGGGAAAGGTTCCCCCGCTGCGTGCATGGACCTGCACCTGGGGGAGCCGAGCACTGGAGGGGCCAGGGCCCACTTGCAGGGGGAATCTGAGTGAGAAGTGAGCCAAGGCCAACGAGACCGGAGTGGAGAGGCTGCAGGGAAGCACCCTGGCAAGGGGGGGAGGCCAGTCCAGGTCAAAGCAGAAGTATTTGAGCACAGCAAGGCAAAAAGTCAAGTTGGTGAGGTGTGTGGAGGGCACAGGACCCCAAGACGCAAGGAAGGAAGAACCCCAGGGGTCGAGGGATTTGGATATTTGGATTTGACAGTGAGTCGAGATTTTACTAAGAGGCGAGAGGGGACTCAAAAAAGGTGTTAAGCTTTGGTGGAGCTCTGTCCCCAAAAAGTCACCCGAATAGAAATATAATAAGGAACTAGCTTAGTCAAATTAGTGGTAGTGTCTGAAGGAATAGGACAGTAATACATGAGAACACGTGGGGGTGGGGAAGAACGCATGAGTTCATACTAGGAAATGCAAATACATGGTAAGTAAAAAAAAAAAAATACTAAAGATGAGGAAGGAAAAGAGAAAGCTTTTCTTTACAGTAAGCTGACTGAGACATCGAAAAGGAGTGATTTCACAAGTCCCATGCGGCTGTCATGGGGTCCGGGCAGGAGTCATCCGGGAAGGCTGACGTCACTGGGGGAGGCTCTTGAGGGACGAGTTATGCTGCCATTTCACAGCTCCCTAACTGCGCACGCTTCGGTCATTTCAAGGGGGACAGGGTGTGTTTCCAGCGGATACACATGGGGACCTCATGTGACTCAAGGGTTGAAAGTTGGCATCCCCAATAATGGTGGCCTCCTAATGTCAGGGGACATGACCTCAGCTATGTGGCCTTCCTGCTGAAAGTGCAAAAACTAATAAACAATCACGAATTTAAAGCAAAGACATAAACAAAACAATGGGCCCCTGATCCTCAAAAATATCAAGGTCATAAATGACAGTGAAAGGTTGAGGGACTTTTCCAAATCAAAGGCAACAGAGGAGACGTGACAAGTGAATGCAGTGTGTGACCCCACCCCAGCTGCTCCGTCACAGTGACGTTTGCAATGGTGGACGCGGTCGGAACTCCCACGCACAGAGAGTGCGACCGAAGCTGACTCGGTAAGTCTAGGTGTAGGGTACGAAGTGCTGCGACGTGTCTGTGAGTCGGGAACTCGGCAAAGGCGAGATCTGCTCTTGGAGGTAGTACTGAAGCCTCGGGGAGCGGCATGACCTGACGTCTCAGATCTCCTTCCAGATCATCAGATAGGGAGGTGGTCAGTGGGAACAGAGGCCAGCGGGGAGGCCGCTGTCCAAGCTCCAGGATAGACCCCTCGTGTAGGGGCTCCCCAAACTCCTCCCCACTCCTGGAGGTGTTTAAATTCCCCCACGATAACAAAACTGTGGGGGTGAGATGGAAGGTTCCAAGTCACTGTCTGGGCATAACCCAGAAGCATGTTCTGCTCAAAAGCAGCGGGAGAGGACTTCTTCCCAGGCTGCGCCAGGGCCTTCTGGAACATTGTCCGGCGAGACCCCCACGTCTTCCCCTGCAGAGGCTGGGCCGGTGGCTGTGGGTGTTAGCGCCCCCCGCCCAGGGCTGGGAGGCCTTGGGGCAGGGAGCAGGAGAAGGGGGAGTCGCACAACTGTGGGCTGCTAGGGGAGGTGTGGGGCTTACGGGAGCACGGAAATTCTGGGAAGAGAGGCCCTACCTCGAGAAAGGGTCTGAGAAACTTCCATGCAGTTTCAGTCTAGCTCCTCTGTGGAAAGCCACGGTGAAGACCCAGGTTGGTCCTTCGAGGCTCCTGTGGTTGGATGCACGCTTCCTTGGAAAGCGGCTCCATCAGGGCGGACGGAGGACACTGGCGGGAACCGCAGCTTAAATTCTTGCCGTTTCCAGCGGAGGTGGTCTGGGATAGCTGAGCTGCATGGAGCCTCGCCGCCTCCAGGTCCCAGAAAAGACCGCATTTCCACCACGACTGGCTGCCCCACTATTCTCCTGTCCAGGAGACCTGAGCCAAACGAAGGAGGAGTTGATGAGACACGTTTGGAGACACTTGCTGGATGTTTCAGGCAGAGAACTGGGCTAAATAAACTTTTTTTAAATTAATGGGAACATTTTCATCTTGGAGACCTGGCACACTGGACATCTCTTTTTAACCAGCATCTGTGGACACTCCGCCTGCTGAGAAATGAGAGACATCCCCAACGGGAGAGGAAGCCCCGGCGAGGCGGGCTGCCTGTGTCCTGAGCCTGGAGCGCCCACGGCGACCACCAGCTTCGCCCCTGATTGTACCGGGCCGCCGCCCCAGCTGGAGCGTGGCCCCCGCCCCTCCCGGAGGACGGAGCAGGTGCCCTGGGCTGCGCTCCCACACGTCTCCTGAGAGGCAGGCCTCTCCCCGCAAAACTTCTCTAATGAAGACTGTCAGCCTCACTCTTCTGAAATGGGCGCCCCGTGCAGTCATCAGAGACGTGTGGCCCCTGCTGCTCGCCAGCCGTGAAGAGCTCACAGAGGGGACAGCCCGAAAGGCAGCAGGCTCCATTTTTAACCACTAACCACAACCGCCTGACGGGCCTTGACATCTCCCTCCCCTGATTATAGACCAGCCGGAGTCCCCAAGCCCGCTGAGCCGCCCGCGCCCCAGTGTGCTTCCCCTTCTGTCGTTCCTGTCTTCCTTCCCGGAAGTGGTCAGCGGTTCTTTCCCAGACGGAAGGCAGACGCGTGCACCTCCTCCGGGAAGCCTTCCCGGAATACCTGCCTCACCCCATCATCGGCGGGACCCGGTCCTTCAAGGTGCGCCTGTAACACCGGCTGCTGCGGCAAGGCAGAGAAACGCCGCTTGTGTGCTGTCTCTTGGCTCCTTATAAACTCTGCAAAGGCAGGAGCCAGTCTACAGATTGTATCCTAGTCGTTTCCCGGCCACCGGCGTCAGTGAGTGTGTGCTGAATGGAAGTCCTCCCAGCGGCAAACTCGCGCGCCAGCCTCCGGGAGGCTTCGGCCTTGGTTCCCAGCTCTGCTCCCTGGGGGGACCCCAGCGGACCTGCAGTTCTTACCGGCTGCACTTTTCCCTGCACTGCACGGCGATGCCTACTTCTGTCTCCTTGTTTGCTCCGACAACTCCGTAACCTTAGACCCCACACGCCAGAGCGGGGGATTGTAATTCTCCACATGGCGGCATGATTACAACGGTGCTTTCCTCTGGCGAAATCTCAGTCACTCTGATTAGACGGAGGACGCACTTAATCCACGGCGTGACACACTGGCGTCTCCTCGGGACACAAAGACGGGCATCTCAGTCACAGCTGCCACCGCAGGAGGCCACTCAGCACATTTCTGCCCGTCGTCATCCTCACTCTCAGCGACACAGGACAACACTTCCCAACCTCCCCCCCACCTCTGGGGATCTCCCTGGGTCGGAGTACGACCCCCGTGCTTTCGTTCTAGGAACAAAGGCAGGACACACATGAGAGCAGGTACGTATTTCAAATTTTTCATTATGTCAAATACCTGAATTTACCCTCTTCTTTAGAATCATCTCATGCTTAGCTCTGCTAGAGTCCCAGAGTTCATGAAATTTCTATCATTTAACACAGAAGAAGAGTAAGCCTATGTGGGTTTCCATGCCTTTTGAAAAAACCATGACCCACAGTAAAAAAATACATTTTAAGGAGTGCCTGGGTGACTCGGTCGGTGAAGTGCCTGCCTTCAGCTCAGATCATGAGCCCAGAGTCCCGGGATGGAGCCCCCAGTCAGGGTTCTTGCTCAGCGGGGAGTCTGCTGTCTCTCTCTCTCTCTCTCTCCCTCTGCCTGCTACTCCCCCTGCTTGTGCATGCGTGCTCTCTCTGTGTCAAATAAATAAATAAAATCTTTTAAAAAGTACATTTTCGGGGCGCCTGGGTGGCTCCGTGGGTCAAAGCCTCTGCCTTTGGCTCGGGTCATGATCTCAGGGTCCTGGGATCAAGCCCCACATCGGGCTCTCTGCTCAGCCTGCCTCACTGCCTACTTGTGATCTCTCTCTGTCAAATAAATAAATCTTAAAAAAAAAAAAAAAGTACATTTTCTATGAGAGCCCACGACACACCACACGCACATGCCCGGCCAGACTTTCGTGCAATGGTGGTGACAGAAGCAGCACACCGTCAAGGGGCTTAATGCCACTTCCAAGTGGTCAAAACGGTAAATTTTATGTTGTGTATATCCTGCCACAAATTTTTAAAGTTTTGTGAAATAGTATTTCCCCTACCCTGTGCCGGTTTTCTCTGATGTCCTCTATCCTGGTTTATTTTTGCTCATTCTAGGTGCAACATTTCAATCGACTTAGGACTTGCCGCGGTCGCACCTTCCACGCACTGGTCAACCACTGAGCTGAGTGGGGGAGAGACAGCAGCGGCTTATTCCTGGATTTTCACACAGCCCATGGCACTGTTTGCTTTTCCGAAACATTCGAAGCAATGTTATCAAAAAGAGTAAAATGAGCTGATCGTTCTCTGTCTACACGCGTAGAAGTGAATTGTTCTCCATCTACGCATGTAGAATTCACTGTTTAAAGGCTCCAGCTGGAACGGTTAGAAAATACGGCTTAGAGTTGTCTGGGTGGCTCAGTCGTTCAGCACCTGCCTTTGGCTCAGGTCATGATCCCGGGTTCTGGGATCGCGTCCTGCTCAGCGGGGAGCCTGCTTCTCCCCCTCCACGGCTTGTGCGTTCTCATGTTCTCTCTTTCTCTCTCAAATGATAGGCAAATAGAATCTTTGAAAAAAAAGACAAGAAAATACGGCATGCCCTGTAAGTTCTATCTCAGTGGGCACATCCTTCCTTCCTCACTTTGAAATCTCTAAGTATGTGATTAAATCGCAATTTCTAAGTATGCCGTACTTTGTTTCTCGTGGCAGAGTGGAAGACGGGTAGCTTCCCACACAGAATTCACGAGACTTACTACATCGCCCTCTGATAAAGTCCCGTCAGACTGAGACCTCTTTGCTCAGAGAACGCCGCTTCTGCAGGAAGACAGTAAAGGGACCCGCAGGTCCAGCCCTGGCTGCATAACCTTTACTGAATGAAGACACGCGTTATTTCAGATGTGCTTGAAATCAGGATCCCTCAGGCCCGAGACCCGCGACCGGCGCGCTTGCTTGCACACAGGCGAGCGTGGTTCTTCTCGATATGCTCCCCTCCCTCCCCCCGAGAAACAGGAGCGTCCACTGAACGCTGGCAAGTCCCAGCTTTGCTCTTGAGCCCGGTGGTGTTTGTTAAAGGGTAGACAACAAAAGGCTTATTTTTTGTAGGCGTACAAAGGAAATACTGCATGTGATAGGGGCTGCGTTCTCAAGAACACTGAAGTATTTGGGGGGAGATGAGACATTTGGCAAATAATCAGAAGACAAAATACGTCAAAAATAGAGGTATAAATACCAAGGGGTAGGGAGAAGGTCAGGAAAGAAGCCTGGTCAAGGTATGGAATTGTTTTTATAGATGCCAAATTCTATGTGCCATTTTGTTATGAATTTTTGCATTTGCATTTTTGAGGTCTACAGGGCTTTGGGGGGTTTTATTTTGTTTCATTTGTTCTGTCTTTTTTTTTTTTTTTTTTAGATTTTATCTATTTATTTGACAGAGATCACAGGTAGGCAGAGAGAGAGAACGGGTAAGCAGGCTCCCAGCCCAATGCGGGGCTCGATCCCAGGACCCTGGGATCATGGCCTGAGCTGAAGGCAGAGGCTTTAACCCACTGAGCCACCCAGGGGCCCCATGTTTGTTCTGTCTTTGTCTGACTTTGGTGTCAGGATGATACTAGCCCACGAAATACGAGCTTCCTGACATGAACTGAGAGACGTTCCCTCCTTTCCTGTGTCTCGGCTGAGAATATGCTGAAATGGAATTGATTCAGTAAGTGTTCGGTAGAACGCGACCCTGAAAACGTCTGGGCTGGAGATGGTCGTCCTCAGGGCACAAAGCTGCTTTCCCTGCGTGCTGTGACCTCCTGCAGTGAGGTCGCGTTCTCACACTCCCCGTCCGCAGGACCATCGTGTCGACGTGAAATCAGCAGGGCGGCATTACCCTCTCCTTTTAATTGTATTTCTGCTCAAGAAACAGGCTCAAAGGTTGAATGACTCATCCACGCTCACTTACTAAGCAGGAAGGAGCAAAGGCGTACTGTTTCGCAGCGGAGGGTGCGGGTCTGCGTCAGGCTGGGTCACACACTAGGCTCTCCGGGGAGAGGCAGGTGCGCGGAAGGGCGTGCGAGCCTCGGGCCACAGAGCGCGTGTTTCTGTCTGTTGGGACAGGCGTGCTGGGGGATGTTTGAGCCCAGGAGCAGAAACACCCTTAGGGACACGGGTTTGTACTGTATCTTGACACACCGTTCACATGTGGCCTTTACGAGACAAGAGGTCCGGCCCTGTCTTCTCCCGCAGAAAGCACCCCAGGAGAAAGCTAACCGCACCGAGCCTGCGGCCTCTCCCCTTGTCTGCTAAGCAGAGAGGGCCGCTCCGAGAGGGCAGGAAGAGCGCCCCGGCCTCCGCACACAGCCCGCCCTCGCCCCGGTCTCGGAGACGCTGGGGCGGTTCGGACGATGCGCGAGGAGCCGGTAGGGCTAGCAACGCCTGGCCGCATGGGAGGAAAAGCTGGGCAGCCCCAGCGAGCCCCACCGTGCCCGCAGCACGCACACCCAGCCCGCCTTTATCCCCGCAGTTCCCGGGCCTCCCCCACCCCTCAAACCCTTCAACGCGTCGCCCGAGCCTCAGCATCCTCAGCGTCCCGTTTCGGCGCGCGGCTCTGCGAGCTTGTGCGGGCTCTGACTGTGCAGGGAGGGGAGGCAAGCTCGGGGCTTCTGGGGTCTGACCCCTCCCGAGTTTGCACACGGCCCAGCCCCGGGTGTGGAGGCAGGAGGCACACATGCCGGTGTCGGGCCGCTCGGCTCGGCGGGCCCCAGCCGAAGCCCATCCATTCCCAAGCAGCTCCCACGCAGCCCACAGGGTCCGCCTCAGTCCCGCCGACCTCGCCCCGGGAGCTCCGTGCAGGCCCCGCACTGATTCCCAGCCAGGGCAAAGCGGTGTCCGGGAGCACGGACGGGCTGTCCTGAGCCGGGTCTGGCACAGTCATAAAGGGGTTGGGGGTGAGCTGGGACTGGGGAGGGGCTTGAGGGATTCCCTCCCACACTTCGCGCAACACCTTCAAACGTGCTGCGACACCGAAGGAACGGGCGTCAGTGGCCCCCGTGGCCCCCGTGTTCCCGGGACTATTTACTTTGCTTCGTGTACACGATTCCTTCTCAGTCCAAGCAGCACTGATGAAAGCGTTTGCACAAGCAGTGCTGGGGCCGGGCCCGGACCTGGCACCATGGCCCGTGGGGTGAGGGGCGCTCCGGCATCTGGGCCCGTCTTGGCCGCAGCGTCGGCCCCTGTCTCTGTCTCCACTTCCTGCTGGAATCGGTCTTGCCCAGAAACCTGGCCTATTTGGCTACAGCCATGAGTCCCTTTGCCAGTCTTGCTCCCTGTCCCCGGCCTTCCTGTCCCTTCCTCTGTTCCCGGCACTGGACCCGTGCAGTGGCTGCCCTGCCCCTCTCAGCACCACTGCTGTGTGGTCTGGGGCTGTGATCCATCTTCTCGCTGCGCTCTTCTGGGGGGCGAGTTTCTGCCACGGTCAGCTCTGAACGGTGCACCCTGCACATGGGGGCTGACGCCCTTCTCCCAGGCCCTGGTCTCCTCCTCGTCCTCAGCCCCCTAGGGCCTGTGACTCTGGCCCCCGCGGGTGCAGAACCCAAGCCAGCAGGGGTTTGGTAGAGCAGAGCCATTCCTCCGAGCAGCCGTGGCCATCATGGACGCAGCCTTGCCTTGTGTCTTCCCGTGGCCCTAACTCCCAAGTACCTAGTGTCCCTCACCAGACTGGACCCGCCAGGCCCCCACACAGTGCCCCACATGGGAGCGAGCATTCCCAGGTTTCCGGAACCATCGAACGGGTTCTCGGGTGTGACTAGAGAAGGAATAGCCGTCTGAGCTTAGCCTTGAAGGGTTTGTGACGGGAATTTATTTAGGACTCAGAAGCACAGGACGTCACGGTCACAAGAGTGAAGGCCCTGTCACGGCTCTCTTTACCGGCGGAGTGACAAACAGCGTCTGAAGAGCCGAGCACAGATTCCTGGGACGAGCCCCGGCCACACACAGAGGGAACCGGGCCACGCTGCGAAGAAGGGCAGAGGCATCGGCAGTGGGAAGTGGGAACGTTCACTTCTACCGCGAATGCTCCCCGGGACAGCGTCCCATGCCTGCTGCGCAGACACCGGCCTCTCTCCCGGGACATCCCAGAGGACTGTGAAAGGGTCCTGGTGTCTTCCAAGGTGGCCTTTAAATAAGCTTCCACTCCTTTCTCCAGACCCTCACGCTGCGCAGTCAGTAGTGTCCTCTCACTCAAGGGGTCCCTTCCAGACTCTCGGTGGGTGCCCGAAACCACACGTAGTACCAAATCTCACGGATGCTCTGTTTTTTCCTATACATGTGGGCCTCTCTTAAATTTAATTTGTAGATTTGTAGATTAGGGCCAATAACAGGTTAATGACAATAACCAATAATTAAGTAGAACACTTATAACATACACTCTAATGACAGTGACGTGGATATGGTCTCTCAAATCTCATCGCCGGCATTCACCTCTCTTATTCTAAAGACGCGAGATGATAAAATGCCCATGTGGCGAGATGAACTGAGGTGAACGGCACGGGCCTGTGACATGGCGCAGACACTACCCACCCGCGGACGGCGCTTCGGAAGGAGGATCATCTGCTTCCGGACTGTTGGCCGCGAGGAACTGAAACCGTGGAATTGGAGCGCGCTCCTGTCCTGGTGACCTTGACCGTGTTCCGTAAACCCCGCAGGCTTTCTTCAGTCTTATTCTTTCTGTTTTCTCCTTGCAGCTCGGATTACACTATTTCAAGCAGCTTGTCTTAGCCGTTACTGATTCTTTCTTCTGCTTGACCAGATCTGCTGTGGGAGCTCTCTACTGAATTCTTCATTGTCTTCTTCAGATCCAAAATTGGGGGATTTTGTTTGTTTGTTTGTTTTAAAGATTTCTATC
>NC_081562.1:109093686-109137028 GCF_022355385.1 Mustela nigripes
CCGGCCTCCCTGCGGGCGGGGGCTGCGGGCGGGGGCTGCGGGCGGGGGCTCCGGCCTCCCTGCGGGCGGGGGCTGCGGGCGGGGGCTGCGGGCGGGGCCTGCGGGGCTGGGCATGTTCAAAACCCTGGTATATAAGGACGTCTGGAGGGCTCAGTCGTTAAGCAGCTGCCTCCAACTCAGATATAGTCCCAGGGTCCCGGGATCAAGCCCCGCATCGGGCCCCCTGCTCCACGAGAAGCCTGCTTCCCCCTCTCCCACTCCCCCTGCTCCTGTTGCCTCTCTCCCTGTGTCTCTCTGTCAAATACACAAATAAAATCTTTAAAAAAAAAAAAAGGCCCCGGTATTTACTCTCTGGCCTCATCTGTCCCCCGAGCCGGGCCACACGTTTTCTTCCTTTAGAGTCTGTCAATTTGGTGATGAGAATCAACTCCAAGTCACCGGAGAACAAAGCCTAAACTCCGGAGCCTCAGACGGTTTGCAAACATTCTTGACCATAGGAGAGAAGAGCTGGTCTTTGCGGTGAATCTGGAAATACCCGTCCCCCGCGCCCCTGCCTACTGCGCCCCTCGCCAGGAGTCAGGTGTTGCTTGGCTGTGACACTCCTTCCCTTACCCCATGAAAATGCTTTTCATGGATTTTCCTGAAGACAAGAGCAGCACAGAGTCGTCACCACTCGCGGAAAACACAGAAAAGCCCAAAGCAGAGAATAAGCACGTGTCCGCCGGCAGGAAGCGCGTCTTCTTGCTTCTTGTTGCTCTGAGCCCTTCCAGGGACGGCCGCCGGCGCCGGGGCTTTGGAAGTCGGGCGGGTCGTGTGGCAGTTTCTGGACTTTTTCCTCAGAAGGGCACTTGGAACCCAGAGGATGAAGCCGCCCTATAGGGATAGAGGGAACCCGCGTCCCTGAGGGTTCCTGGGGCGGCAGCGCGGGTGGCCAGGACGCTCTCCCGCCCCCACCTCTCCAGGAGGGACAGTGCGCTGCGGGTGTCCTCACTCCCGGTCCCTCTGTCCGCTCTAGAGCCTGTTACACGCGGGCGCGCCTGGCTTCCCCCCACGTGTCTGTTTGCGTCTTCCTTCCCTCATCCACAGATCTCTGTTCCACGCGGCGGGTCCACCGGGGGACGCGGGGTGAGCCAGACCGCCGGGGCTCCCGTCTGCGCGGGGTCAGAGCAGGGAGAGGCAGAGCCACTCGCACGAGCTCCCGCCCTGCGGTGAGGGCCCCGGCGGTGAGGGCCCCGGCGAGACGCAGGGTGAGGTGTGTTATTTTCCCGGCACTGTCGCACCAAGTCCTCACAAGCCTCGTGGCTCAAAAACACACACGTACCCTTAAAGTTCCAGAGCTCAGAAGTCTGACACGGACTCCGGGGTAACAACTGGGGGCCCTTCCTGGAGGCAAAGGGAGAAGCTGTTCTCTCCTCTTCCCGGTAAGGTGGGCCCCACCCACACGGCTGCCGGGGCTCCTTCCCCCACCTCCCACGGCCCGGCCCACCGTGGGGACTGAGTCTTCTGACCACCAGTCCCCGCACTGACTATCCTGCCTCTCTCTTCCATTTCTGAGGACCCTTGTGATTCCATGGGCTCCACCCAAAGTAATCCCAAATAATCTCTCCTTTTTATTTTATTTTTTTAGGATTTTATTTATTTGAGAGAGATCACAAGTAGGCAGAGAGGCAGGTGGCGGGGCTGGAGGGGGAAGCAGGCTCCCCGCTGAGCAGAGAGCCCGATGCGGGGCTCGATCCCAGGACCCTGAGATCATGACCTGAGCTGAAGTCAGAGGCTTAACCCACTGAGCCACCCAGGGACCCTAATCTCTCCACTTTGAAGTCGGCTGATGAGCGGCCTTTACCGAGCCTGCTGTTGAAATCACCCTTTGCAACGTACAAGGACATACCCATGGGTTCCGGGAATTCAGAGGAGGACACCTTTGTGGGTTTTATTTGGCCTGCCATGGGGCGTGTGGTGAATGGACCTGGACATACGGGGTGTCCTTCCGGTGGAGGGGGCCTCTGCACGGAGATGCATCACTGGCAAGAGTAGGCTTCCTGGAATTCACCCAGGCACGGCAGATGCTCTGAGACTGGACCAGCCCCTGCTGCGTGGGAGAACAGAGCGGGACCGCGTGGGGGCAGGGAGCGTCCGAGAAGAGGTGGGGGTGCACAGGGGCCCCTGGGCCTGGATCTCCTCTCTGCGGAGTGGAACCCGTCAGAGGTTTCGAACAACAACGTGATGTCCTGTGGTGTGCACCGCGTAGACCACGTGGAGAACAAAAGCGGAAATAAGGAAGGTGAACCGTGAGGAGGGGGTCGCGGTAGTAGGTTAAAGAGGGGTGATCAGGGCGGTACTGGCAGGCTCTGGGAAATGGGAGTGGGCTCAGGCCATATCCTGAAGACACAGGCCACAGAGCTTGCTAACACAGAACTTGCTAGCGGTGGCCAGAGAAGAAAGAGAAAACCCGAGAGTGGGTCTGGGCACTTTGGCTCAAGGAATGAATTGGCTGGTCACAGCACTTACTGAAAAGCAGAGAAGTGGGTGAGAAATGGACTTCAGGGGAAGCCAAGAGTCTGCACGGGTTGGGGTCAGCTTGAGGTGTGTAGCAGGGCTCCCAGTAAGGCAGGGAAGTTTGTGCAAGTCTGCTTGGTGGCCTTGACGACAGACCTCGGGTGCGCAGCTTGGACAACCAGCGCTTTCTTCCCTCACGTTCTGGAGGCTGGAAGTCCGGGATGAGGTCCCAGGGCTGGTGTCTAGAGAGGCCTCTCCTCTCTGTGCCCTTACCTGGTGCTTCCCGGGCGAGCTCGGCGTCTCCTCGTCTAGAAGGGCCCCGTCCTATCAGAGGCACCCGGAGCCCTTCCCACCCACCTCTTCCCGCTGCCGACTCCACCCGCGGCGGACCCTCCCCACTTGTCAGGAGGTCACGCCCCGGCTCCACCTGAGACGTGCACAAATGCTGCTCCTTCACCACCGGCGCCTTTTCTCCACGTTTCTCAGCAAGGGCCGGCCAGGGGGTGGGGTGGAGAGGCGGGAACACTCAGGGACAGAGCAAGGTCGTCAGGGCAGGAAGACGTCTGCTCAAAGCACAAGAACACCATCACGGGACGGGTCAGAGATGCCACCAACGCTACGAGCCAGGTCTTGACAGGTGCATGTAGAAAGAAGGGCATTTCAGGGGCACCCGGGTGGCTTGGTTCGTTAAGCTTCTGACTCTAGGTTTCAGCTCCGGTCATGGTTTTGCAGTCGTGGCATCGAGCATGCGTCCAGCTCTGAGCTCGGCGTGGAGTCGGCTCCAGACTCTCTGTGCCTCTCCCTCCTGCTCATGCTCTTTCTCTAGTAAGTAAATAAAATCTCCTAGAAAGAGAAACAGAAAAGAAAGGAGGGGTTTCATTGATCAGCAGGGACATTAACGGGAGGGTTGGCAGGGGTGAGAGAATGCGGAAACCACGGGGGGGGGGGGGGAAGCTGCAGGAGCACTCTGGCTAGACCCAGCCTCTTTCCAGGAAGAACAGGGAGTATCTGGAAAGACAGTGCTCCGTCCTCTGGAACCTGCCTCTGCGGCATCTCCTTATCTGTGGGGTGCATTTGCCATAAGTGATATTGATGGCTTTTTCCCCGTTCGCCCTCACCCGTGAGAGAAAACTTGTGCTCCAAACCCGTAGACACAGCACGAAATAACAAACATATTTGTCCTCCAGTCTTCCAAATGCCTTCATTTTATTTTATTATTTTTTAAAGATTTTATTTATTTATTTGACAGACAGAGATCACAAGTAGACAGAGAGACAGGCAGAGAGAGAGGAGGGAGCAGGCTCCCTGCTGAGCAGAGAGCCCGATGCGGGACTCGATCCCAGGACCCTGAGATCATGACCTGAGCTGAAGGCAGAGGCTTTAACCCACTGAGCCACCCAGGCGCCCCACAAATGCCTTCATTTTAAATCCCAAACCGGTGGTGGCTCAAACTTGTTACTCAGCAAGTGCTGTTGGAGCAGGTGTGTTGTGCCCAGCCCCCGCCTGCGGAGCTCCAGGGGGAGGGACTGGTCAGCAGCGTTCCCGGTGAGCAAGGAAGACAGGGCAGAAAACGTCCTTCGCATTGAAGCAACCAGAAGGTTCTCGCTGTGCTTCTGGCTGATCTTCTGGCCTGACGGCAACCAAAATAAATGAGGAAAGAATTTCATGATGGGAAATTCTTGTGTTGAAGACTTTGGGGGTAACTCATTAATTAACTAATGTGGAAGCCATTCTAGAATATGTTTATTTGCTTTTATGTTCAAAATACTATTGTTCTTGGTGCAAAATAATAAAACTTGGAAAACAAAATAAAACATACAGGTAGGAGTAATCAGTAAAAGTGATCTATGATCACCCTGCAGAGAGAGGCAAGAGGCGCCGGGAACGTTTCGTCGCACGCCCTTCCTGTCTTCTAGCTACACATCGTTATTGTTTTAAATAAAATGGTCTCACATCATTTACACTGTTTTTTTTTTATTTTTTTTAAAGATTTTATTTATTTATTTGACAGACAGAGATCACAAGTAGGCAGAGAGGCAGGCAGAGAGAGAGGAGGAAGCAGGCTCCCCGCTGAGCAGAGAGCCCGATGTGGGGCTCGATCCCAGGACCCTGAGATCATGACCCAAGCTGAAGGCAGCGGCTTAACCCACTGAGCCACCCAGGTGCCCCTCATTTATACTGTTTTTAAAAAATAATAGCTTTATTGAGGTAAGATTCACATATCAGTACAATTCACTCACTTGAAGTCTAAAATTCAGTGGCTTTTAGCACACTCGGTGTGTTCAAGCATCTCTACAGGCAGTTTTATTTTTTTTTAATATTTTATTTATATATTTGACACAGAGAGATCACAAGCAGGCAGAGAGGCAGGCAGAGAGAGAGGGGAAGCAGGCTTCCCGCTGAGCAGAGAGCCCGATGCGGGGCTCAATTCCAGGACCCTGAGACCTTGACCTGAGCCAAAGGCAGAGGCTTAAGGCACTGAGTCCCCAGACACCCCAGCCACGGGCAGTTTTAGAACATGTCCTCCACCCCCGGGACAGGAGCCATACCTTTCAGCTATCGCTCCCTGTGCCCCACCTCCCCTAGCCCTAACCAACCCCCCATCTCCCTGTCTGGACATTCCACGTGCATGGAATTGTGCAACGTGTGGTCCCTCGTAACTTAACGTGCTTCCGTTCATCCACAGGGACACGTATGTCCGTGCTTCATTCCTTTTCATGACAAAATAAAATCTCACATATGACTGTCTCACGTTTTGTCTGCCCATTTGTCAGTTGATGGACACTTAACGTTGTTCTGACTTTCTGGCTATTGTGAGTACTGCTTCTGTGAACCGTCATGAGCAAGGTTTTGTGCAGACATGTTTTCCTCTCTTTTGAATGTGTACCAGGAGTGGAAGTGCTGGGTCCTATGGTAACTCTGAGTTTGGTCATTTGAGGAACAGCCAGACTGGTCTCCAAAACAGATGCGCATTTTCCATTCTTATCGGCCATGTATGAAGGCAGATTCCTCCACGTCCTTGTCAACACTTGTCGTTATCTGTCTTTTTTTACTCAAGGCCATGAGGACTTAGTCCTCTATTTTCTTCTAAGAGTTTTATAGTTTTAGCACTTTTGTTTATGTCTTCGGTCCATTTTGAGTTAACTTCAGCATAAGGTGGGAGAGGAGGGTGTGATTGCACAATTTTGGATGCGGCCGCCCAGCTGTCCCAGCACCATTTGTTATAAAGACTACCCTTTCTCCACAGAAATGTCTTGCTATGCCAGAGAAAACTCAGTTAATCATAGATACGTGGGTTGATTTCTGACTCCCATTTTTATTCCGTTGACCTATATGTCCATCCTCTTGCCAGCACCAGACTGCCTCAATAAATATTGCTTTGAAGTTAAGTGTTAAAATTGGGAAAGGTACATTCTCTGACTTGGTTTTTTTGTTAGGATTGTTTTGGCTCGTCTGAGGCCTCCGCAATTTTATGAGCACTTCACACTCATCCATTTCTGTGAAGACGTCAGCTGAGAGTCCGATAAGGATTGCAAACTCTCGATTTGGAGACTACTGCCATTGTAACAACATGATTTTTCTAGTTTGTGAACATGGGATATATTTCCATTTATTTAGATCTCATTTAATTTCTCTCAAAAACATCTTATAATTTTCAGAGTATAAATTCTAAATTTCATGTTATTACTAAGTATTTTTGATCCTATTGTAAATGGATCTTTATTTATTTATTTATTTATTTTTTTAAAGATTTTATTTATTTGTCATAGAGAGAGCGAGCGAGAGCGAGCACAGGCAGACAGAGTGGAAGGCAGAGTCAGAGGGAGAAGCAGGCTCCCCGCGGAGCAAGGAGCCCAATATGGGACTTGATCCCAGGACGCTGGGATCATGACCTGAGCCGAAGGCAGCTGCTTAACCAACTGAGCCACCCAGGCGCCCCGTAAATGGATCTTTAACGTCATGTTTTTATTGTCCTGTGCGTGTGTATAGAAATAGTTGACATTGATCTTATATTCTGCAAACTTGCTGAATTCATTCATAAGTTCTAATAGTTTTTTAGTGATTCTTCAAGATTTCCTAAATACAATATCATGTCATCTGTGAGTAAAGATAGTTTTATTCGTGACTTTGAGTTCTTCTTTCTTCCTAATTGTCCTGGCAAGGATCTCGGTGCAACATTGGATAGGCAAGGGTGGACGTTCTTGTTTTCTACCGGATCTTAGCATGAAACCTCTAAGCTTTTACCAGTAAGTATAATGTTGACTATGGGTTTTGTTCATTTTTAGGATTTTTTTACCAGTTTGAAGAATTTCCCTTCTTTCATAGTTTGCTCACTATCTTTATTATGAAGTTGTTGAATTTTCTCAAATGAGTTTTCTGTATCTCTTGAGATGGTCATGTGATTTAAAGTTTCTTTTCTTATTCTATTTATATAGTTTATTACATTAATTGGTCTTCAATTGTTAAACCAAACTTCTGTCCTTGGAATAAATCCCACTTGATCATTGTGTCTAATTCTTTTTAAGTGCTTTTGTATTCCATTTACCAAAAAGTACTGTCTTGTTGAGAATTTTTACATCCATATTCATAAGAGATATTGATCTATAGTTTCCTTGTGATGTCGTTGTCTGGTTTCGGGATCAGAGTAATATTGCCTTCGCAGATTAAGCTGAGATGTAGTCCTTCATCTTCTACTTGTTGAAAGAATTTTTGAAGAGTTGGTATTAATCCTTCCTTAAATATTTAGTAGAATTCACCGGCAAAGCCATTTGGGCCCAAGCTTTGCTCTGTGGGAAGGTTGTGAATACCACCCAGTCGCCTTACGTGTTATAGACGTCCTCACGTGATGGGGCGCCCGAGTGCCTCAGGTGGTTGAGCCGCTGCCTTCACCTCAGGCCATGATCTCAGGTCCTGGGATCAAGTCCCACGTGGGGCTCTCTGCTCGGTGGGGCGTCTGCTTCTCCCTCTCCCTTTGGCCCCACCCAACTTGTACGCATGCGCGTGCTCTCTCTCTCTCTCTGAAATAAGTAAATAAATAAATCTTTAAATGTCTCTGTCTCCAGGGGCACATGGATGGCTCAGTTGGCTGAACCTCTGGCTTTGGCTCAAGTCACAGTCTCAGGGTCCCGGGATCACGTGGGGCTCCGTGCTCAGCCAGGAGTCTGCTTCTTGCTCTCCCTCTTCCTCACCCCCCACTCATGTTCTCTCTCTCTCTCTCTCAAATAAACGAATAGAATCTTTTATAAATAAATAAAAAATAAATATCTCTATCCCCAGTAACATTTTTGTTTTGGAGTCTCTCTTGTCAGACAAACCATGCTTATGGACTAGAAGAACAAATACTATTAAAATGTCTGCACTACCCAAAGCAGCCTACACATGTAATGCCATCTCTATCAAAGTACTAACAGCATTTTTCACAGAGCTAGGACAAATGATCCTAAAACGTGTATGGAACCACAGAAGACCCCACATGGCCAAAGCAACCTTGAAAAAGGAAAACTGGAGGCATCACAATTCCAGACTTCGAGTTACGCTACAAAGCTGACACAATCAAAACAGTATGGCACAGGCACAAAATAGACACATCGGTTAACACAACAAAATAGAATACCCAGAAATTAACCCACAATTATATGGTCAATTAGTCTTCGACAAAGCAAAAAAAATATCCAAGGGGAAACAGAATGTCTCTTCAACAGTGGTGTTGGGAACACTGGACAGCCGTGTATAAAAGAAGGAAACGGAACCACTTTTTTGCACAGAAATAAATCAAAATGGATGAAAGATGTAAAGACGGGACCTGAAACCATAAAAATCCCAGAAGAGAAAACAGGCGGTAACTTCTTTGACAATTGGCCACAGCAACTTCTTTCCAGATATGTCTCCTGAGGCAAGGGTTAAAAAAAAAAACAGAAATAAGCTGTTGTGACTGGATCAAAGTAAGACGCTTCTGCACGGCAAAGGAAGCCACGAACCGTCAAGGTGACTTACAGAATGGGAGCTATTGAAGGGTTTATGTCCAAAATAAATAACTTAAAAAAAACTGAAAATCCCCCAAAATGAATAATCTCATTAAAATATGGGAAGAACACATAAGTAGACATTTTTCCAAGGAAGACATCCAGATGGCCAACAGACACGTGAAAAGATGTTCAATATCACTCACCACCAGGGAAATAAAAATCAAAACTGTAATGAGACATTACCTCAAGCGGGTCAAAATAGCTATAATCCACAGCACAAGAAACGATAGGCGGTGGCGAGGGTGTGGAGAAAAGGGAAACGCGTGCACTGTTGGCGGGAAGGTAAGAGGTGCAGCCGCTCTGGAAAACAGTGTGGAGGTTCCTCAAAAAGTTAAAAAGGGAACTACCCTGTGATCCAGCAATTGCACTACTAAGAATTTATTCAAAACTACAAAAATACTAATTCAAAGGGATACATGCACTCCGATGTTTACAGCAGCATCGCCTACAACAGCCAAATTATGGAACGCCCTAGTGTCCGCTGATGGACGAGATGATAAAGAAGAGGTACAGCCGTGCCGTGGAATATGACTCAGGCATGAAAAATGAGACCGTGCCATTGGTAACGATGTGGATGGAGCTAGAGGGCATTATGCTAAGTGAAATACGTCGGAGAAAGAAAAATACCATACGAAGTCACTCATATGTGGAACTGAAGAAACCCAACAAATGAGCAAAGTGCAAAGAGAGAGCGGGCGAAGGAAAGGCAAACCAAGGAACAGACTCTGCTCGAGAGCACGCACGGCCGGGGAGGGACGGGCGAAATGGAGGTGGGCGTGAAGGGGCGCGCTGGCTGCGGCGGGCACCGGGCACCGGGCACCGGGCGCCGGGCACTGGGCACCGGGCGCCGGGCGCCGTCGGGGATGCTGAACGCCACGCTGTACCCCGGAGCTCACCCGGCACTGTAGCTTAACTACGCTGGGACGGAAAACTTCTCAAAGATGAAGTCTGTTTTGTCTGATGTTACTGGAGCCACTGCAGCTTCCTCTGGTTACTATCTGCATAATGTATCTTTTTCTATTATTTTACTTTCAATCTATTTCCATCTTTGAATGTAAAATGAGTCTCCTGTGACAGCATAAAATTGGATCTTGCTTTTTAACATCTAGCTGGACAAGACGTTGACTGCCTTCTCTTACCGGGTTGTGTAACCCACTCACAGCTGACGTTACTGTTGATACGGTTGGCTCTATGCCTACCGTTTTGCTTTTTGTTTCTCTTGTGTCTCATCTCTTCTTTGTTACAAGGTGACTCCTTTAATGTTTCCTTTTGCACCGACTACATTTTTCTAAGGGAGAATTTAATTTATGATTTTCATTGTGTATTTTTGAATTAGGTCCTTAATGGTTTCTCTATGGCTTACCACATGCATCTTATCAGAATCAGCTTCACATTCCTATGTTCAATTCCAGTGAGACATAAAAGGGTTCCTCCTGCATAGTTCCATCCCCTAGCTTTCCTCTCTGCGCTGTAAGTTACATGCATGCTTTCTGTATAAACCTCACAGACCCAACAGCACCTAGTCATTCATTATTATCACTTTCTAATATATAGTACCGAGGAAGAGTGACCATAAACTCACAGCTTTTGTTATATTGGGCATTTTACTGACCACTTCTGATTACCTTCATTTTTCCTGAACAAGGTCTTGTTTCCTTGTGGAAACATTTCCTGGGCACAGTACAGCTTTGCTGCAACTCATCTCTCTTACACTATTGTTGGCAAATATATTACTTTTCTATATGTTATAAGCCTAACAATATATCATAAACATATGTTTCTATGCTCACTTTTTAAGTAGTTAAAAGAAAGTAAATATGCATTTATACTATTATAATTATATAATTATCTGCACTGTGCTCTTTGGTTTTATGTGGGTATATGGGTGGATTTGAATTCCCATCTGGGATGACTAGCTTTTAAGACTTCCTTTAATATTCCTTGTACGGTGACCCATTGGCAACAAATTCTCCAAGCTCTGGTTCATTTGGGAAAGTCTTTATTTTAGCTCCATCTATGAACAAAATGGCTTCACCAGGTAGGAGTCCCGGTTGGCAGTCTATTCTTGGAGCGCTTTGAAAACGTGCTCCTGACCTGCATTGCTTCTGGCGAGAAGTCGGCTGTCCATCTGACAGGGGCACCCTTGTGCGGGCTTCATTGTTCCTGGCTTCCAGGGTTTTCCCCGTGTGCTGAGCCTTCAGCGCCGTCAGTAGGGTGGTCGGCTGTGGGAGAGTCTGTACTTACTCCTTTGGGACTTTATTGAGCGTCCTGGATTGTCTTTTAATAACGTTGGGAAGTTTTCAGCCATTATTTCTTGAATATTCTTTTTGCCGCTTTCTCTTCTTCCTTCTATTTCCGGGGCAGGCCTGTTGGTGCCCGTGATACTATCCCACAGATTCCGCAAAGCCGCGTCCGTATCTCCTTCTTCCTTCTCCACCGTTTGTATGTTCTGCTTTGTGACTGTGACTGACCTACCTTCAAGTGCGCTCACCTCCTTCCCCAGCTTCCAATCGACTCCCAGGGAGTGTTTCATTTCAGTTGCTGTAGTTTCAACTTCAAAATTTCCGTTTTTTAAATACTTTCTGGCCCTTTGTGGGTATCTTGTCTTTGATGGCGCTGTGATCGCACCATCCTTCCTACATTGTGATTCCAGGTGGTTCTGAGAACTTGTTTATAAGAGGCTTAGTTAACATCTAGAGTCTTAGTTAACATCTGGTCTTGCCACACTCACTGGCAGGCTCTGCTGCTTGCTTTTCTTTTCTCTTTTCTTTTCTTCTCTTTTCTTTCTTTCTCTCTCTTTCCTCCTCCCCCCCCCCCTTTGGTTTCTGGATCATGGTTTCCTTTGCATGTGTTTTTTTTTTTTTTTAAGATTTTTATTTATTTATTTATTTGACAGACAGAGATCACAAGCAGGCAGAGAGGCAGGCAGAGAGAGAGAGGAGGAAGCAGGCTCCCGACTGAGCAGAGAGCCTGATGCGGGGCTCAATCCCAGGACCCTGAGACCATGACCTGAGCTGAAGGCAGAGGCTTTAACCCACCGAGCCAGCCAGGTGCCTCCTTTGCATGTGTTTTAATTGCAATTTCTATTTTTCTGGATTTTATTTAAACCTCCTTTGTTTTTCCATTTAGCCACAAAACATTAATATTTTCCTATGTTACTGAAAGAGTCTTCCAGGATGTGATTTCATATGGCCATAGAATACACTATTTAAGAATGGGTGCCCCAGGGTTAAAGCCTCTGCCTTCTGCTCAGGCCCCGCATCGGGCTCTCTGCTCAGCGGGGAGCCTGCTTCCTCCTCTCTCTCTGCCTGCCTCTCTGCGTACTTGTCATCTCTGTCTGACAATAAATAAAACCTTAAAAAAAAAAAAAAGAATGGGTGCCCCAGTTTATTAAAACTGTGCGGTGTGTCTGGGCCTTTCCCACTCTTAAGTTTTCACTAAACAAACTTATTTTCTAAGTACTTGTATTTTCCACAAACACAAAAACAGATGACCAGCTGTCCTCTTTCCTTCTTCAAACAGAATTTTAAAATATGGTTTTAAGGTATAAGAAAAATTATATAATTTGGACAGAGGGAAAACTATGTAATCATAGAATATCAATATTGATGTCCATGTTTGAGAGACTTGCTCAGTCCTTGTTTCTTTCCTTCTGGATTCTCGGACATGGTTTTGTTTCTCAAAGGGATGTTACTGGCATTCTGGATGGGGCCGTGTTTCCCGGGTGGTGTCGTGCCGCACACCGTGTGACGGTTAGCAGCCCTCCCCCTCGGCTGGAGTCGGTACTGCTTCCCAGCTCTCGTGACAACCCAAATGCCCCTTTCTCCTTTGACAAAACATTGTTGAAAATCACTGGACTCCTGTCCCTAATAGTGTACTTTCAGTCCTGATAAAAGTAAGGGGATGGAGAAGAGATATTTGTGCAAAACAAAAACCTAGAGCACAAAGGTCGCTACTTCTAGTCTGTGCCCCAGACCTGCAGGTGCAGCACAGACGCAGGACTCCACGTGCTCAGCCAGCAAAGAAGCCTGTGAGGTGCGTGTCCCTCACGTGCATGTCCCATGGCCCATGCGAGGACACTGAGGCTCAACAGCAAGGAAACTGCCCAGAGTTACACAGCTCTGGCCACTGAGCTGTGAGACGGAGGCCCCGTGCCCACCAGCGCCACTGCCCCCAGACACAGGGCAAAAACGAAACATAAAAGACGGAATATGTAAGAGGATCTGTTGCTGTTTCTTTCTCTGGGAGGTCATTACGCAGTGTCCGTCATGACCAGATTCACACGTACGCTACGCTTCAGAGTCAAACAAACAAAAGAGAGAGGGACGTGTTTACCCGTTTTGTAAAGGTCTGATCGTAGGTTGAGAAGAGAGAAAGGAATCAAAGTATCAGAACCATAGCAAGAGCAAAGCCTCGGGGCTCCTGCGGGCTCAGGCAGTTAAGCTTTCAGCTCTTGATTTCAGCTCAGGTCACGATCTCAGGGTCATGGGATTGAGCCCCAGGTCGGGCTCCCTGCTGAGCGAGGAGCCTGCTTGAGATCCTGTCTCTCTCTCTCTGCCTCTCCCCCGCACCTGCTGTCTCTCAAAAAAAGAAGAAGAAGAAGAAGAAGAAGAAGAAGAAGAAGAAGAAGAAGAAGCAGCAGCAGCAGCCTAGAAAAAGAAAACCAAGTTCTAAAGGGGTAGAACTCAGTACTTAAGAGGATTAGGAAGACGTGTGCTTCTCATCTGCACTTAATTTCTCTGTTTGCGAGGCATAAATAATGTTCCTCATGAGATAAATTATTCTTTTAAAACATTTGTCTTCTCAGCTTCGGAAGGTGTTAGCACAGCATCTCCATAGCTGTGCTGGGCATCTGTTTTCTCCGAATTTTCTTCATCCTTAGTTCTTCTTACTGCCCCACGAGGGGAAGGTGGCCGCTGTGCTCCTCGCTGCTCCGCACGGGCAGCTTCCACAGGTTGCTCTCGGAGCCCCGGTCCCGAAGCGCGGTCCTGGGCGCGGCTCCCGGAGGCCCGCGGGGAGAGAGGGTGATATGGTTTGGGAATGCAGGGGAGGTTCCGCGGGGCGGAGTGTGGAGCCCAGGACCAAGAAAGAATTCTTGGATGGCTTTGGTGCAAAACGGTGGTTAATTAAAGCAGGAGACGGGACCCGGGGACCGAAGCAGAGGCTGCAGAGGGGGCTTGAGGCGTGGCTGGTCATATGCTTGGGTGGGACCGTCAGGAAAAAGGGAGGTTTCAAAAGAACTTTCATGTGCCAGAGAGGAGCCGCAGGGTGCTGGAGGGCCTGCCGCTGTCAAGTTAAGGTTGTTTACGCCTCTGGCAAGGCATGAACAGTTAAGACAGTGGAAGAATGTCCCACGTGTCCCACCCCCGAGGGAGGGTGGGGGGGGTCGGCTTCTGGTTTGTTCTCTGCCTCCCGTCTGCTCCCTCATCAAGGGCCCGGCCCACTCACCGCCCTGCGCTCGAGGGGACAGTGTCTGGGCTTGGTGCTGTGAGATCGGCTGGATAGGGGTGGCGGTCCGCGACCGGACAGCCTGACTGCTGATGGGGGAAGAGGCAGACGTGAAGCGCGGGGAGCGCTGAGTCTCAGTCCCGACACGGCGGCCTTCCCTCTGCGGCCACGTCTACCGTCCAGATGCACCTGCAAGTGTGTCGTGAAGGAGGTGTGACACCCAGACCCGGGGGACCGGTCCTTCCACCTTCAGCCCGCGGCCGGCTCTCACCTCCGGCTCTGCAAACACGGAGGTACGGCGACTTCAGCCGCTGCGGTCACGTGATTGTTCCGGCTGACCCTGACCAAGACACAACCCTAAAATGACAGAATTTTGAGAACCACAGACAGACTCGAGGCTTGAGCAGGATGGGGGCCTTTTCTTCCTGAAAGTAAAAGGAAGTTCATCTTCCCCAGTTGACAGACACCGAGGCCGCCTGTGGTCTGCAGGTCGCAGGAATAAACTCTTCTTTCCTTCTGCGATCCTGTCTTTGTCAGTTTCCTCCTGAGGCCTCACCTCCAGCAAGACTCATCTGAGCTCGCACATCCAGAGGTCTCTGGGGGCCGGGTCGACCTCGTGAAGGGAACTTCACACGCGTGTTCTCAGTGGGACAGGGAGGCACACACAGGCCAACTCCACGGAGCCTGATTTCCAGAGACGTCCTGAATTCACAAGTGACCCTGGCTGTCTAGCATGCCCGGTTCCCTCCTCAGTGTGTGCTCTGAGCACCCCCGCCCCACAACGCTTAGGAAGCTTCCTAAAACGGACCTCCCTAGGCCCTGCCTCGGACACACAGAATCAGAACCACCTGCAAGAGGCCGGGGATTTACACGCGTTACGGGCTCTCCAGGTCTCCACGTAAGAATCCCTCTGGCATCCAGAAGGAAGTTCAGGAAATACAAAGTTCCTCCAGAAGTGCACAAATTCACCTAAGAAAAGGCTCACAGAATGTCAGCAGAGGGGAGAATGTTGGTCAGTCCCTTGAACAGCTCTACAGAAAGGAAGGGTGGATGCTCACGTTTACAAACTTGTCCACAAGCCCAGATCTGGTTAGTGGTTTAACATACAGTTTCAGGGGCGCCTGCGTGGCTCAGTCCATTAGGCGTCTGCCTTCAGTAGGGTCATGATCCCAGGGTCCTGGGGTCAGTCCCGCATCGGGCTCCCTGCTGGGCGGGAAGCCTGTGTCTCCCTCTGCCTGCTGCTCCCCCTGCTTGGGCTTTCTCTCTCTCTGACAAATAAATAAATCAAATATTTTCAAAACATAAATTTAAAAAGTAAAAATGAGATACAATTTCTGGGGCACCTGGGTGGAGCAGTGAGTTAAGCATTGGAATCTTGGTTTCGGCTCAGGTTGTGCTCTCTGGCTCTTGGGATGGAGCCCCAGGTCGGGCCCCTGCACACCGCGGAGTCTGCTGGGGTTTCTCTCCTTTCCCTCCGGCCCTCCCCCACTCATGTGCTCACTTCCTCTCTTGAAGATAAATTCTTTATAAAATCTCAGGAATTCTGACTACAGACTGTGCTTTTGTCCTAGGCTAGGGCAGAAGCTCCAGAAACCTGCGGACAAGGGCCTGGGTGGGTGCGATCACCTGAGACCAGGATGTCAAATAACACTGCAGCAAAGAATCAATTTGGGCTGAATAAAATCTGGGCATTACTGCAGTCAGCCAGAGCCTGGCTCCAGAGACGGAGACAGGAGTCAAAGCCATGTCCGGGGGACACCTGGGTGGCTCAGTTGGTTGAGCAGCTGCCTTCGGCTCAGGTCATGATCCCAGCGTCCTGGGATCGAGTCCCGCATCGGGCTCCTTGCTCCACAGGGAGCCTGCTTCTCCCTCTGCCTCTGCTGCCTTTCTGCCTGCCTGTGCTCGCTCTCGCTCTCTCTCTCTCTCTCTCACAAATAAGCAAAATCTTAAAAAAAAAAAAAAAAAAGCCTTGTCAGGCCACGGCCAGGGAGACCCGTAGTGCGCAGCAGCACGAGCCCCACTGCAGGGCCCACACGCCAGCCCTCTCCCCAGCGCCGGGAGTGGCCACTCACTGTGGGATTCACCCTGAGTCCGGAGCACAGCGGTGACCGAAGCGTGGAAGGGGGCCCGGGAGCGAGAGGCAGTGAGAGAGGAGGAGGGAGAGAAGGAACAGGGAAAGAGAATGTGGTGGCGCAGATCGGCGTGCACACAGGGGACAGGAGGCCAGAGCAAGGACTGTGCGGAAGCTGGGAAGTGGACAGAGGACCACGGACCAGGTGCTGAGGCCCAGCAGAGCCGAGAGAGACAGGGGCCGGTGGGCAAGCGCCGGGCCCGAGGCCAGGACGGCAGCGAGAAGGGCAGCCCCGAGGTAAGGGGCTCCTGGGAAGTGTGAAGCCCCTTCCCACCCCACCTCACGGGGCAGCCAAGAGCCGGAGAAAGCAGGCGGCCCGGCCCACAGCTCGGACAGGGGCTCTGCCAGAAGGGGTCCAGTGCGCGGCTATGGGTCTGCGGCGTCCAGACAGCATGTGACACAGCCGCGAAGAGACTCTAGTCCTGGAGAACCGTCCACAGCTGCTCCACGAGGAGCCCACGGCGCCTTCCCGGACGCGCCCCAGGGCCACCCCCTTAGAGCCTGGAGCCACCAGACCCGGAGGACGGCACCGGGCACTGCTTCTGGACCTTGGGATGAACAGAGGAAGGAAAAGAGCCTCAGAGGGAAAAGACACGATGTGGGGGGAAGGTGACCTCAAGAAACGAAAACACTGGAGCTGCATCCTCGGAGAGTGAAGCCGGGACACAGCATGGAAGCCGCTTTTAAGCTGAAGCTCGTTTGTTTGCTTAATGATTAATTAATACACTTATTTTTAGAGAGAGAGACCAGGCGTGTGTGCAAGAGGGCACGAGGGGCATATGGAGAGGGAGAGAAATTTTTTTTAAGATTCATTTATTTTTAGCGGGAGAGGGGAGTGCACCGGAGTGGGGGAGGGGCGGAAGGCGCGGGGGAGAAGGGTCTCGGGCAGACTCTATAGGAGCAGAGCCTGCTATATGGGGCTATCTCAGGGCCCCCGAGTTCATGACCGTGACCCGAGCCACAACCAAGACTCGGACGCTTAACCAGCCAAGCCACGCAGGGGCCCCAGAGCCGAACGCCTTAAAAAGGAAACACTGAAGGTGGGGAAAGCTGTTGTGGAAAAAAAAAAAAAAAAAACAGAAAAAAACAACTAGAGAGTATCGATGCCAATCTCAGCAGAACAGTGGCAAGGTGGATTTTTTTTAAAACTTTCAAAATCCAACAGAAAAAGGGCTGAAAAACAGGGATGAAATAAGATACACCAGTGCTTCTGCGACGAGCGGAACTTCCAAGGAAGCAGGAGGAGCGCCGCCGGCCATTCCGGAGCTCGGGCTGGGGTGCTCCTGAGGGCTGCCCTGTTGAGTGCGGAACGGGGGATGATCTCACCGATGCCTCAAAAGCAGCCCTGGGTTGAGCAGATCAGGAGCAAGGCCCAGACCCTCCCGGGACATAGCACCGAGGCTTCCTTACCCAGACCCCTTAACTCGCCATGGAGGGACTGAGGCACCGACTTCTCACGCGCGCCTCAGGAACGGAGGGATGTAAGAGTGAACAAGCAGGAAGGCACCAGATCTAGGGGAGGAAAGTCCAGCACAGGACAGGGGGAGACGCCAGACTCCTGGGATGGGTCCTGAGCAAAACCAGGCACGCTGGGGCAGGAGGTTGACACCCAGACGACAGGACAGCGGACAGCCCGATGTGTCTGGGCCCCTCGAGGAGATGGCTGTGCTCATGGCGGAGAGTTTGGGGAGAATTCACGATAAGCTCATGGAGAGTTAAACACTTGAAAGACCAATGCAATTATTCACTTTAAGGAGAAAAAAAAAGTGCAGAAGACAGGAAACAGGGTAACCTGGGTGGCTCGGTGGGTTAAGCCGCTGCCTTCGGCTCAGGTCATGATCTCAGGGTCCTGGGATCGAGCCCCACATCGGGCTCTCTGTTCAGCAGGGAGCCTGCTTCCTCCTCTCTCTCTGCCTGTCTCTCTGCCTACTTGTGATCCCTGTCTGTCAAATGAATAAATAAAATATTTTAAAAAGAAAAGAAGAAGAAGAAAGGAAACAGAATCATAGTTTTCAGTGTGAAGGTGTTTACATAGATACAAGTCAAATACCCAAGTATCCAGGAGAGAGTGTGTTGAGAACTGACGGCTGAGACACAGCCCCTGTGCATGCGTGTGCCGCTACATGTGCACGTGTGTGCTCGCCTGTGTGTGTGTGTAGCTTTGCATGCGTGTGCATGTGTGCACTGTGCGTGTGTGCATGTGCGTGCGTGCAGTGGTGAACCAAACACACAGCCAAACCCCAGCACACAAATTGAAGGTCGGTGGAAAACACCTGAAACCACAGAAGCAGGAGGCAGCACACACTCTGAACCTACTTTCAAGGTTAAATCGGGGGAGTCAGCCTTATCGGTCCCAGTGTGGCCTGGACGTCACTGTGTTAAAACTCCCAAGTGATCTGATGTGCATCAAAGATTAAGAACCCAGTTGAGGGGCGCCTGGGGGGCTCACTGGGTTAAGTGTCTGTTTTCTGCTCAGGCCATGATCCCGGGGTCCTGGGATTAAGCCCCACATCCAGCTTCCTGCTCAGTGGGGAGCCTGCTTCTCCCTTTCCTCCCCACTACTCCTTCCCTTTTTCTCTCTTAGAGAAAGTCTAGGGGCGCCTGGGTGGCTCAGTGGGTTAAAGCCTCTGCCTTCAGCTCAGGTCGTGATCCCAGGTCCCTGGGATGGAGCCCCGCATCGGCAGGCAGAAGTCTGCTTCCTTCTCTCTGTCTGCCTGCCTCTCTGCCTACTTGTGATCTCTGTCTGTCAAATAAACAAATAAAATTTTTAAAGAAAGAAAGTCTAGGAAAAAAACCAAAAAACCAAAAAACAAAACCCAAGAAACAAGGAACCCAGTCGAGAGCAGAGATTGCAAGTGTGCTGGTAAGGCTGAGAAGACCCCCCGGCCCACCTACAGGCACCTCTCCGGGCGGCCCGTGTTTGTCTCTGACGCACCGCCACGGGGAAGAAGAGTGTCTTCTCGCTCTTGGAGGCCGGCGTCCCGGTCCCTTGAGTTGCTCGGGAAGGGAGGGGGCAGAGACCATCCGTGGACACTCATCTCCTGCGCGGACGGAGCCCTGCGTTGGGTGTTTCGCAGGCAGTGTCGCTGGAGGAGATCTTCGGGAAGGAAGGTTGGGGGAGGCGTGCAGACACACTGGCTCCAGGCCAGCAGGCTCTGGGCAGGTGCGCCTGACCCCTGAGCCTGGCGAGGACGGGGTGCCACCAGGAAGGACGGGCTGCAGGGTGGTTAGCGAGAGTGGGCCGCTGCACGGACCTGGGACCCGTTCTTTGGCCCCGGGGGCCTGGCACGGCCTCGTCTGTGGGGAAGAGTCCTCAGAAGAGTGGGCCGTGGCCGCTAGTGCGTGGTTTCCTCTGCGGCAGGCGGTGGAGATCACCCCAGAAGATCTCGTCTCGATGAAAATAAATACATTTCTCCGTCTCCCGCTCGCCTCCGCTTCTCTCCGTACGTCCGGTCACACGGAGACGCACGGAACGGACCACATTGTCCTTGCTCAGGAGGAAGATTCCAGCGGAGGCTTTCGGCCATGGGCGGACATTCGGATTCGATCTCCTCGGAGCTTTTCACCGTCTCAAGACCCCGCGGTCCCGAGGGCGTGAAAACCCCATTGAGACGGAGCGGGTAACTCCCGGCGGTCACACCGGGCCCTGCGGAGCGTGCCTGGAGCTCACAGAGGCTTTCCGAGGAAGTCGGGCTTCCCCGCAGCAAGCCGAGGCCGAGCCTGGCAGCGGCCCCACACCGACGAGCGCGCCCGTTGATTCTCAGGAAGCTTCCAGAGAGTTTGGTTCTCCTCAGCAACCCTCGCCTAGCGGATTTTGGCTACTCAATGTACTGGACCCTCCACCAGCCTAAACGGATAGGTTCTGCCCCACGCGGGTACGCGCCGGAGACGCAGGAGACGCTCACCGAGGATCGAGGCCGACTTCCCAGCTAGCGGCTGTCCGGCTGGCCGGCTGGCCGGCTGTCCGGCTGTCCGGCTGTCCGACTGGCCGGCTGACGCTCCCGAAAGCCCAGCGCCCCGCAGCTTCGCTCACCGCGCTGCTGAGTTCTCAAGAAGCTGAGATTCCTCCGAGCCCAAGCAAAGTGAGGCTGGAGGCAGCTTCTCTCCCTCGCGCCGTGCCTGGGAGCAGAGCTCCCCGCGCCTGCGCTCCTGCCCTCCGAGAACAGCTGCCGCGGAAGGCGCTGGAAGGAGAGAGGCAGCTGCAGCGGGAAGGACGGGCGTCTGCCGAGGGGCCTGGGGCAATGGACAGGCTCAGGCCGCCCAGAGCACGCTCAGCCCAGGCCCTGCGGGTCTCGTCCTCGCCCAGACCACGCCGGGCCCTTTGTTGAGGTCTTGACACAGTATTTTAAGAGAGACCGGGGCATCGGGGGCTGAGACGGGGATGGAAAACCTGGAAACTGTTTGGGGGACTCGTTGAAGGAGACAGGAATGGGTTCTGAATCGGACTGCATTTGACGCAAACGCGATGGGAACTTTCAAATATTTGGGAGGAAGTTTTTTTAAAAAGGGCTCATTTTTACTTGGTGTGGAAGATAAAGCTGTGTTTAGTCCTGTCTGCCTTCCTGCTGCCCCACCGCAGTCAGGCCCGTGGTCCAGGAGGCTTCCACGGCCTGCGGGCTCTGCCAGGAGGCTCGAGGACCCTCCCTGACTTTGACAGAAGTCTGTAAGAGATTAAACTTTCAAGCAGTGGTCGAGAGAGGAGCGGTCTTTTTAAGAATTCGGAGAACAAGATACTCCGGGAGGAAGGGGGTGGACGGAGGGGACTCGCCCCCGGTGAGCGTGAGCGACCTCACCCCCTTCCACGAAGGCACCTGGAAGGCGGGAGGGCCTGGGGGCCTGGGGGCCGCTGAGAGCCACACCCGACCCAGCCCCAGCGGGACCCTGAGCATGCAGTGGTCTTGAGCACGAGCGAACAGACTCAAATAGGAACGTCCCTGAGTATTGGCTCCCCTGGGCCCATGGGAACTTGTCCCCGCCCCGTGGTTGTCGGGTTTGGCCGGGAACGTCACACTCACTGACTCTGAGCGCTGACACTGAGCGGGCATGTGGACGTAAAGGGACTGGAGGGAAGACATTGTCACTTCTTCCTCGCCTGTATTTGCAGCGTGGGCAGCCGTACGTTCGTGGAGCTCAGAGACAGAGCAGGCCCTGCCAGCGCGAGGTCCGGAAGGGAGAAGCTCCGCGCAGGCCGGGAAGCCTGAGCTCAGCACGGACGCCGCCCAGCGACAGCGCGGACCGCGGCGAGAAGCCGGGAACTCTGGTCACAGCTGGGGACTGGAGCGCTGCCCTTTGAACGGTGCTTTGAAGGACAATCTCATGATGGTCGGTTCAAGTCTGAGTCATCTCCCCCGTCCCCTCCAAACCTGGGGTTCTGTGAGTCTGTCAAGCCACAGAGTCCACACGTCAGGGTCGGAGCAGGATGGAGGGTCCAAGCAGCTTGTAAAGACTGACCCCGGGGTCCCGGGGAAGCGGCGGCTGGACCCGAGCGCCCCAGCCCTGTCGCAGGCGCGGAGCCCATTTTCAGACAGGACAGCTGTGTCAGCTTTGACTGTTCTCGGACGTGCTGTGTATTTTGTTTCCTCCTTGATGTCCGAGGAATGTGTTTTGCTTTCCTTTGTTGTTGTTGTTTTTAATGGTGACTGTCAAACTGTAACAGGAATCAAGAGAGAAGAAACTTCATGCGGAAACTGGAAGTAATCCTGGAGGAATCAGGGGCCAAGGAAAGGAATGACACAGATGGGGAAGAGACATGGAAACACAGTCACATTCCCGAGCCAGGCTCGAGCTTTATCACAGGACACCCCGAAGCCGCACTGTTGGGCTCGGCTGGACCGTCCTCCAGCGACACTTGCTCTGGGTCAGATGAATGCGGGGTTTGCAGAAACCACTGCGGCGGCATCTGAGTGCACACGCGTGTGCCCCGCTCCCACGCTGCCCTCACGCCCAGTCCTCAGGCAGCTCCCCAACCCACCCGTCGCTGGGCAAAAACATCATCTGAGCAAGCTTTATGGGCAGAAATTAGTTCTTCAATTTTAATTATCTTTCATTTGATTGAAAACCCAAAGAATTCCATCAGTTTAAATGTTGGTTCCAATATCAAAGTGTGGAAAAGTAACTTCTCTTTCCTGTTTTTGATAAGCCTATGAAAATTATTTTCGTCATTCCTAACTGAACTATTAGCAGGTTCCATGTGTTGCTAGATCCGGCAAACACAGGGAAGGGAACTGTGCGTGAGAAACAGGTCACTCTGCTTTGTTGCTCTTTAAGTACGGAATGTGTAAACTCAATTACAGCTATTCGTGTTATATAATCTAGGGATACTAGGAAGTCGAGGTGACAAAAATTATTTTGTAACAACTGGGGAAATACTGCCTTCTCAATTTATAAGGATTTCTGACCTCAACTGCACATCAGGAAAATATTTTGGTAAATCTTTTGGGCCGTGGCAACATTGCTTTAATTGGACTAACTTTCCTGCTAATAACAGTAGTAAACTCCATATTAAATATTAAAAGCAATGGTTTGAAGGCATCAGCAACAAGCAGAAGCCGACAGAAAAGGGAAGGACACAGTCCTTGAAATAAGGAAAGCAAACTAGTGAATGTCCTTCAGCCACATTCATCTGACTTCTCCCCTGAGACACTTGCCAGTTCCCCAGGGCACGTGAGACTCAAGCAAAAAGTGACAGTTTTACCAAAATGAGGAGATAGAATCTGGAAGTCGATGCTGTTGGAGCGGCTGGAAACTAAAGAGAAAATCCCAGAAGGGAGGGAGGCACACAATGGGCATCTCCTGAGTTTGTGCAAAAACATGTCCCATGGTCTTGGCTGGCTCCCAACTACACATGTACAGTTAGGGACCCAAATCGGCAGCTGGAAAAGCTGAGTCGCTGAGGAGGCTCTGCGCTGCCCACAACAGAGACGGTTTGGAGTTCAAGTTCCATCAAGTCAGAAGGCCTTGATAGAGGCTGTGGCTTCCCCAGATCCCCTGGGGGGATCACATTTCAGGACTAAGGGTGTTCCCTGTTCCTTTATGGGATGGTGAGTGAGGTGCAGCCCCAAGACGACATGCGAGAGAGACTCAGGAAAGAACAAAGTTCATGATGCTCACGGGTCCCAGACGTGGGAGGCACAAGGCCATACGGAGCCACGCTAGGAAGCACCAGCTGGTCTGGATGGAGGAAAAACCAAAATCAAGACCTTTACTAGGATTTCTGTGGGAAAGAAAGGCAAGACGGGGCAGGGCACATGGCTTCGGACTGACTAGTTTGAATAATTCCAGTGGGCTCTGAGCAATAGGGAATGTCTCTTGTTCCGAAATGAAGACAGAGGAACTGCCTCCTGGGGTGCCGCGGCCAGATAGGGGAGGTCTGGCTCCCTAGTTTGCTTATCAAAGATGTGCTTCTGGCTGAGCCTTTCAGCATCTCTAAGGGGTTCGCTGGCCCTGGAAGGGGCAGCCTCTCCCCAGACAGAAAGATGTCAAAATATTGTAATGTACCCAAAAAATTAGAAATATAAACAATACACAAGACCAAAGAGGAAAACCAAAGCAGACTTATCTTGACAAAGATTCAAACCAAGTTTTCCACAAGATCAAGTAATCTGCCACTAATTTAACTGCCTATCAGAAAAACAGATGTCAGTTCCTTATAGAGGAAGATAACACACTCCAGTTTCTCCAGTATCATCCACAATGTCAAGATACAGTGAGAACCACGAGATATGCCAAGAAATATGAGACACAATCAAGAGAAGAGTCTATAGAAACACCTCAAGAGATGGTCTGGATGTTGGAATTAGCAGAAGACTGGGTGACTCAGTCGTTGAGCGTCTGCCTTCGGCTCAGGTCATGATCTCAGGGTCCTGGGATTGAGCCCCGCATCGGGCTCCCTGCTCAGTGGGGAGCCTGCTTCTACCTCTGCCTGTCTTTCCCTCTGCTTGTGTTCCTTCTCTTGCTGTGTCTCTCTTTCAAATAAATAAATAAAATATTTTTAAAAAATAAAATAAATAAGGCAGATTAAGACTTTAAAATAACTATTACAATAATAAAAAACAATTTATAAAAACAAATATGAAAAGGTGGACAGAACATGCAAGCAAAGGAAAATTCTCATCAGAAAAATGTGAAATATAAAAAAAAAAATGAAGGGGTGCCTGGGTGGCTCAGTGGGTTAAGCTGCTGCCTTCGGCTCAGGTCATGATCTCAGGGTCCTGGGATCGAGTCCCGCATCGGGCTCTCTGCTCAGCGGGGAGCCTGCTTCCTCCTCTCTCTCTCTCTGCCTACTTGTAATCTCTCTATGTCAAATAAATAAATAAAATCTTTAAAAAAAATGAAAATTTTGAAGACAAAGAACATAATATCTGAAATGAAAAATTCCATAGATAGACTTAACAGCATAATGGATACAGAAGAAAAAGGATCAGTTAATTTCAAGATACTTCATTAGAAAGTATCCAAATTAAACAGGAAATAATGGAAAAAGTAAAAGAACATCCAAGATGTGTGGAATTATAAATTTGTTAAAAATACATGTTAGTGGGACTTTATAATAAGGACAGAGGGAATGGGGCAAAATAAAGAGAAATAATAAAATTTAGAGCATCTCTTCTATGTTTGAAGAGTTAATGGACAAGATTTTCCATAACATAAAATACACAAACGCACAGATCTGAGAAACTCAGTGAATCTGAGTCAGAATAAACATAAACCACCCCTAGAAATATGATCATTAGATTACTGAAAAACAGATAAAGAGTAAATCTTCAGTACAGCTAGACTTTAGAATGCCCACTACATTCAGGGGATCAAACATAAAATGACAGCTGATTGCTCACCAGAAACAGTGAAAGCCATAAGACAATGCATTGGCAACTCACAAAAGGAAGAAAGAAAGGAAGAACTGTTGCAACTTAAATTCTATACCCAGTGGAAGTTTCTTCAAAATGAGGGAAAATTTGAGATATTTTAGAAGAAAAAAATTCTCACAGAATTTCACACCAATGGACTTGCCCCCTAAGACATGCTAAAGGAGGTTTTTAAAGCTTAAGGGAAAGAATTCAAGAGGAAATCTGGATCTGCAAGAGGGAACAAAAAGCACTGACGTTCAATATACAGGTAAAGGTAAGAAATTATTCTTGCATCATCTTCTCAAGTCTGTCTGAAGGAAGAGTGATGGTGACGGTGATGATGACATACTCGGGTTTACAACGCGCAGAAGTGAAACAGCAGGAACACAACGGGCTACGGGATAACGGATCACGTTGTGCGTTTCTTTCGTCGAATGTGAGGTCTGATGCAGGGAGCGGAGCCCGTGATGCGGTGAAGGTGCGTGTTAGAGCCGCTGGCGTCACCACCAGAAGCTACTCGGAAAGAAACAGCTGAAAAGCCAACAGAAGCAACAAATGAGGGGGAAGGAGGAGTGAGGAACGGACGGAAACGGGGAGCAGAGAACAGCCGCGTCAGGAATTACACTAAATATAAAAGATCCGGATATTCTAATAGAGTCGCGCTGGGAGAACGCCAGCCCAACCAGCTGCTGCCTACATCGGCCCGTTCTAATCTAAGACAAAGATAGATTGAAAATGAAGGGACGGGGCGCCTGGGTGGCTCAGGGGGTTAAAGCCTCTGCCTTCGGCTCAGGTCATGATCCCAGGGTCCTGGGATCGAGTCCCACATCGGGCTCTCTGCTCAGCGGGAAGCCTGCTTCCTCCTCTCTCTCTCTCTGCCTGCTTCTGCCGACTTGTGATTTCCACCTGTCAAATAAATAAATAAATAAATAAAATCTTGAAAAAAAAATTTTAAAAATAATAATAATAAAAGTAAAGGGACCGAGAAAGGGCAACCACCTCGGGTCCCCTCCTTCCTCGGGAGCTTTGTAGTGTCACTTTGCCATCGCTCAATAAACTTCGCTTTGCTGCCCCCCCTGCCCCCATCCAGTCCACCTCTTCATCTTTCAAAGTGGCACGACCAAGAACCATGGGTCCTGATGGAGGAAAAAAATCCTGTCAACAGACACATGAAAAAGTGCTCCATATCACTCAGCATCAGGGAAATACAAATCAAAACCACAAAGAGACACCACTTCCCACCAGTCAGAACAGCTAAAATCAACAAGTCAGGAAATGACAGATGCTGGCGAGGATGTGGAGAAAGGGGAACCCTCCTACACTGTTGGTGGGAATGCAAGCTGGTGCAGCCACTCTGGAAAACAGCATGGAGGTTCCATGAAAAGTTGAAAATAGAGCTACTCTATGGCCCAGTAATCGCACTACTGGGTATTTACCCTAAAGATACAAACGTAGTGATCTGAAGGGGCACGTGCACCCGAATGTTTATAGCAGCAATGTCCACGACAGCCAAACTATGGAAAGATCTAGATGTCCATCCACAGATGAATGGATAAAGAAGATGTGGTATATATACACAATGGAATACTATGCAGCCATCAAAAGAAATGAAATCTTGCCATTTGCGACAACATGGATGGAACTAGAGTGTATCATGTTTAGCGAAATAAGTCAAGCGGAGAAAGACAACTATCATATGATCTCCCTGATATGAGGAATTTGAGAGACAGGCTGGGGGTTTGGGAGGTAGGGAAGAAAAAAATGAAACAAGATGGGATCGGGTGGGAGACAAACCATAAGAGACTCTTAATCTCACAAAACAAACTGAGGGTTGCTGGAGGGTAGGGGAGTAGGGAAAGGGTGGCCGGGTGATGGACATTGGGGAGGGTATGTGCTGTGGTGAGTGCTGTGAAGTGTGTAAGCCTGACGATTCACGGACCTGTACCCCTGGGGCTAATAATACATTATATGTTAATTTTTTAAAAGTATAAAGAAACTAGTGTAAGTTCTTTTTCACAATACATGTATGTAACCTGACATAACAAAGACTTTATCAACATGCAAGTAACGGGTGAGATTTTACACTCTCTACACAAACTCTGCATGGGAGGTGCATCTGCGCCCCCAGCACACCTCGATCCAGAAGCCCCGTGGGTCTAGACCTGGGGCCAGCGGTCCAGACAGGACGGAGCCTCTGGGCCACCTTCATACATACTGCGTGACAAGTAAGGCAGGCGCAGAGAGCGATGAAATGGTGGTGACCTGACCCCCATCCGTGAGCACCCACTGGCATGTGGACGTCTGTGTAGGTGGTGGGGCCTGAGGGGACAGGATGGTGTCTTCCACCCTTCACGGTGTGCAAAGCCCTAGCCTGAGGCAGGCCACCCACCCAGAGCTTCATAGGAGAAGCTCTGGTCCGCCTGTGCTGGGCGGAGGCCTGGGCGTCAGGATTCAGACACTGTACAGGACAACCTCCGTGTCAGAGCCGCGAGGTTGCCAGGACCAGTCCTGGGGAGTTGGCTGGAGCCCCTGACCCAGCCCCCACCCCACCTGAGCCTCCTCTGCACGCTTGCCGGTCACTTCCTTGTTTCCATCCCCGTGTTTGCTCTAGTGTCCTCGATCGAGGTGTCTGTCCTACCCTGTGATACACTGTTGTTTTCGCTTCAACGATCTGTTATTCTACAACACAGGTGTTGGCAGGTAGGAGACGTGGAGAATTCCAGGTCCCACGCGAAGGGCTTGCACTCTGCGGCCCCAGGGTGCGGCTGCTGGGGACGTTTTCAGAGGCGCAGGGTGTGAGAGGTGAGCGCGGCAGGTGCCTGCCGAGTTTGGAGCTGACGCGGGCGCGGTGCCCTCCGTCCAGTGCTCGGCCCTCTGTGTGGGCCGACTGGCTCTGCTCCTACGTCAACAAGCAGGAAAGGTTAAGCACACTGGCCTGGGCGGGAGTTTCCGCCTCTTGCGGGGGCCCAGCCCTTAACATCAGGAGGAGGCATCTGCGCAGGCAGCCGTGGGCATCTGCCACCTTCTGGGGTGGCCGCCGGGGTGCGGGCGCCACATCCTCCTCCGCAGGCCCGCCGGCCCCCAGTCTGCCAGGCAGCCCCTCCCACGGAGGGAGGAGCTGGGGGAGGGTGCCGGCCGGCCTGTGGGTGCCACAGCACCCCAGCTTCGTTGGGGGGTGTGGCTGGTGAGATGGACCCCAAACAGTGGAAATCGGACCCATGTCCACAGACGCCACCGAAACTCACGAGCCTGGCGAGTCAGAGTCTGAGTTCTGTGCAGTGAGGACTGAGTGGGGTCAGGGATTCAGGTGCCTGTAGGACATGGGTCTGGAAGGCTTTTAGGGGGACAGACCCCATAATAAGTAGGTTCTCCGGATGCAGAATGGGGCCGACACAGTGAGGAGTGGTGCCTTCCTCCGTGCCAGCAGCCTTGCCAGCGTTTTCTAGATGGAACGTTCTGGAACAGTCCAGCGACATCCAGAAGTCTTATTAGCAGAGTTGGGGAGGGGAGTGCTGACAGGACTCCAAAGACCGGGCCCATGGGAGGCTCTGGAAGTGCCACTGACTTTGGCACCTGGTTTGGCACCCACTACAGGAAGGCAGGTCTGTCACCTCAGAGCCCCAGCCCAGTCCACGTGGCTCACATTCCAAAGCTGATGTGAAAAATGAAAGTTGGAAGAGTTCGGGCAACAGACACATGAAAAGATGTTCCACATCACAGGTTGTCAGGGAAATACTAATCAAACCCACAGTGAGATCCCACCTCACACCCGTCAGAACGGCTAAAATTTACAAGTCCGGAAACGACAGATGCTGGAGAGGATGCGGAGAAAGGGGAACCCTCCTACACTGCTGGTGGGAATGCAAGCTGGTGCAGCCACTCTGGAAAACAGCATGGAGGTTCCTCAAAAAGTTGAAAATAGAGCTACCCTATGGCAATCGCACTACTGGGTATTTACCCTAAAGATACAAATGTAGTGATCTGAAGAGGCACCTGTACCCAATGTTTACAGCAGTAACGTCCACAATAGCCAAACTATGGAAAGAACCTAGATGTCCATCAACAGGTAAATGGATCAAGAAGATGTGGTATATATACACAATGGAATACTATGCAGCCATCAAAAGAAATGAAATCTTGCCATTTGCAATGACGTGGATGGAACTAGAGGGTATTATGCTGAGTCAATCAGAGAAAGACAATTATCATGTGATCTCTCGGATATGAGGAATTTAAGAAAGAAGGCAGAGGGTCATAGGGGAAAAGAGGGAAAAAATAAATGAAATAAGACAAAACCAAAAGGGCACCTGGGTGGCTCAGTGGGTTAAAGCCTCTGCCTTCAGCTCGGGCCATGATCCCAGGGTCCTGGGATCGAGCCTGCATCGGGCTCTCTGCTCAGCGGGGAGCCTGCTTCCTCCTCTCTCTCTGCCTGCTGCTCTGCCTACTTGTGATCTGTCTCTGTCAAATAAATAAAAACAAAATCTTAAAAAAAAAAAAAAAAAAAACAAGACTAAACCAGAGAAGGAGACAAACCCTAACCTTAGTAAACAAACTGAGGCCACTGGAGGGAAGGGGGTGGGGGATGGGGTACCTGGGTGATGGACATTCAGGAGGGCATGTGATATAATTGCACTGTGCTATATAAGACCAGCGAATCATAGGCCTGTACCTCTAAAACCGATAATAAATCACATGTTAATAAATTGAATTTAAATTGTAAAAATAAAAATAAAATTGGAAGTGTAACAGGCACATTTCCTGATGACAATGGTGATGTTTTCCACAAAGTCCCAGGCTGGCGTTGCCTCATCTAGCAAATAACACAAAGCCATTAAAACTGGCACACAGTAGGTCTAGAAGTCTGCAGGCACCACTTCCTGGGCGGTGGGCACATGGTGCACGCTCTGCAATGGCGCACAGTAGGTATCCTCTGGTGGCTCACCGCGCCGTAGGTGGTCTCAGGAGGAGGCACCAGCCGATGAGAGGCGCTGGGGCTCGAGTCTGCTCCTCTTATGCTGCCCAGTGCCCAGCCTGTTCCCCACTTGGTCAGAGATGTGGAGCCCAAGATGGTTAAACTGAAGGGTGCTTTTGGAGACACAGCAGCACCAGGTCTGTGCCAGGGCCAGGAGACCTGCTTTCCCTTTGGATCCTGTCTGGAAGTGGCTCCTCTCCCAGAGAACATGGACCCAGACATGCCCCTCCGGGTGCTGCAGAGAAAGCTGGAATGAGCTGTGTAGTCCCCAGGGCACCATTGGTGCAGAACAGCTGGTGTCCATTTGAGTTACGGAGCATCATTTAGTAGGTAGAAAGGAATCGATGGCCGGTACTTCGTGCTGGAAGGCGGCCTGTGTGTGCGCCAGCCCCAGGAAATGAGTGAGCCACACAGCGGACGGACGGGGCTCATGGAGGGTTGTCTGTGTGCCCAGGATGGCTCGGGGGCCTCACGCAGACCCTGTGGTTGCAGCAGGAGATGCAGAGGCCGGGGTCAGGAGGCCAGGGGGCTCCAGCAGGCACAGAGGGAAGAGGAAGTGGAAACCAGTGTCAGAGCCCACCAGAACGGTGCCGTCCGCCATGGGGTCACAAGGTGTCCTGAATGGGCCCAGCAGTTGTCCCCAATATCTCTTCATCAGTCCTGTGTGGAAGAACCGGCCGTGACATTTACAGACCACATCGGGGATGGGCAGAGCCTACTACAGACCGCATCCGGGGGTCAGCCGGGCCGGCCAGTGGGCAGCGCCTGGAACCTGACATGGCCCAGGCCCGGCTCTCGCCCACGTGCTCTGCTGCTGGCTTGCACACACCTGTCCCGGGCCTTCTGCAGATGTGCACGGCTGGGATTGGGTTCACACCACTAAAGGTTTTCTCTGTAATACCAGGACGTGAGTCCTCCCAGAAAACTGCCAGAAACATCCCCGGCCGAGGCAGAGACAAGAGCAGGAATGGAAATCAGGACTTTCCCGCAAGGCCCTCCTCTCCTGCCGGCACAGACCCCCTCCAGGCAGCCAGGGCCTCTGTCCCACCCACTTGTCCCCCCACAGAGGCTCTCTCGAACCTGCCTCCCGAACCAGGAAGGTGAACAGAGTTGGGGCTGCCTACGGCTTATGCCCCAGATGTTCCACATCACAGTGTCGGACCCTGCTCCCCTGGGCGACGGGGCCCTCCTGCTTTTTAACCATGCTCCAGACCCGGCCCTCCTGCGCTGGGCGACACTGCTGCTCTCATGCCCCTCTCCCTCGCCCCCTGCAGTCCGCGCCCCCACCTGCGGACCCTGCACTGCCCGCCGCCCCTGCTGGCCGGTCTCCTGCACACGCAGGCCCTTTCGTGGCCACTCCCTCGCGCTTCTGAGCACCTTCAGCAGCTTTCTGACCAGAGGACCATGCCCTCACACCTCACGAGATCACCCGCGTCTGCATGGTCTGTGCTCCTGAGCTCCCACGCCCGGGGCCCCACGCACCCGTGCTCCCGCCCCTGGCTGGCTTCCCTACTTTCCCCGGGGAGGGGCTTCTCCTCCTTCCTGGGCCTGATGTGCCTAGGGGAGGCATCTGCAAGCCCCTGGTTTCTCAGCCTGGAGGTGCCCTGCCATCCTGGGCACCCCCGATGGGGGGTGGGTACAGGGGTGCACAGTGTATTTCCCCCTGGGTGTCCATGTGTTCATGTCTCTATAAGAAGAACAGGAAGAAGGAAGGGCCTGGCCAAGGCTGTGTGAAGGTGGCTGTGTTACTGTGAGCGTCATCGCCAACATGGAGCTGGTTCCCGGACCACCTGTGCAGTCCTGCTCCTTTCTCATCCCTGATCCCAACAGTGAGGCCGAGCACATCTGCCATTGCTGCGCACTGCCCAAAAGGTCTGTCCCTCCATCAGCCTCGTGCCATCCTCAGAAATGCTGGTACTTGTTTGATGACAAATTTCAACAAAATCACATTATCCACTTTCTTGGACTTAGAAATTCAAGGTCAGATTACTTATGGCTCATGTGTGAGAATTTGGGGATTGCATTAGCATTTGAAGGGAGCCAGAAAACAGTGTTTAAGACAAACTTACTCCTAGTCACTGTCCAAGGAAGTTCTGAGAAGCCCGGGACCTCGGGTGCCCGAAGATGGGGCTGAGTCAGGAGGGTGGGGTTCCCGAACCTTCTGAGACTGTTTGCAGAAACACACGCGAGAAGCACACCCTCACTGCTCTGAGAGTTCGCCCTCAGCGGTGACCTCAAAGGGCCGGTGACTGTAAAGACGAAAGGCCCACCTGCTGAGGAGCCCGCGGGGCGAAGCTGGGCGTGAGCGGTCCAACGAACGGGGGTTCCCACGGTTCTCTCAGCAGCTTCCGCACAATCATGTGTGTCCTTGCCTTGCACGAAGCGCACCCAGCTAAGAGTCAGTCGTGGGGAGCACCACACGCTCTACGCCCGGATCTGGCGGCGGCCAGTGGAGGATGCAGGAAGAGGAAAGGGGAGGAAGACCACCGCTGGTCCCGCACTCCTGGGCTCGCGCCATGCACAGCCCCCGAGGGTCCCAGACGTGGGCAGAGCATCTGCCTTTCTTGTTCCGAGGTTTGGCCTGAAGCTGAGCCCCAGGCCTCGTGTCTTGGTGGGGTCTGCGGCCAGGGGCCGACAAGCCCTTCAAGTGCCCACGCTGCCCTTCCCAGGGAGCACATTTCTTTACTTCTAAAACTTACAAGGGACGTGGACTGTGGCCAAAACCAAGATGACAGATCACAATACGTGGGTCACTATAAGGCGGTGTTGGTGACGGGTGGGGTGCCCTGGGGCTGGGGTTGAGATTGTTGGCGAAAGGAGTGTTTCTGAGAGCGGGTTGTTGTGATAGCCACCTCCTGATGTCTGTTCCCTTGTGGCTGAGACACCGTCCGCAGCAAAGCCCAAGGCTTCCGTCAGAAAGGCCGGGAGTCTGTGAATGCTGCTCCCACACAGGATGGGGGCTTCTGGGTGTCCCTGGAACATATCCTGCAGCCATTTGCCAGACTCTGACACAACGGACCACCAGCAGTATGACCATAGCACATCTTAATGTGTGTCTTGGTTTTTAAGTTTTATATCCGAAATGTGTAAACAAGTGAGTTTTCGCTGGGAGATTACAGCCTGGAACCAGGGGTTCTGAGGATGACTGAGAAGGGTGAATACTCAGCCGCTGCAGAGCCCTTGGGCTGTCGGGCAAGGTCAGGCTTCTGGTGGTCTCTGGTGCCATCACAGCCTCAGGCTCCAAAAGACAAACCTATGACACAACTTCCACGAACACCCACCATCTCAGAGATCTAGCTTGTAGGACAAACTAGACGGGTAGCCGGGTAGGAGTGCAGGAAGAGTGAGGTGGTGCCACACGGCTGGTCAAACACGACACCTGCTGTGTGGAGGTGTGGCCAAGCTGGTTGGGAATGCACACGCAGGCTCTGTCCCCAAACACGGTGACCAGGGCTCCGGGAGGGCCGCTGGTGGACGTCCTGGGACGATGACTCAGCCCTTGGAAACCACACCCGTGCTTGCGCCAAACCACCGGCCCTCCTGGGCAAGCGAGTGTGGATCAGAAACGTTTGTGGGACAGGTTTGTCCCCAGAGCGTGCCTCCCCCTGAAGCAGCAGCTCCTGCAAGCGTCACTGGGTTCTGCCCCTGCGCTGCCTTGCTGGGGGCAGAATGAGGAAACCGCTCCACTTCCTTGTCCCTACGTGGGCATAACAAAACCTCTGTTGGGGGGCGGTTGGGATTTCTATTGTGATAAATCATTGGAAATAACTTACGTGAAGCCAAGTGCCTGGTACGCACACCCCTGCAGGTGGCCACTGTCACCTACTCCCCAGCCAGACAGCGGCACGGAGGCCACGACCCCGTGCTCTGACTCAGCCGTGAAATGTCCTACCGGTCCGTACCCAGGTGAGATGAGCAGCGGTCGTGAGGTTGAGCGGAGCTGATGTGAGCCTGGCTGGGTCCATACTCCTCCGCGTCGCCTGTGTCGTGGGCAAGTGCGTGGCTCCCGCCCGCCGGCGGCGCAGGGCTTGGGAAGGGTGTGACATTGTCTTGTCACAACAAATGGAAACACAGCGGGGTGGGGGATGGGAGCTAGGCCTGGACTGACATTTGAACAGGAAACGCACGCACATTATTTTTACAGGTTCCCAGCAGTCAAGGAAAAAGCAGCGAGTTTGTTAATTGGTGATGGTTTACAGCAGAGTTGCTCGTTTGTGCGTTTACGTAAACCTGATTTGATCGCATCCCCTCGAGGCTGTCACTTGTTTTACTTACTGGCATGGACGTCTTCCCAGTGCTCGATGCGGCGTCAGCCACGCGGCTGGTATTTTATAAATAGTTGTTGAGTTGAAGGGATAAGATCCTAAATTTCCTAAGAGTGTCCTTGGGGCACTGGGTGGCTCAGTGGGTTAAGTCTCTGCCTTCGGCTCAGGTCATGATCTCGGGGTCCTGGGATCAAGCCCCGCTTCGGGCTCCCTGCTCGGCCGGGGGCCTGCTTCCTCCTCTCTCTCTGCCTGCCTCTCTGCCTACTTGTGATCTCTGTCAAACAAATAAATAAAATCTTAAAAAAAAAAAAAAGTGTCCTAGAATTCCTCATACCTTGCTCCTTCCCCTGGTGTGGGGGCACAGCCTTACCTACACTTTCAAATACAAAAACTCTGGATTTGAGGAAATGCAGTTTTCTCATGTGTAATACAGGCATTACTAGGAGGGATCCCATCCAACGGGGAGCCTTTGCCCAACTCTCATGACCAGATCACAGCCCTCGGGGACACAAGGAACAAAATCAAGGCCCGTCTGGAGCGGTAAGACGCAGAGGACGGGGCCCCAGGATGTGTGCTCTGCAGTTAGCTGAGGTCAGGCCTGTCTCTGGGTGTCTGCAGGGCTTTCTCATCTGCACCCTAAGATTCCTGAAGGACAGATAACAGACACATGAACTTGACCTCCCACTGGCATTGCCACTTGGAATTGGCCTCGTAAACTTGATTATTTTTTTTTTTTACTTACTGCCTCTTGATTGTGTCCATTTCCTAAACTGCAGTGCAGCTGACATACCGTGTTCTATCTGCTCAGATCTAATGCAGCCCTGTGCACCGCTCAGTGCTGCCCACGTGAGTGGGGTCCCCGACCTCAGCACAGCGTCTTGCAGCACGACTCCCCGGATCCCCTGTGCTGTGATCAGCAAGGTGGCACATCTGAAGAACACTGAATTCCGCTCTGTCTTCCCCTGAACGGAGACATAATTACACACAGCCATGTGTAAGGTCCTGGTGTCCCGAGTGACGGTTTTGCACACCTGTGCGTCCAGAAATGCTCATCACGGCAGCGCTACCGGACCACCCCGCGCCCACGCCTCTCGTGACTACCATCTCTTTCTTGCGACGAGGCCGTTGAAGACCCACGCCTCACAGCTTTCAAGCATGTGATAGAGCATCGGTAACTGTAACCACCACACTGGACGTCAGGTCCCTGGGACTTATGCATGCGATAACTGAACGTCCTGACCTTCAAACGACACCTCCCCTCTTCCCCCAGCCCCAGGCCCTGGCGACCAGCGTCCCGCTGTCTGGGTCTTTGGGTCTGATGTCTTTCGATTCCCCGATGGAGTGATACCACGCGGTACTGTCTGTCTTGCTTCACACAGCACCACACACTCCAAGTGCACCCCTGTTGTCACAAACGGCAGGATTTCCTTCTTTCTTCACTGGGTTTCCGTATGTTCCGCACCTTCCCGTCCGCCCACCGCTCGCGGACGCTTCGGCCGTCTGCTCTGGGGAACACGCCGCAGGGAACGTGTGGCCGCCGGTATGGTTTCCGTGTCCTGATTCCGCGTCCTTTGGGCAGACACCAGCAGTGGGATTGCTGGACTATAGGGCGGCTCCGTTTCCAGCTTTCCGAGGACCCTCCACACTCGTCCAGAGCGGCTGCCCCGGCTCGCCTTCCCACTGGCCGTGCACGGGGACTGCCCTCTGTCCGCACCTCACCACAGCCCTCCGTTCCTGTGTCGTGGGAGTTAGCCGTCCCGACAGATGTGCGCGGTCCCTGCCGCGCTGGCCAGTGATGCTGAGCGTGTCTTCACGTGCCTGTTGGCCACTTGGATGTCTTTGAAGACGTATCTCTTCGAGTGCTCTGCTTATTTTTTTTAAGATTTTATTTATTTATTTGTCAGAGAGCAAGAGAGTGAGCACAGGCAGACAGCGAGGCAGCAGAGGCGGGGGGGGGGGGAGCAGGCTCCCCGCCGAGCAAGGAGCCCGATGTGGGACTTGATCCCAGGACGCTGGGATCATGACCTGAGCCGAAGGCAGAGGCTTAACCCACTGAGCCACCCAGGCGCCCGGACCTCCTCATTCAAAAACGTGTTTGTGTGTGTGTCACGGGTCAGCCCGGAAATGCCGGTATCTCTCAACGATAAGTGAGCCTGAATTAGGACCTGAGTTGGCAGCCAGGGGCTGCTTTTTTTCGACTTCTATAGCTTTTCATTTCATTTTTTTTTAATCGATTTTATTTATTTGACAGAGATGACAAGTCGGCAGAAAGAGAGGAGGAAACAGGCTCCCCACTGAGCAGAGAGCCTGATGTGGGGCTCGATCCCAGGACCCCAAGACCATGACCTGAGCCGAAGGCAGAGGCTTAACCCACTGAGCCACCCAGGTGCTCCTCATTTCATTTTTTAAATCTAATGGGTTAGAGCATAGTTGCTCACACTAGCCAGTGTAGAGTGGGCCCATGAAGAGAAAATGGGAAAGACAGAGAAGTGGGCCAGGCTGAAGACAGGAAAACGCCCCATGGGTGAGGCCATATCGGCCAGAGACAGAGCACGGCCTGGAGTGCCCAGCCCTGAGGCACCGGCTTCCTGCCTCTGGCCCTCCTGCTGGAAGTTTCTCACGTCCGCTATGGCCCCAGCTCTCCAACCTTCACGTGCTCATCCTGGTTCTTTTCCTTTCTGAGTGTTTCAACTCATGTCTTCGGAACACCAACACGGCACCCTGCCGCAGAGGTCCTGCAAACGCGCGTAACTCCGTAAAATAAGACTAGAACCTTATGCGAATTAATCCCGATGGAACGTGAGCTCTGAAGACGCGTGTGGACGGAAGCAGAGTGTAAGGAGAGGGGAAGCGGCCGGGAGCTACTCACTAGCGTCCTCCCCCGTGGCCGGAGGGCTCCGAAGCCACCCGTCCGTTCCCACACGAGCGGCGGCAGGCGTGCGGCTTTGCCCGAGTAGATGGTTTGGAGAACGTCTGTGCCTGTGTCAGCCCTTGCGGTTCTGAGCTGGGGGCGGATGACGGAAAAGGGTTATTGCCTGCCCCGCATCGGTTTGGTTATAAATTCAAATTTTCTAGCTCCACCGTGTATCCTGATTGGAGCTCACGTTTCTAAATACCTGAATTGTGGACTGAGCCTGTCCTCAGGGAGTGGCCCTAGAAAGGCCGGCATGGGGACAGTTAGCACCGTTTGCAAATAACCGTTTCTCACCCTTCTCCTGCATCCTGTCCCATGGGGCTGTGGCCGGCGGAGGAGCCGAAGGAGGAACACTCGACGGTCAAACCCGCAGTCTCAGCACAGCGGTCGGCAGGCGGCCCAGGTGGCCCTGCGGACTGATGACGGGCCTGCACCGCGCAAGACAGCATGCTGCTGCGACGGGCGCCCTGTTTGCGGCCACCACGTCACTCAGACGACACAGACCAGTACGTCCTGAGAGGCCGGGGAGCTTCTGTGCGGAACAAGCAGTGGGGAAGGCCCTTGGCTGGTTGCTACTCCGAGAGCCGGTGGCAGGACTAGGATACGCTTTCATCACACAGAACTTCACAGTCAGTAACTGAGCTTGTGACAACGTTTTAATCATCAAAATGGGTACACTGGCTGGTTTTACTCCAAGGGGTGATGGACGGTCTGACCCTGAGCACCAAGAATTCAGGTGTTGCAACACGAATGTGCTTATCTTGGTCTTTTTGGGTGTCACACAGAATGTCAGTATTTTTTTTAAACGTTTCGTTTACTTGCGAGAGAGACAGTCAACAGTTGGTGGAGGGCAGAGGGAGAGGGAGAAGCAGGTTCCCCACTGAACGGGGAGCCTGATGCGGGGCTCGATCCTGGGACCCTGAGATCATGACCTGAGCTAAAGGCAGACACATCACCGTCTGAGCCCCCTAGGTGTCCCAGAATGTCAAACTTAAGAAATTCTGCCTGCACCTAATTTAGAATCACTTGGAAGTTAGTCATGCAAGCCAAAGTGCACAGATTACAAACCTTCGGTTATCACCTTTTATTTTCTTTCAGAAAAGAGGTATAAGATTTCATCAAAACGGAAGGTCCTTTAGGAGACTGTAAAATGGAGACGGTTTCAATGGTGAGCTCCTCTAACAGAATGAGGCACGTACCATCCCTAGGTAAAGCACGGAAACATCCCTATTGATGGCAGGCAGCAGGCACAGGCAGCAGGAACAGGCAGCACGGCACAGGCAGCACGGCTCTGCCTGCCTGTTGTTCCCAGAAGAGACCCCACCGTGCACACACACAGCCCCATGCTGGAGTCAACACCAGTGTCGTGGGGTCGCTCGCAGCACATGACCCGCGGTGCCTTCGCTCCTCCATCCCCACGGATCACCAAATACAGCAGCGGCCCTAAAGAGGTCAGGCGCTAAGTTACTCCCCAAACGCAGCGCAGCGAGGAAAGTGGCTGTGGGGTCCGTTTCCAACTGTGCCACTCAGCAGCTGGTGCCAGGAAACAGACCGGCCGACCTCTCCAATATCAACGCTCTTATCTGCAGAATGAGACAATCACGTCCACCTCACCGAGCTACGGTAAGAAGCAACCGTCACCCGGCAAATCGTAGAGGCACCCTGTGTGGCTGTTGTGATGTAAGGCCGAAGGAATGGACTCCAGTGAAAACTCAGACTGTTGTCCTAAGCAAGCACTCACAGCACCCAGGCAACACTGACAAGGTTTTCCCGCACAGCTGCCGTGCACCAAGCACCCCGACAGATGCTTCCCGCTTACAGCCGAGCCTCACACCAGCCCTCTCCGCAGGCACGATTCCCGCCCGCAGTTTGTAAGCGAAGAAACTGAAGCTGAGCCGAGTTGAGCGCCTCAGCCACGATCGTGGGGGTGGGGACAGGGCTCAGAAACAGACCCACGGTCTCAGCCCACCGCACAGCTCTGAAGAGCATGTTACGCGGCCTCTGTGGAGGGGGTTCGAGGCTGTCACCGCCCTGCGTGGAATGAGGGTGCGGCCCCAACGGACTCACACCCCGGCCACGCTGAGACGACATCTGTCCTGCTGCTGCACTTCAGCAGGGCTCACAGACCCGAGCGGCAGACGCCGTGCGGACGTCGCCGTTACAGTAACACACCCCACCTGCTAGCTACTGATCAATGTGTCCCCCCGAACCCATGTGTTGAAGAGCCAATCCCCAAAATGATGGTATGAGGAGGTAGAGCCCATGTGTCGGGACGGGGTCCTCAGCCCCAGGAGCTCCCATGCGCCGCCCACAGCAAGGAAGGCCCACGGCAAGAAGGAGACTCCTAGGAACCACGGAGAAGGTCCTCGCCAGAATGCAAGCGTGCCAGTGCCCTGACCCTGACCTGCAGCCTCTGGAGTGCTGGAAGTGAACTTCTGTCCTTCAGCAGCCTCCCTGTGTGTGGTCGCTAGTGACAGCAGTCCCAGGGGGCTGGGGCACCAGGTCACGTCATTACAGTAAAATTCCCCTGGAGTTTTTAGGGTCACGTTAGAGGTAAGCAAACCTTTCACCTCTTCATCCTTCAGCAACTTCCCTCATAACCAACCCCACCCATGACGGAAAGACACACACATACGGACCTCCTGTGCGGACTCAGCTGACGTCCTCTGGGCCAGCAGTGGAGGCACCATTGGTTCATGCCAGGAGACCGTGATCAGGAGACCATGGCCCGGGAGACCGTGGGCCAGGAGAGCGTGGACCAGGAGATTATGGGTTGGGACCCTGAGGTCTGAAAGGCCATGGGATGCACAGCCGCGGGTCAGGCTGTGGTGGAGAAACCAGGACCTAAGCACGGGGAGCCATACGGATGGGCAGAGCTTGCCTGTGGCGGGTGCATACCTGCGACGAAAGGAAGCGCCCTCCTGCCCACTCCGGGGGCCGCGCAGCTCGTCAGCACGTCGGCATGGAGCGAGCTGGTCCGCAGCCGGCTGGCTGGCTGCAGGCTACTTGGGATCCGGGCCTGCAGCCTCAGAACACAAGACCATCATGTCCCTTGTCGCTCTGGCCGAGGCACCCACCCTGGCTGTTCACACGCGAGGTCCCATGCTCCCTCGCCCGCGGTGCGGCTCAGTGGGACAACGGGAGCAGCCCGAGGCCAGATTCCCCATGTCACGGCCCCACTGCAGCCTTCCATCTGCCCGTTCCAACCATTCTGGAAGGCCCGGGCACTGCGAGGAATGTCGGGAGGCCGACACACTCCCTACTGTCCAAGGGGCTCTCTCTTTGGGAAATTAGGTAGACCCAGGGGACATCTAGGCACCAGCCCAAAGCAGCATAGGTCCATGCCAGACGCATGGGCCAGAACAGCTTCTGGGGACCCAGGGACATGACCCCAGATACGCTGGAGGGGTCCTAACGCTTTGGTACTGGACAGCTACCAATGGCCGAGTGACTAATCCCCACACCAAGTCTCCTTTCAGACGAGAAGCCTGGTCACACCTCCCTGGCCCAGACGCCGCTGCATGGCCTGCCCGCGTCAGAATCACAGCAACAGGAACGTGCAACAGAGGAGACCCGTCCACAAAACAGAGCTTGGAGTACAAGGCTGGCTGAAGTCGCCAGGAAGCCCCACAGGGCACCCTCGAGGGTCGTCCCCCACAGCTAAGGTTTACAGCCGCCCCAAGTCTCGCTCTCTGAGGAGCCCCAGTAACCAGACATCTCCAGACACGGTCGGAATCAGCTCAGGAATGGGTGAGCTGCCCTCACTGAGGGTGTCAGTGAGGAGAGGCCCCCAGAGACCAGCAGCCTCTCCACGGCGAGCGGCTTGCTCTTAGTGGCCTGGAACACACACCTGCGCCCGAGGAAGCCATGCTCAGCCAGGCAAAGTGCAGGTGGGAAGGGTAGGACTTAGATTCTCAACACACGGGGTGGTGTGGCATGCGAGGTACTTCTGCACAGGACTGCAGCTCTGGACCCGCGATGCTCGGGCACACAGACCCGCCGGGCAGCTGGGCAGCTGCTGGCGCGTGGCCTGGTGTTCCCATGGCCCCTCTCCCATGTCACACCCACAGACGCATTAGAGCACAGGCTGGTTCACGGGTCTCTTCCGTTTGTGGGCTACTCCCCGTCCCTGGCGAGCAGCAAATACTCAGGTTCTGCATGACCCCACTCTCTGAGGGATGATTTCATTACATGTGGCAACTGAGACTCTGATAAGAAACCTGGCATTTACCACACTTTATGGCAATGCTCAGGACATCACCTTGTGCTGACTCAAGTAAGTTTTCATGTAAAAGTTAATGATCACCATATTAACTCCTCCTGTGCCTTGTGCTTTTGCACACATCTTCGTGTTCCCACAGACGATCCTTCAGAGGGGCCATTGCGTGGCCACTTGAGGAAGAGGGGCCAGGGCTAACAGCTGCTGGGTCCCGGCCAGAGTCCAGGCAGCTCGCAGGGGGCAGACCCAGGATGCGGACAGCGGCCTCGGACTCTCCACCATCACGAGTGCCCATGGTTTTAGGCAAATAGGATCCCAAGCTCGGGAGGGCACAGTAAATGCCAAAGACCTGTCAGTTCTCCGCGGATGGGATTTACACGCTTCTCTGGGTTTCTTCGGACGCGCATGTTAACACACCTGCTCCCCGTCCACAGCTGCTTTTTCTCTCAACCAAGGGCTGAATGCAAAAGTGACAGGACCTGCTCGAAGGCCCCGAGAAGGCAGAGCAGCAGAATGGCCGCGGGTCCAGAACCGCGGCACCGGGCCAGGCCATCCAGGCTCAGACCCAAGTCGCCGGACGGGCCGTGGGACCGCGGGCAGTGAGAGCCTGGCCGTGCCTCGGTTTCCCCACGCTGCGCGGGGCCTTGCAGGAGCTGCGCGAGCTAACGCGGTCCGGGGCTCAGGCGGGGCCGCACAGGGTCGCACCTACGCAGACGTGCCCACCCCCCGGCCCTCGGTGGGACACCCGCGGGCTCGCGTCCCCGGCCCCGGGACGCCCCGACGCACGCGCAGCCCCCCGCCTCGGGCGAGGCCGCGCCCCTGTGCTGCCGCGACTTCGAGTCTCCGAACCGCGCGGGGTCTGAGCTCACGGCGGCCCGCGGCGCCGTCTCGCCCTCCCAGGACTGGGTCAGCCCGGCTCCTGCCGTCCGGGGGCAGCCGGGCGCAGGGCCCTTCGGGGCACGGCAGGGAGGAGCACCCGCCCCCGCGGCCGGCCGTGCGAGTGTCCGACCCGGGACCCGCCGAGCCGGCCCGTCCGCAGGCGCCGGGGGCACCTCCCAGCCGACGCGGAGCGCCGGGGCGCGGCGGAGACGGGAGCGTCCGCGCCGTCGGAGGGATCCGAGCGGGGCCCCGAGCCGGCGGCTCCGGGGGGACTCCCGGGAGCGGGGCGGAGGCGCGCGGACAGGCCGGGGCTCGAGGCGGCGGGGCCGGACGGTGACGACCCGGGACGGTCCCACCGCGCGGGGACGGCCGGGGGCGGGCGCGGGAGCCCGGCCGGCAGGACTCGGGCGCCGTCGGGGCTCGCGGCGGCCGCTCCGCCTCGACGGGCCTGGGGACGCGGGCCCGGACCGGCCTCGCCGGCGGGGACCGGAGCGGCGGCGCTTGGGCCTCCCCGTCCCGCCGCGTTACCGCGCGTTCGGCCGCGTCGCGTTCCCGAGTCCGGCGTCGGCGGGAGCCGGTGCCCCCGTCCCCGGGCCCCGAGACGGCCCCCAGGACCCGGAGCGCCCCGCGCGCCCGAGCCGGGTCGGCCCGCCCGGACCTGCCCCTCCCTCCCCGCGCCGCCCCCGCGGATCGCAGCGACTTCCTCCGCGGGGACCCGCCGCCGGCCGGGGGCGCGTGCGACTCGGAAGCGGAGGCTGGGGGCGGAGGGGGGCGCCCGGAAGTGACGCCCGTTGGCGGAAGTCCCGCCCGCCCCGCCGGAAGTCCCGCCCGCCCCGCCGGAAGTCCCGCCGGAAGTCCGGGCCCCCGTCCGCGCTCCCTCGTGGCGGGTCGCAGGCATGGCGCACTACAACTTCAAGAAGATCACGGTGGTGCCGTCGGCCAAGGTAGGCGGCCGCGAGGGCCTGTGCGCTCTCGCCTCTCCCTGCCGCGTCGCCTGGAAAGCCCGAGCCTGTACTTCGGGCCGGGACTCAGGTCGCGTCCTCCGGCGGGTCAGAGCCTTCCGGGGTGAGCGGTTGTCCCGGACCCGGGGGCGTCGGCGGTGGCGTCCGTCCCGCAGAGGTCGGGGTCCGTCCGCAGAGGTCGGGG
>NC_081562.1:109137128-109148453 GCF_022355385.1 Mustela nigripes
CCGCAGAGGTCGGGGTCCGTCCCGCAGAGGTCGGGGTCCGTCCCGCAGAGGTCGGGGTCCGTCCCGCAGAGGTCGGGGTCCGTCCGCAGAGGTCGGGGTCCGCAGAGGTCCGGGTCCCCCTCCGGCATTAGAGACCTTCCGCGGACCTTGGGATCCTGCCCAGCCGGGGAGGAGGACGGTCGGGAACGTGAGGAAGCCGCGGACTTGGGGACGACCGCGTGAGGCTTCACGGAATCCCCCGGATCGGGCGGGGGGCGCGGGTCCCCGGGCCTGAGGTCCGTGCCCCTCCCGTCGCTGGCAGGCGCGCTGGGCACCGCCGGCGGGTCTGGGCTCGCGGCCGCGGACTTCCGGGGCCTTGCGGAGTCCCCGTAGACTTCGGGTTCACGCGTCCTTCGTAAGTCAGACATGTGCGCGTTGAAGTTGCAGGACTTCGTCTCCCGAATTTCCCTGATTTATGCCCGAGTTGCGAGCGGGAGAGGCCCTGGGCGGGCGGTAGCAGGGTCCCGCGGGAGCGGCTGGGACAGAGCCGTCTCGGGGGTTGTCGAAGGCCAGAACCTGACCCTGATCGCAGGGGAGCACACGATCAAGGACCAGTTAGACAAGGTGTCGTGAGACCGCGCCCTTGTTCTAGCGACCCGAGAGGCTTGCGACCGCGGATAATCAGTGGGCATCTCTGCGCCGTCTCGTGTGCTTGCAGGACTTTATTGACCTGACCTTATCGAAGACGCAGCGGAAGACTCCCACGGTGATCCATAAACACTACCAGATCCACCGCATCAGACATTTCTACATGAGGAAGGTCAAATTCACTCAGCAGAATTACCATGACAGGCTCTCGCAGATCCTAACCGATTTCCCCAAGTTGGATGTAAGTGACTCGGGGATGCGGGTGGTGACGTGAACGTGAGCCAGCAGGTAACTGGTGTCGATGGCCGGTTCGTGCACGTCTCCACAAATAGGGAAGGCAACGGGCGGTTCGCTTGTCAGACGCTGTGAGTTCAGGGCCCAGCGGGAGCAGAGCACAGCAGTCGGACTCCGGGGTACTCTTGTGTCCCCGTCACACCCCCTGAGAGGCCCGGAGCGGTCTCCTCGGGCTCTCTCTGTCACCCCGAGGCAGGCAGGTGGCCGCCCAGCTCTCAGCGCTGTCGCTGTGAATCTGGCAGCTCCCTGGCTTGGGTGGGCTTCCTGGGGCCTCGGGTCACATCAGTCGTCCGAGGTCCACCACCGTTTGTGATCCTGTCGCTTCGTGGGCCCGGGACGGCCAGGTCCGCACGGGCTCTGCGACTGCTGAGAGGAGGTCGTGTGGGGAGCAGGGATTCGCGCCGTGAGCAAAGGCAGTTGAAACCTTCGCTCCGCGGCAGAGTCGAGTCTGCTTATTGGTGAAGCTGGGAAAGCAGGAGCCGACGCTGCTTACGAGGTCACTGTGTGGGGTCACACCGCTGCAAGGGGAGTGAGGTGGTCAAGGACGTGGGGTCGGGTCAGCAGTCCAGGGTGAGAGCCTGCATTTGCCGCTTCCCAAAATGGTCTGTGAAGCTGGCTTCAGGCAGAGGGGAAGCTGCTCTGTGTGACAGGAGTTTCTTCTGTGTTTAAGGTGGTGATGGTTCGTTTGAGCAACTACAGATGCGCCTAAAGTAAGAGTAGAGGCTTCCGCCGGCCGACGGGGCGCGCACGCCTCTCCCAGGCGTGCTGAGGTGCTCTGTGCGGGCCACTGAGCGTGGGACTAGTTCCTGGGGCGAGGGCGGGTACCCTAGAACTTCCCTGGTGGGAAACAGAACGGTGAGGTTTTTGAAAACCGGTGTGATACTCCGAAACACTTCATCTGAGCGAACAAAATGCCGTGAACTAATTAGTCCCCGATTTCTGTAGTTCTTTGTAAGAACTTTTATCTTTTTTCTCCTTGGTATTTTTTTATACAGTAGAAGTTTAAACTTGTGAACATTCTGTTACCTTTTTTTCCCCGAGGGGTTGGGGAGGAAAAGGAGAGAGAATCAGAAGCAGGCTCCACACTCCGTGGGCACGTGACACTCGGTCTCGCCACCCTGAGGTCCTGAGCTGCCCTGAGGTCGAGAGTCACATGCTTACCCGAGCCACCCAGCTGCCCCTGCGCTTTTTAAACTAGAGTGAGCTCTCTGAGAAGAATTTTGGAGTAGGAGGTGAGAGCAGCTGCGTGTCTGGGGATCTGTTCAGGCCCCGGGAGCACAGCAGGCATCGAGGCCCTGGGCTTGTCTGGTGAGGGGCAAGGTGGTAACCGTGGTGGAGATCCGCGGCGCGGTGGATGAGCGAGGAGAGCCCGGAGACTGTAGCAGGGCCTGAGAGCAGCGAGGTGGTGAGCCGTGCGGCCGATCCCGAACAGCACTGAGGCCACAGGAGCAGCAAGTGCAGAGGCCCGGAGGGACGCAGCGTGATGTCTTCCAGGAGCAGGAAGACCAGGCGCTGGGGCCGGGTGTGGAGAGGGGGAGGCTGCAGGTGGGTCAGAGCGGATGTGTCTCCAGCCAGCGGGTGCTTGTGTTCGTCTTAAGCCTTCCAGGTTGGCCCTGGGACGACCGAGCTTTGACTTACGTTGTAGAGGATGAGTGGCCCGTGGGGTAGGAGACCTCCAGAAGGTTGGTGCACTGCGTTACGCGGCTGGCGGAGCTGAAGAGTTGAGTGCTTGGGAGGAGGAACTAGCGGGTTTGAGCGGGTGACCGTGCTGTGGCCATCCGTGCACGCGGGAACGTGGAGGGTTTGAGGAGGAGGAGGGTGGTTTGTATGCGTTGATCGAAAGGTGGGTGAGACGTCACACAGAAGGGCATGTGGTCTGGAGCTTTATCTGAGGTCTGGCCTGGAGATGTCCCTGCACTTAGATCCACGTGAGGTCACCCAGGATGTGAGTGAGGACAGAAAAGTGCTCCCGGGAACTCTGATGTTGGGTGTTGGGTAGGAGCACGAGGCCACAAGAGCTGGAGGCCCTTTGGATAGAAAGCATCAAGAAGTGTGAGTGCGGGTGCCTGGGTGGCTCAGTGGGTTAAAGCCGCTGCCTTCGGCTCAGGTCATGTCTCAGGGTCCTGGGATCGAGCCCCGCATCGGGCCCTCTGCTCATCAGGGAGCCTGCTTCCCCACCTCTCTCTCTCTGCCTGCCTCTCTGCCTGCTTGTGATCTCTGTCAAATAAATAAATAAAATCTAAAGAAAAAAAAAAAGAAGAAGAAGTGTGAGTGGCCAGCTGTGTGCTGTGCAGCGCTCTGCAGAGATGAAGGGACTTTGGGGCAGGGCCGGTCTGATGAGCTGTCTGGGTGGGCTGGTGGAGACTGTTCTGACCAGACTGGGTTCCAGGAAGGGAAGGAGCCTCTCTTCGTGATGGTTGCCAAGAGGGGGACAAAGGCGTAAGAAGGGTTGTGGGCTCGAGGGGCCGCAGACGTTCAGATTGGGGGGCGGTGACAGCATGTTTGCAGGCCTGGGTTCGGGTCTTGAGGGGGGCGAATCTGGTGCACAGATGGAGAATCGGCTGGGTTTGTGGATAAGGGTGAAGGGGGCACAGTCTTGGGCCCAGGCCAAGTGGGCAGCCGAGGCAGCAGTGACCCCTGAGCTCACTGAGATGTTTCCTCAGAGAACTAAAGAGTCATCAGGAGAGAGGGCGGGGGGAAGATCTGGGGGGTCGTGGAGAGAGGGAAGGTGGGAGGTACTTTCCCAGGAAATTATTCTGCAAGTAGTCCTGACATCGGGGTGAGAAGCCTGTGCCAAAAACTGCTCGCTGTGTTTCTGTTCTAGGACATCCATCCGTTTTATGCTGATCTGATGAACATTCTCTATGACAAGGATCATTACAAGTTGGCTCTAGGACAGATAAATATTGCCAAAAATTTAGTGGACAAGTAAGGTATTTTCTTAATACGGTACCTTTCAAACCATAGCCCAAAGTGAAAAGCATCTCACGTATTTGTTTTTATTTAAGTGTGGCTAAAGATTACGTGCGGCTCATGAAGTACGGAGACTCTCTGTACCGCTGCAAGCAGCTGAAGCGCGCGGCCCTGGGGCGCATGTGCACCATCATCCGGAGGCAGAAGCAGAGTCTGGAGTATCTGGAGCAAGGTGCCTGTGCTGCGGGAGCGGGAGCGGGAGCGGGAGCGCCGGCGGCGTGTGCGCTTCCGCGGCCTGGTTCTCGTCAAGAACTCCTGTTCGGAATATTTGGTTCTGTTTTCTTTTAGACTAACAGGGTCGGATTACTTTTCCCTGTCTAGCCTATCAGAAATTCTGACAGGCTAGTTATTATTGAAAAAGTAGCTAGGAGTTAAAATGCTTATACATACCTAGTCCTGTTAAGAGAATTTGTTTTTCCTATTTCGTGCGTAAGGCACATACGCTATAAATCACAGGGAGATACCAAGAAAATATGTAAAAACTAAAACGACCCATAGTTTTAACCTATTGATAATATAAATTTTTACAAAAAATTGCACCATGGGACGCCTGGGTGGTTCAGATAGTTACGCGTCCAACTTTAGATTTCAGCTCAGGTCGTGATCTCAAGGTCATGGGATTAAGTCCCGGTTTGGGCGCCACGCTCAGTGGGGCGGGGGCGCTTGGGATTCTCTTACCTGCCTGTCCCCAGCTCGGCGTGTGCGAGTGTGCACCCTCGGGTAAATCAGTCGTCAGGAAAAGCTTCGCGGTACGTGTCAGCGTGCAGCGGCTGCCCCGGTTTCTTACACGGTAGTTTATGTAAGAAGACAGTTCCGGATTAGTGGAGGATGTGTGTGTTTTCTGTCGACTCGCACTGTAACTGTTGAAACGGGCTTCGTGAGCCACGGCCCGGGAGCACAGCTTCCTGGAGCAGACCGCGAAGTTTGACTTCTTCCCTTGTTCTTACGAAATTAAGTGCCTGTAATGTGCATCTCCCACAGTGCGCCAGCATCTGTCCCGTCTGCCGACTATTGACCCAAATACGAGGACGCTGCTCCTGTGCGGGTACCCGAATGTCGGCAAGTCCAGCTTCATCAATAAGGTTAGTGTCTGCTTGTGGCTCAGATCATGATCTCGGGGTCTTGGGATGAGCCCCGTGTCGGGCTTCTGAATGCCTCTCCTTCTGCTTCTCCCTCTGCTTATGCACTGTCTCTCTGTCTGAAAAATAAAATCTTTAAATAAGGTTAGTCTGCGCCTGGGGATAAAGCAAGTGACCAAGGACCTGAGGCTCGAGGCCTGCTGTGTCCTGTCCCTGTGGGTTGGAGTCCGGCTGGCCGACCAGACCTTGAGTCAGTGCCGCCCTCGGCATACACAACCCTTTACTGGAGGGGAGGACTGAAGCTGTGTGAATCCACATTTGTGTTGCTGTTGTGGAAAACATTGTGTATTTTGGTGTGTGTTGATAAGTTTCTTCGGGATTCACGACATTCGAGTGTGGGTTTGTTAACACGCAGAGAGCATAGTCTGGGAGCGGCGATGCCGGGGCAGCCGGTGGGGATGGACAGGCCGCAGTTGCTGGATTGGACTTCCTGAGATATTTCCTGGGTGTCCCCTTGCTTGATGGGTCACTGGTCACAGAAGGTACTTGGTCCCCGTCGTGGGGAGTGGCCGGGTTGCCGTGTCCTTGAGCAAGTCTATTTGTGGGACTTGAGGACAGTGACCTGGCACTTCAGGACAGTTTAGCTGAGCTCCGGGGACCTGAACATCGTAGAAACCGCATTTAAGGGGCGCCCCGGTGACTCGGTCAGTTAAGGGTCTGACTCTTGATTTCGCCTCAGGTCGTGATCTCACGGTCATGAGGTCGAGCCCGCCATCCGGCTCCTCCTCAGTGCGGGGTCTGCTTGAGAGTCTCCCTCTCTCCCTCCGCCTCTCCCTCTCATGCCCTTGGGTGCACACTCTTCCTAAAACACACGGACACATCTTGTGGAAAGTAGTATTGGTTCATGAGTAAATGAAACAGAAGGTCCGTTCACGCCCGCAGGAGCTCGGGTGCCGGTCGGGAGCAGGTGCGGATGTGCGCACCAGGAGCACTTCTGCTCGCAGCCCGTTTGCAGGTTTCTCTCTGGTCCCCAGCTGTGCTGACGTGACAGGCCGCAGCTCTGTGGTGCCCGAGCCAATGGTCCAAGTGCTTGGGAGCCACTCGGTTTCTTACATGGAACCAATAAACCGTTGAGTCCCTCAGGTGCACTGACTACTTTCCGAGTCTTGGTAGGGACGTGTGGCTGGTGGGCCCTGTGTCAGCCGTGCAGGTAGGGCATTTCTGTCTGCACAGCGAGTCTGTGGGGCACTCCGGGGCCCAGGGTGCATCAGAGCACAAGCTGACGGACACCCTCCAGGCTGGTGGCCCCCCCACCTCCCTCCTGTCTGATGGGGACCGTTCCTGTCCTGACCCGGTGGCGGGAGGAAGTGGGTGGAACCTGTCCGTCTGTCAGCAGCAGCTTCTGTCCCCGGCGGTGTAATTGTGCTGGGTCTCTCTCCTTGTGTGCTCTTGTTTTAATGCCAAAATCCTTCGTCTCAGTAACCCGTAGGTGCCACGTTGACCTTCTCAAGGGGAAACGAGGTATGGAACTTGTGTGACTGGGAAGATGGTTGTTGTGTTTTAGGTGACGAGAGCCGATGTGGATGTCCAGCCCTACGCGTTTACGACCAAGTCCCTGTTTGTGGGGCACATGGATTATAAGTACCTGCGCTGGCAGGTGAGCGCCCTCACCTCAGACGCGGAGCTCGCGTCCCGGGTCTTGTTCATGGGGGTGGACTTCAGGGACCCCCGAAGAACGGGAGTGTCTCCCTAATTCCAGTGCGCTGGGGGGAGGACTCCGAGGAGGTGGGAGATTCTCGGGGCCACCAGGAGCGCCGCTGCAGAGAAGACTCCGGGCTTCCCGGCTGCCTGAGGGCGGCTCAGGGCAGCAGCCGGCGGCCTGTGCGGACGTCCGCTGGTGTTAACAGCCCCCTCGTGGTCTCGGACCCTGTTAATACGAAGGACGTGTGTTAGCCGTTAAAAAGTTTGGAGCAGTAGAATTTCATTTCATAAACGGTGAAGCTGTTCCTAACACAGGGGCATGTTTGCCTGTTGCTGTTCTGTTCTGCTCGGTCGGGGCCCCTGGCTGGCCCAGTCGGGAGAGCGCGTGGCTCTCGGCGTCCGGCTCAGGAGCTCAGTCCCTGTGTTTGGCATAGTTTGGCATATGCTAGAAAGAAAAAAAAAAAAAAGAGGAGTCCTTTTCTCCAGGTCTTTGGCTAGTTCTTCAGTGACCTCTGTGGGGTCCAGCCATCCCCCCTTTCTCTGCACGTTAAGGCTTATTTGATTCTGGTCAGTGGGAGACCTGTCTTATGTACTGGCTCCGGGGGCTGGTGTGGGGTTGCGTCCCTTCCTGCGTGTGCTAGCCGGGAGGTCTGTGGGTGCGTGTGCTCGGGGTAACACACCGGACCGTCAGGTGGTAGATACGCCGGGGATCCTGGACCACCCTTTGGAGGACCGGAACACCATTGAGATGCAGGCCATCACGGCGCTGGCTCACCTGCGCGCTGCCGTGCTGTACGTGATGGACCTGTCTGAGCAGTGTGGGCACGGGCTGAAGGAGCAGCTGGAGCTCTTCCAGAACATCCGGCCGCTGTTTGTCAACAAGGTACGGGCGGCAGCCAGGGCTTCCGGTGTATCACGTGCACCGCGCGGACGGTAATCTCAGTGTCTGCCTCCCCTGTTCCAGCCTCTGATAGTCGTGGCGAACAAATGTGACGTGAAGAGGATCGCCGAGCTTTCTGAAGACGATCAGGCAAGTCATCTTAACATTTTCAGTCTTTCTTACCTATTAATAACAAGCCTCATTTCAGACGAGCAAAGTTTAGAAGGAATTTTAACAATACTAGCCCGGGTTTTTAGTTTACAGTTGAGGTGGTAGCCTTTGCGGGTTATCGGTGGCAGACTAGACCTGGCCTTTCCTGACCTCTGCGCAGCCTTCGAGGCTGTGGAAATGCCCGTGAGTTCAGCACGTTGGTACACGAACCTCGGAAAGGTCTTACCTTGGTGCCGGAGAGCACACAAAGCGCCGTAAGGTAGGCCTTGCCTCTTCCGGCTTCAGGCGGCCCAGTGCACGGAGGGCGCCTGCAGAGCAGGGGTGCAGGTGGGAGGGTCTGTGGGTATCAAGTGTCTGCTGCGCACTCTGTGGGGAAACGAGCTTGGGGATGAGTGAAGGACGAGCATCTGAGAACTTGCCAGAACAGTGAGTCAAGAGTGTGCGCTGTACTTTCTGGAGGCAGGTAAGGTGGTAGGGCTCGCTGTCCGCACAGCTCGTGCTGCAGCCCTGGAGAAGCTTTGCCCTGGTACAGAGGTTCTCGGACTCTTGGACACACCCAGGCCTGCAGGGTGGAAGCCTGGGAAGCGTCCCTGGGGTGGGTCACCCTGGTGCTTGGAGAGCAGTGCACTAGGTAGCCACACTGTGGCCCCATCTCCTGGAGCACGTGTCCCTGGCCAGCTCAACGGAGAGGGTCTCCAGCAGGCGGTGTACTGTCCCTTCCCAGTGCCCCTGTCTTGTACTACTGGGACACCCAGTGCTCGGTAAGAGTGAGGGTTTTTTCAGCAGCTGCGCTGGTGTCTCGGGCACTGCACTGTGTTCATTCAGTTACTGGCCAGGTACACATGGCCTGGTTGGAGAGGACCCAGTCCCTGATAAGTGAGCTCCAGTTTTTAGGTGCCTGCACGGGTGGGTGGAGACGAGGGTCAAGTTGTGAGGCTCAGATGTTAGGGTGAGTGTCAGGCAAGGTGCTCGGGCTTTGAGGTCAGGTGTGCCCAGGCCCCAGTTTCGTGGTCTGCCTGCTGTGACGGGGTTGGTTTCCATTCTGGAGTCCCTGGTACTAAGAGCTGCATTCCTGGGTGGTTTGTTGGCAATGTCATCAGGCAGACTGGACGAAACGGGAAAGCACGTGGGCCAGGGATGCCATTGCAGCGGTACTCTCGGGTTGAGCCGAGGGTGCAGCCTGCCCGGTGCTCTGGCTCGTCGCTGGTCTTACGTGCGATAAACACGGTCACTGTGAATTCAGGTAGTCCCCAGGGTCCCCAAGGCTATTGCTCTTTGCAGGGGAGGAGGGAGTCTTCTGGTAAGTCAGACCCCGTAGTGAGGGTGGTGGCCTTGTTTGTGACCGGTTTTCTGTCATAGGGTTGACCCATGTCTGGATGAGGGCATGCTGTTGAAGAGGCGCACGAACAAAGCCCCTTATTCCAAATCGAGCGATTTCTAGGTTTCTGTGCTGTTTGTAAGGAATTCTCTTGGGTTGTAGAGGCCAAATGTTTAATTTAGAAATTGCATTGAAGACATTCTAAAAGAAATTCTGTAGGGGCGCCTGGGTGGCTCAGTGGGTTAAAGCCTCTGCCTTCGGCTCAGGTCATGATCCCAGGGTCCTGGGATCGAGCCCCACATCGGGCTCTCTGCTCAGCGGGGAGCCTGCTTCCTCCTCTCTCTCTGCCTGCCTCTCTGCCTACTTGTGATCTCTGTCTTCAAATATATAAATAAAATATTTTCATTAAAAAAAAAAAAAAAGAAATTCTGTAGGTTGATGTTGCTGGGTTCCTTGTTAGAAGATGATATCGCAGAGAACTAGGCTCCAGGGAGCCTCTGGTCTGCTTCCTAGTCTGGGTTGATCTTCCTGGTAATGGTTATTTTCTTAATCACAGAATAATGTAGGGAAAGATCAGCATTTGGGGAAGTGTCCGTCGGATGCGTTTAGACACGAACCACGGACGCGCCAGCTGGCATTCACGATGCCCGTGTGAAGAACGGAATCAGTCATGGGGAAGTGGACATAGACAATGCTCTCTCGTTTTTTCTTTTGTCTTCCCAGAAAATATTCGCAGATTTGCAGGCTGCAGGATTTCCCGTGGTTGAGACAAGCACCCTGACGGAGGAGGGGGTCATGCAAGTAAAAACAGAGGTCAGTGCTTCGTGCTTCCCTTTAGGGCCTTTGTCGTCAGAGGAGTCCGTATGGGGGAAGGAAGCGCTCTCTGCAAGCATTGTGGGCAGGGAGCCCTCGAGGCGGCCGGGCAGGAGAGCCTGTGCACAGCACTGAGCCTGGTCCCCGCCCGTCCGGTTGAACGCAGGGCTTGAGGTCCTGCATGGGTGGCTTTGCTTCTTCCGCTGCCGCTGTCCTTCCGGATCTGGCAGGAGGCCTGCAGGAGCGGTACTGTCACGGCACTTGGGCGGACTTGGGCGGATGTCCAATGAGCAAGAGGAACACAGAGAGAGACGTTTCCTCTTGGGTTCAGGTGCAAGTCTGATCACTTAGGCCGGACTGATGCTGTGGTTGACTTGGCTCTGGTGCTCTAGTCCCAGTCCAGGGGGGTGCCGTGAACCTGGCTGGGGGCACAGCATGAGTCGCTGGTGGCCTGAGGCAGGCCTGGAGGGACCGTGGAATGTTGCCTCGGGATGCTGCCTGGGCTGGTGGCCTGCTCCCTCCTGAGCGTGTGGTCTGCTCCAGGGGTTTACGTGGACTTTGGGGTGATCCCCAGGACAGCAGTAGCTGCTGGGACTCCCGAGGAAAAGCACATGGCGGGGTCTAAAGCTTTGGAACATGGTCTGCTGATGAGCGGGGGTGGGGGGGCGCTGGTTCCTGTCCCGCACCCCCGAGTCCGGCCCCGGAGGCGGGATGCTTGAAAGCCTGGTCCTGTTCCCTCACCTCAGGCTTGTGACAGGCTCCTGGCTCATCGAGTTGAAACCAAAATGAAAGGAAATAAGGTGAACGAGGTGCTGAACAGGCTGCATCTGGCCATGCCCAGCAAGAGAGACGACAAGGTGAGGTTGGCCTTCCCGAGCCTGCAAGGCTCATGCAGGGCTCTCGGGCGCCGCACGGTCACGCAGAGTAACATGACGTCACGTGCCCTGACGTATTGGTAACGTCTCGTTCGTCCTTCCGTTCTTTCTGTGTGTAAGCAAGCTTGTAAAAGTCCTAGGGGTGTCACATTCCTTAACATTGTTGGGTTTCTGGGCACCGGATGGCAGCAGCGGTGAAGCGTCTGAGACGGGTTCAGCTCAGGGCGCAGTCCTCAGGGTTGTGGGATCAAGCCCCGTGTTGCTGTTGGAGGCGGGGTCCGCACTCAGCCGAAGTCTGAGATTCTCTCTCCCTGCCCCTCCCACCTGTGCTCGCTCTCTAAATCAGTCTTTAGGAAAATTTTTATTGTTGGTTTTCTTGCTATTGCTGGGGTCCAGCATTGGGCTCCCTGCTCAGTGGAGATCCTGCTTCTTCCTCTGCCTGCCGCTCCCCTGGTTGTGCTGTCTCTCTCTGTTGTATTAGTAAATAAAATATTTTTTATTTGTTTATTTTAAAATTTTTTTTTAAGATTTTATTTATTTGACAGAGATCACAAGTAGGCAGAGAGGCAGGCAGAGAGAGAGGAGGAAGCAGGC
>NC_081562.1:109148853-109169529 GCF_022355385.1 Mustela nigripes
CTTGTGATTTCTCTCTGTCAAATGAATAAATAAAATCTTTAAAAAAAAAAAAAAATAGATAGACTTTGGATCAGGTATGGAGTCTTCCTGTTTCCTTGCCCAGTTGGCCGTGCGGTTCTGCTCAGTGGTCTGTGGGATTGGAACTGGTCTGACTTTGCAGAGAGGTGCGTGCCTCTGCTTTTTCTCTCATGTTCCTTTTGCATTCAGCAACGTGTTTCCGTAACTCCTTCTGGTGCTGTCCCCTCAGGAGAGGCTCCCTTTCATCCCCGAGGGAGTGGTGGCACGCAGGAAGAGAATGGACATCGGGGGGCCCAGGAGGAAGCGGGTAGGTCTGCTTCAGGGGTGCAGAGGGCCGTTTGTGCGTGGCGCGGGCACAGAGCAGGACACGAAGGGCAGAGAGCCCGTGCTGTCAGGCTCCGTGAGCACAGGTGTGAGTGGCGGGGTCCCCGGGACGTGGAGCTGGGCCTCACAGGCGTTAAAGGTGTGGGCCGGCAGGCTGGAGAAGAGGTCGCCTCCCGGCGGTGAGGGGACTCCCAGTTTTGCGCCGGGAAGGCCAGCGAGAGCTGACGGGAGAGCTCTGCCCTTCTGTTGCAGGAGCGAGACCTCGAAGTGGAGCTGGGAGACGATTACGTTCTGGACCTTCAGAGTAAGGGCCGACGTCCGGGTCGGGAAGCCGCGGAAGGGTTCCGTGCCCGCACGTCCTGCAGCTGCACCTGAATCCCTGTCTTTGAGAAGAGATTGGGCCCTGAGGCTTCTTAACGGGCGGTTTTGGTGGCTTCAGGAGGGCGGCGTTTAGCTCGTGTGGTGCACAGGGGCTGGCGTCTGCCGCTGCTGCCACCGCCTTCGCCTCCCCTTCTGCGCCCGCGGTCCTGCGGCACTTGCTGGCCCGCCCTGGCGTGTGTCCTTTGTTAGGGGTGGGGCACCAGGGCTCTGTTGTTTGCCTGGCGAGGCGGGTGTGAGAAGTCACTTTGGGCACATCGTGGTTGAAGGTATTAAAAACTGTAGTAAACACAACCTTTCTTTTCTGCTTCAGAATACTGGGATCTGATGAATTCCTCCGAGAAATACGACAAGATACCAGAGATCTGGGAAGGCCACAACGTAGCGGATTATATTGATCCTGACATCATGCAGGTCTGTGTCACTCGCTGAACTGTGTGATTTTATTCCTTACGTGACCGTGAAGGTATCAGCATGGCCAGTGGCCTGTCTGGACGTGTCGCCCGTGTTCCTTCTACACCGTGAGCCTCCTCACCCCACCACCAATGGCCTCTCCTGCCGAGGGTCCTGGAGACCCCAGGGCTCTGCTCCTTTGTGGGGCAGGTGCGCTCCGTGGGTTGCGAGCTCCCCGCCCTCCTACTGGACCCGCTCTTGCCTCCTGGAGCCCTGCTCCTTGGCGGCGGCTCCCTCCTGCTGCTATCTCTTCGCGGGTTCTTTTTCTTCAGAAAACGGAATCTTTCTTAAAGCCTTTGTCCTCTGCTGGGCAGGCTCCTTCATTTGCACACTGAGGCCCACACTCCAGCCCCAGGAACCCGGTCATGGGCTCCTTTAATCTCCAACCCCCGCGCTGGGCCTGAACTCAGGATCCCGAGATGAGGAGTTGCACGCTCCACAGGCCGAGCCCGCCAGGCGCTCTCATAACCGGTTTCTTATTAACTGTGTAGCCAGCGGTGGCGTTTGTGTTTGGGGATGGACTTAGAATGGATAAAGGGAGTGTTACAGTCACATATCAGCTCACATTGATGTTTCTAGTTTTACAGCAGGAGGTGTTCGCGTGTGTGTGTGTGTGTGTGTACACACGTGCGGTGGAGGGGCGTGCTGGGGAGTGAGGGGGGTAATGGTTGCGTATTTCACCTTGACGTCTGCAGTAATCGTCAGCAAAGAGGGATTGGCACCGGATGGCTCCTGGGGTTTGTGGGCTCACTGCTGGGGGGTGAGCTGGGCGTCCCTGCGTGGGACCGAGTGCAGCGCCCATCGCCCCCTGAGAGGCCGAGGGGAACTGAGCTCCTGTAGGAATATTGTTACACTTGGGAGTTTTCACTGTTGTGTTTAATGACAATTCTTTTTAAAGAAATTAGAAGAATTAGAAAAAGAAGAAGAACTCAGGACAGCAGCAGGCGAGTACGACAGCGAGTCTGACAGCGAGGATGAGGAGATGGGGGAGATCCGCCGGCTGGCGAAGCAAATTCGGGAGAAAAAGAAGCTGAAAATTCTGCAGTCCAAGGAGAAGAACACACAGGGCCCCAGGATGCCACGGACCGCTAAGAAGGCAAGTTCTGTGTTTCCAGAGTGCCAGGACCAGCTCCCGTGGGTGTCGGGTTCTCGCACAGCCGTTGCCAAGTGACATTTCATCCCAGATGGGGCTGTGGGATTGCACATACATTGTACTGTCGACAGGTACCGGTGTTGGAGGTGGGTTGAGCCCCGGTCAGCCGGATTCTGCCGACGGCTCCCTTTCCTCGTGACTTCTGGGTTCCGCACTGTTGGAGGCAGCTTCTTTGCAGCCGAACAGAGTGAGGTGGTGGTTTGAGATTTGTGGCAGGAAAGCCATCAGCCACCCTGTTCCTGTTGCTTATTTTCTGTGCGAGTCAGGGTTCATCTTACAGAAGCCTGAGCCAGTCCGGCTGAAGTCCGTGGACAGTTTCTTGGCTCCTGTGACAGGTTAGGAAGGGGGGGTCACACTTTAGGCACGAACGGTTTGAATGGTATGAGAATTCTTTCCGGTCTCAGTCCCGTCTCTGTAGGAGTTTTCTCTCCTGCTCTGTGCTCGCCAGGGCGGCAGAGAGGCCAGGTGCTGTGGCACCCTGAGACCACAGGGTGTGGTAGACAGGATGGTGTGTGGGGCAGCTAAAGTGTGACAGGAGTGGAAGGGAACACTGACGTTGCAGACACCTCGTAAAGGATGAAGTGTGTCTGAGATACTGTTTTCAGGAGATGGCAAGTGAGTGGTTCCTGGTAGATGGGCCGTCTGTCTGTGTCCCCTGTGGGGCTCGGTGGGTTTGGAAGGAGATGCTGTGGCTGGAGTTTGCGTCTTGGGGCACATCATGTGACCTCAGCGCCAGGGACCCTGCTCGCAGAGACCCCCCGCAGAGTTGTGCGGAATCCAAGGACATGGCATGTATGTCGTCTTATCCGTGGCCACTGCTTGGGAGGTGCTGGTTTCAGCAGCTTTAGTGCCTGTTTAAAAATACGGACATGAGCTCGATTACAAGACTTAATTCCTAGAAGAAATGTATTGTAGGTCATTGTAAAAGGTACATTTTCCCTTCGATCTCTTTTTTAAACATTCCATCAAAGTGACTTTGCTTAAATTCCTTTCCCCCACGTCCAGGTTCAGCGGAAAGTCTTGGAGGATGAGATGCGCAGTCTTGGTGTGGACATGGATGACAAAGACAATGTAAGTGCGTGGAGATGGTCCTGGGGCACAGATGGCTCAGCCTTAGGACACCAGCTCTTCGAAATCCGGGGCTGGAAGAGCTGGTTACAGAAGAGAGGGGACCTGGGAGCGCGTGTGTCGAGCTCAGCATGGAGGTGCTGACTGAGAGCTGAACGCGCTTGTCCCACCGCTGTCTGGGGCCCCTCGGACCGCTCAGAGCACTCGGCTCCGGGGCCCCTGCGGGTGGTGCAGACGCTGTGTTCAGCGTCTGTTCTTGTTCCCGCAGCGGGAGTGGAGGGACGCCGGGCACGCTTCATGGGACCCTGCCTGTGGGCCGGCCCCAGTGCACGCATGTTTTTTGGGGTTTGGTTTTTCTTTTTGTTTTTGTTCCTTTTCTTCTTTTTGTCAGCTTTTTGTCGTATTCGTGCCTACATCGTCTTCCATTCCTGGTTAACGAAAAATACGAAAGCTACCAAAACCACAAAAGAAAAAAATCACTTGTGTTTGTAGCGCACAGAAATGATCTAGACGGACATGCAGGGTACACCTTTTTATTCAGCTTTCTATGGGGAGGGCTTGAACTTGCTCTTTTTTCCTTTAAAATGTATTTATAGCTGTATTCTGTACATCATGCCTATTTCCCATTGTGGTGTAGCATTTTTAGGGTAACTTTCGAGTAAAAAGTGTTAGTTTAGCCTGAGCTTCTTGGGTGGGTTGTTGTTTAAAAATTCATTGGGTGTCAACTCAGAATACGCAGTGGCGTGTAAGTAACGTACAATACAGTAGAAGTAATCTGTGTCTGGGAAAATACAAGTTAGACTGTCAGAGAACAAAACATAAACTTGTTTTTTTAATTTTTAACTTGAATTTTCATATTGGTGACTTGGGTCTTCACGTCTTGGCTTCAGCTTAGTGACCACATAGATGTATGAGGGTTTACTGAGTTTGTCCGCATGAGAGGAGTTTAGGCTGTGAGTAGTTCAGAACTCTTCCCGGGGCCCAGCCATTAAAATGTATGTCACGTAACTATTGGAATTCTGATTTTTTTCCTTGATGAATGATGCTGGAGCATATATATTTTTTTAAGATTTTATTTATTTTACAGCGAGTCTGTATGAGCAGATCGGGCGGGGGCAGAGGGAGAAGAATCGGGAGCTCGCTCCCTGCTGTGCACGGAGCGCAACGCTGAGCTCGACCCCAGGGCCCCCAGATCATGACTTGAGCTGAACTGTCTGAGCTCCCCAGGCACCTCTGGAGCATATATGTTTTTGTATAAAGTAACTTTTTTGTATTCCAGATTATTTTATTAAAACAGGTTCCTGAATTAGAATAACTAAAATCAAAAGATAATGTGTTAAAGCTCTTTTCCGAAGGGTTAGACTAATTCGGCTTTTAATCAGCGTGCGAGTGCCATGTCCGCGCGGAGCGTTCTGTTGACGAGTGTGCGTGAGGGTTGAGCCGTGCTGGCTGCCGGCCTCTGCGCCTGTCGAGCAGGGCTCCTGCCCAGGGGAGGTCACCATGTCTGCTGAACCTCAGCTCGGAGCTTTCTGGGGGCTGCCTCCTGTGGTAACCCCAGAGCTGGAGAGGAGAGAACACTACATCTGAAATAGAAGCTGGGCTGTCAGTCTCCCGATCTGCGGTGTGGGAGAACGTCGTGGCGCGGCCGGCTTGTAGTGGATGCTCTCTGACGGAGTTAAACCCCCATCCGTGACATAAAGCGGCGGTCGAGTAGGAAGGAGCATTCGGCCGGTGACTAACACAATGTCCCAAGAGCTGTAGCTTGTTCAGTCGCGTCTTTCAGAACTCTCAAGTGTCCTGTCCCCTTGTCAGTGTAATTTCGTGTGTGTGACCACATTCGTGCTTTCCAGGCCCATTACGCGGTCCAGGCCAGGAGGTCCCGGAGCGTTACCAGGAAGAGGAAGCGGGAGGACTCTGCCCCACCCCCGTCTGTAGCCCGCAGCCGCAGCTGCTCTCGGCCTCCACGGGATGTGTCTGGCCTTCGGGACGTCAAGGTTAGTCCCTCTGATGTGCGATAGAAAGCAGGGGCCTCTGTTGGTGGCTCATGGACTCAGGCATGCCCTGCAGCTGTCGTTCCGAGGTCAGGGGCCACAGGTGGGGACCGGTGCCCCCCGAGAGGCCAGCTCGGCACTCTGGACCCTTGCCCTAGTGCTGTCCTCCCGTGGGTGGCGGAAGCATGGTGTCCTAGGACTCTGCTCAGAACCGGGCCCAGAGCCCTCCAGGGGTGGTTGTGGTCAGTCTTTTGGGAACGACATTGGATATATACAGACTCTTTCACTGAAGCTTTTCTTATTAAATAAACACAGAAATGGTTACTTTTGGCATTTCGAAAGTTCGGGTACAGGAGAAAGTGTATATGAACTGGCAAACCGTTTACTTGATGGAAGCCTGGAGATTTCCATCTTCTCGATACCTGGATTTAGTAAGACCTGTTGCCGCTCGTCACATGGGAGCGGTTGGTTTTGTGGGCTGACTCTGTTTTCTTGTTTGTGTAAGAGGGAGCCATAGCCGATGGGCCCAATCTTCCGGTTCCTGCTGGGCGCAGGACTTGTCTAGACAGAATGTTGTTCCCGTCCTCGCGGGCACAGGGTCGAGCTCTGCGGCCCCTGGGTCCCAGGGCAAAGTGCAGCGACAGACTCGACTCGTCAGCGCTTCTCCTCACAGAAGAGATGTGGGCCGTGGAGACAGACTGCTGGCCGGTCGCGACAGGCGTGTAGACACTTGGGAGTTAATGTGTGTTGTGTGTTCTTGTGCTCTGCAGATGGTGAAAAAAGCCAAAACTATGATGAAGAGTGCGCAGAAGAAGATGAACCGCCTGGGGAGGAAGGGGGAAGCCGACCGACACGTGTTCGATATGAAACCCAAGCACTTGCTCTCCGGGAAGCGGAAAGCCGGGAAGAAGGACAGGCGGTAGCGGCCTCCGCCGCGGCGGCATTCTGGCAGGGCGGGGGGCCCGGCCTCTTCTGGGGGGGGGTCCCGGCCTGTAGACTGCAGAGAGTGAGGACATCCGGAGCTCTGCCTGCTTCGCTGTCCGCAGGGTGCGCGGCTGCCGGACGTTGGTGCTGCCCCAGCACTGGTCTTCGGAGGGCGCGGTGGGTTCTGTGTTTAGGGAGTTCTGATCGCTTCAGGTCTGCAGAACTGGAAAGGTTGACTGACGTGAATGTGTGTTTTGAAGGAGAAAAATCTTACTCCTTTCTGCAGCCGAGGGAACTCTGGCTCATGTGCATCGCGTCTTTTTTGAGGAGAGAACACCTCTGCTTGGGGACACAGGCCGCCAGCCGGCCTACTAAGAGCCAGCGCCTGTGCTAGATGATTTTCTAGTCCTTTCTCCGCGATGTGAGTACCCTTGTAATCTGTCTGCAACTAGCTCATCCAGAATAAACCGCTCAAAGAAAGTCGTTTCGGTTGATTTAGTTTTTTGTTGTTGTTTAGTTATAAATCACTGTAGTTTGGCAAAATAAAAAGGAAAAAAAAAATAACTCATATGTTTTCAGAACAAATCTTACCCCTTCGTGGGGTAAGATGTTGCGCAGTGCGGCAGCCGAGCGTGACCTCTGCTGCTTGTGTGAAGAGACCAGCGTGGTCCAGCGAAGCACAGCCCACCCCCGCTTCCGTAGAAGCCCACGTGGCCGCCCGCGCACCCGCAGTCACAGTGTGGCGCTGCCTCGGTGCGTGCCGAGCGGCCGTCTTCAGGCTTCCCTCACGTGTTGTAGTTTTCTTACAGGCGTGTCTAACAAGTGCTGTGTTTTGGGGGTGTAAAGTCGGATTCCCGAGTACGTGTGCTGAAAAAGATTCATTTAAGAGAAGCTGAAATGCACGTGGTGCTGGGGAGACAGGAACCATCTCTGTGCGGGGATCACAGCTGCGGAGCCGTTCTGCAGCTCGGGTCTCTCGGGAGGCTGCGTCTTGCGGGGAAGGGCTTGGCTGGCAAATCCATCAGTTTGGGTCAGTTTTATCCCTTGTGGCTTTGGTGTTCACATAGCACTCCTTGCCCCGGGGCAGGCGGTGTGTGTGTTGCTGTGGCTGCTTGTGTGGGCTAGAGGGGGTGGTGAGGACCTTATCCCCCAAAGGTTAGGATTCTAGGTTTAGATCGTTGACTGCTGGCCACTGCTGGCGCAGCAACTGTGGGGGCGCCTGGGTGGCTCAGTGGGCTAAAGCCTCTGCCTTCGGCTCAGGTCATGATCTCAGGGTCCTGGGATTGAGTCCCGCATCGGGCTCTCTGCTCAGCGGGGATCCTGCTTCCTCCTCTCTCTCTGCCTGCCTCTCTGCCTACTTGTGATCTCTGTCTGTCAAATAAATAAATAAAATCTTTAAGAAAAAGGAAGAAAAGCAACTACATGTGAAGGGAACTTGGCGAGACCACACACGCTCCAGGAGGGACACATGCTCCGAGGAGAACTATGGGACCTTCAGTGTTTAGCTCTGGCTGGCACAGTGATATCCTTAAAACAAGGGAGAGTATCTGGTTTCCAGAATTCCCACATTATAAGATTTCAGATGCCCAGTTCTCAACAAAATCACAAGGCATACAAAAAAGTAGGGAAGTGTGTGGTCCATGAAAGGAAAAAATGCTGTCTCAGGAGAACGAGATGGTGACGGCCCGGATAGACGGTTTACGACGACCATCCTAAAGAGCCAGAGCTGAAGGAGGAAGCGCGGAATCAGGAAAATGACGTGTGAACGAAGAAACAGAAAAGAGCAACAGGTGCCCCAAATCCCAGAGCTGGGGAGTGTAAGTAACAAAATTAAAAAGGTAGATCAATGATATCAAATCTCTCTGCTTCAAAGGAAATAATCAGTGAAAGAGACCTTACGAAATGGGAGGAAATATTTGCAAACAATGTATTTTTTTTTTTTTTTTAAGATTTTCTTATTTGACAGAGAGAGACACAGCGAGAGAGGGAACACCAGCAGGGGGAGTGGGAGAGGGAGAAGCAGGCTTCCTGCTGGGCCGAGAGCCAGATGCGGGGCTCCATCCCAGGACCCTGAGATCATGACCCGAGCTGAAGAAAGACGCTTAATCACTGAGCCACCCAGGCGCCCCAAACAATGGATCGTATGAAATTAATAAGCAGAACACATTCCTACAGGCAATTCTCCAAAGAGGATGCACAAATAACCAATCAGCACGTGAAAAGATGCCGAAAATCACTAATACAGAGGAATGAAGATGAAACCTACGTGAGCTCACTCCCACCAGGATGGACACTCGAGAGAACAGGTGTTGGCGCGGACGCGGAGAAGGGACCGCTCGTGCGCTGTTGGGGGGAATGCAGACTGGTGCAGCCGCTGTGGAGAACAGTCTGGAGGGTCCTCAGGAAGCTAGAGTTCTCACGAGCCAGCAGTTCCACTTCTAGGTAGAAACCCAAAAGAAGGGGGCCTGGGAGGCTCCGTTGGTTAAGCGACTGACTTCACCTCAGGTTATGATCCCATAGTCCCAGGATCGAGTCCCACGTTGGGGTTTCTGCTCAGTGGGGTGCCTGTTTCTCCCTCTGACCTTCCCCCTTTCATGCTTTCCCTCTAAAATAAATAAAATCTTTTTTTTTAAAAGATTTTATTTATTTATTTGACAGAAATCACAGGTAAGCAGAGAGGCAGGCAGAGAGAGAGGAGGAAGCAGGTTCCCCACTGAGCAGGGAGCCTGATGCGGGACTTGATCCCAGGACCCTGGGATCATGACCTGAGCCGAAGGCAGAGGCTTAACCCACTGAGCCACCCAGGCGCCCCTCGAATAAATAAAATCTAAAAATAAAAAGCCCCAAAGAATTCTAAGTAGGATCTCCAAGAGATGTGTGCACCTCACTCTCTGCAGAATTACAGCAGTCTGTAGGAGGGCACACCCTCGAGTCCGGGGATGGGCGGATGAGTAGAGGGCCCAGAGAAAAGCGGGCACGAGGGCCAGAGCGTGGATGGACCGTGAGGACCTTGCCGCAGAAGATAAGCCATTGAGGAATGGAAGCGTACCCGGTGGCTCAACCCGAGGTCTCGAGTCCGACCGTCAAAATCCCGGAGATGGGCAGTTGAGGGGCGGAAGCGGCCCGGGAGGGATTGTTGTTTCATGGGGACAGAGTCTCCGTTTCGCAGGATGTAGAAGTTGTGAAGGTGTGGGTGGACTGAACAGCACCGGCCGGTGTACTTAGAGACGGGTGACGCGGCAACCGGCGGTGTAAGTGTTTCTGAAACGAAACTTTCAGCAAAGAACAGCCCTGGCCCAGTGGCTCAAGTGGTGAATTTCTGCCAAACACTTAAAAAACATCAATCCTTCAAGTGTTCCCAGAAACAGACAAGGCGCGCCTCGGAAGTGATCCCATGGGGCCGGCCTTGCGGGGACACCGAGGCCCGGGCAAACACCGGAGAGCAGGGACCGCGGTGAGCGCCGGCGCGGGAGCCTCCACGGAAGGCCCGCGGGGCTCTGCGCGCAGGACGGAGGGTCGCGCGGCCCGGAGGCTCCCGGGCGTCCAGGACGGCGGGCGGGCAGAGGGGACGCGTCCGGTCAACGCCGCGGCGCGGGCGAGGACCAGGAGAGCCCGGGACCGTCCGATCCCGCGCGGTACCCGCTCCCGCGAAAGGTCGAAGCCCGCGGCGGCGGCGTGAACGGCGGGTGGAGCGCGCGGCCGCGGCCCCGTCGGTCCTCGGAGACCCGGCCCAGGCCGCCCCCGCGCGGGCCCCGCGGCTGCCCGGCCCTGAGGTCCCGGCCGGGGCGGCCGTGTGGACCGGGAAGGAGGGGACCAAGGGGTCTCCGTGGCGGGCGCGGAGCTGCGGGACCGCACGGCCGCGAGGACGAGCCGGTCCGGCCGCGGGACGCTCAGGCTCCGGCCCCCGCGGGACGCCGGACGAACGAGCCCCGTTTCTGGAAGGGGCGACGCACGGAAGGACCTGGAACTGGCGGGCGCTGTGGCCGCTGCAGAGCGCGGGGCGCGGCTCGGGGACCGCGGAGAGACCCCGACCCCGACCCCGCCAGCGCCCAGGACGCGGGGGCTCCGGCTGTCCGTCCGGCTGTCGGTCCGCCTGGTTGTCCGGCCGCCCGGCTGTCCGCCCCGCTGTCCGTCCGCCCGGCTGTCCGTCCGTCCGGCTGTCCGTCCGTCCGGCTGTCCGTCCGCACCCCCCCCCCCGCGGCCCCCGTCGCCGTCCGGCCGCGCTTCCTGCGGGAGTCGAGCCGGGCTGCGCGCCCCACGACGGCCGCGCGCACCCGCAGGGGCAGAGCGGAGCGAAGGACCCCCACGTCCCGTCTGGGAGCGCGCCTGCGGGCTGCGGCCATCGGGGGCGAGCGGGGCCGGAGCGGGGACCCCCGGAGGCCGCGTGTGGCCCGCAGCTGGGGCGGCCCGCGAGCGCGGTCCTGCGGCGCCCGGAGCCCCTCCGAGCGGAACGACGGCTCTACAGGCAGCCGCACCTCCCGAGCAGGCCCGCGGGGATGGGGACAGTGAGTACATGGAGCAGAGGCACCCGGCCTGGGGGACAGCCCAGGGCAGGGACGTTTACTGTGGCAGCGGTTGTCAAGAACCTCATCCCGCGGAGGAGCTGGCCGTCAGGTTGGGCCCTGCAGCCTCCGTGAGGGGCTCCGCAGTCCCCTGAGCCCATCACCCCCCCACCGCACCCCACACTGCTGGCAGAAGCCCCAGCACCGAGGTCTGCCCTGGGTCAGGCCTCCAGGCTGGCTGCAGGCCCCTGAGCCTCGCGGTGCGGGTGACGGCGCCTGTCCTGGGCCCTGGGAGCTGGCTCCGTGCTGGTGGCAGCCGGCCTACTCCGGGACACTGTCCTCGCCTGGAAACCTGGACTTAGCTTGACTTCCACTTTACTTCCCTTCCTTGTTCCAACCTCTCCCTTGTCCTCTCCCAAGATGTCAAAAAGAAATGCGATCTCACTGATTCATTCCACAACGTCAGCATAACTTCCTGCACACCCTGAAGCTCCCTCTCCGGTGGGCGCTCTCCTGGCCCAACCCTCTCGGGGTCTCAGTCTCTTGTCCTCTTTTCGGCGTGTGCTAACCTGCTTAGAAAACCTGCCGTTTCCGGTGAAGAACGTTCCGTGGTCGTGCGCATGTCCCTGGAGCTAGAACATTCTCCGATGCTGGTGGCGTCAGCCAAAGCGCACACCGATTTCTGAATCAAGGACTGCGGTGACGCTTATGTTTACCTCGTGGACTGGCATCACCCGAAGACGAGGAAGGGCGGCACGGGGGGTTGATGCTGCATTCGTGCACCCACCCCTTGACCGTAACTGGGGGCTGTGAACTGCTTGGGAAGTTGGAGCATTTCAGGTCTTGGTTCAGGATGAGCTGGGTGAGACCAAGCAGTCCTAAATCTGGGCTGACTCTCCACAGAGACAGGTCACTTGTGAGTATCTGCCCACTGCTGGGAACCACTAGTCCCTTCCCCGCTGGGCGGAGGTGCCGGGCGCCCTTCCCTCCGGGCCTGGGTGTCCTTCCTCCACTCCTGAGCAGGCTAACTCCTCACCCGCAGCCTCAGGGAGCGGCTGTCCGCACCGCTGCTGCCGTATCACGGGCCTGAGTGTGGGTGTGGAGAGCGGGCACTGCGTTCCAGTCCGGCACTCGGCTGTAATGGGAAACGCGGGGCGTGCCAGCGTTTCAGATTCTCATTGTTCTTCGGGGTTTTGGCCACCCCGGGTAGTGTCCTCGCTGCGGAAGGGAGGCGTGATCATGGCACAGGCTTTAGGAGTCATTACCACTGTCTGGGCGCCTTTTGTTTTGTTCTTTGGTGTTAAGCTTGTCTTATTCCGGAAAGGATTTTATTTGATTTTTTAAAAAATATTTTATTTATTTGTGTCTTAGAGATAGAAAGAAAGAACACAAACAGGGAACAGCAGGCTGTGAGAGAAGCAGGCCCCCGGCTGAGCAGAGAGCCTGATTCGGGACTCGATCCCAGGACCCTGAGATCATGACCTGAGCTGAAGGCAGAGGCTTCACTGACTGAGCCACCCAGGCGCCGCTCCAGGACGGATTTTAGAAAATATGCGGGAATTACTGAATGAAACACCCCCAGCTGCCCCTTTCCGAAGGCATTTGTCTGAAGGAGTTGGCTGGGAGACCACTAAGGCAGGGGTCAAAGCGAGGATACCCAATGGCACCCGCGTCCTCTCTGCAGCCTGGGGGATGAGACGAGCTCTCCCAGAGCTTGGCCGTACACCGTGGCATCCGCGTGGGTGTGCGGACGTGCCCCCGCCTGCTGGCCCTCTCTCTCGGGGATCGCTTCCAGTCCCAAAATACTGGTTACACAGACCACACACAGCCTGACCTAATCCACCAAGGACAGTGTGAAACGCACAGTTGCCTCACAGCTCGTTATAAAATTAAACCAGAAATGACAGGTGTGGACTCTGATGCCAGATGACGTGTGTTTACTGCTCCAGTCCAGCCGGCCTTCCATGGCGCCCCGGGGCCATGGGCGATACTACGGAAAGTCAGCGGGGAAGAGAGTCCCTCAGTGCATTTTCCTTCTTCCTTTCTTTTTTCTTTTTTTTTTTTTAAGATTTTATTTATTTATTTGACAGAGATCACAAGTAGGCAGAGAGGCAGGCAGAGAGAGAGGAGGAAGCAGGCTCCCTGCTGAGCAGAGAGCCCGATGCGGGACTCGATCCCAGGACCCTGAGATCATGACCTGAGCTGAAGGCAGAGGCTTAACCCACTGAGCCACCCAGGCACCCCTCAGTGCATTTTAAAAAAGAACACGCTGCTCAGAAGAGACACATTTAAAAACAACTGAGAAAAATCTAATATGAAGGAGGAAAGTCAGTAAGAAAAAAGACCACAGCTGTGATGTACCAAGAAAACAAGGGTGGCCATCTGGGTAAAAGAATGAAAAGCACTCAGTTGGCCAAAATACCACAAAGTTCTATTAAACAGGAATTTAGGGGCGCCTGGGTGGCTCAGTGGGTTAAGCCGCTGCCTTCGGCTCAGGTCATGATCTCAGGGTCCTGGGATCGAGTCCCGCATCGGGCTCTCTGCTCAGCAGGGAGCCTGCTTCCCTTCCTCTCTCTCTGCCTGCCTCTCCATCTGCTCGTGATTTCTCTCTGTCAAATAAATAAATAAAATCTTAAAAAAAAAAAATTTAAAACAGGAATTTAGTGCAAATTTAAAACACAGGTGATGCAACAGTTTGAATCTTTGTATGTGTCCTGGCAGGGGAACTAGAGAAATCCATAATCATTTTGGATGTTCCATCATCCCACAAATAATAAGCGCATCAAAGAGAAAAAGTGAAGTTCTCAGTAACTGAAAACCCAGCAAATAGTAATCCAAGCATAACAAAACCCTTGGAATTTTCCTTTTGTGCTATTTTTTGGTGTGTGTGTGTGTGTGTGTGAGTGTGTGAGGGTGTGTGTGCGTGCACGTGTGTGTGTTTTAAATAGACTCCATGCCCAACACGGGGCTTGAGCTTACAACCCTGAGATCAAGAGTTCTGTGCTGTGTCCTGCCTTGGAACTTTCCTAAAGAAAATTTCAGTAGGATCTGAAAACAGCCACCCCATCCGTCACACACTCCAAGATCACGCAAAAGCATTAGAGCTTTAATACCAAAAGTAAGAAGTAAGCACACATGTCAGCCCGCCCTCCCACGCACCTCCTAGTGAATTTGGGGAATATCCCTGAGCAGGACGTGGGTGGGAAACTGCTTACAGGTTCAGACCTGTGCTGGGAGACCTGATTCACTTCTTTCAGAGTCGTGCAAATCAAGAGGATGACAGACACTGCTGATAATTGAATAGCAACATGTCTGACCGACTATGTGCTTTTCTATAGTGGAGCAAAGACACATTACTGTAAAAATCCTAGAAACATTGGACAAATACAGCTCAGTTTGGGTCACAAAGAAATGATAGCTAATAACTCAATAGCAAAACAATAATCTGATTAAAAATTGGCAGAGTTGTAAGCACATTTCTCCAAGGACGACATCCAGGTTGGCAGTAGATCCACAGAAAGATGGTCAACATCCCCGAGCATCAGGGAGATGCAAATCCAAACCCCAAGGAGATACCACCTCGGAATCAGCAGCACCAGAAACCACAGGTGCTGGCGAGGATGTGGAGAAACGGGAAGCTCGTGCACTGTTAAAGATTTTATTTATTTATTTGACGGACAGAGATCTGTCCGTGAGGATCCGGGCGGGCATCCAGCCTTACAAAAGAGTGGGGTCCCCATCCCTAGGAATGCCCACGGAATGGGCCCACCCATGTTGGGGGGAATGAAGCCATCAAGCAGATGGAAGGACCACCTCTACCACCCCTACCTGAGAATTCCGTGGCCTGCCGCCCCGGGACCCATTCACATGGCTCCGAGTTCTGTCCCTGTGCCCATCCCTCTCCTGGGGGCTGGGGCCAGCCAGGGGAGACCACATGCCCCCTCCCTACAGAGTCTTGGTTTTCTCATTCTCGTTCTCTGGCCAGTATAGGCTTGAAGACAGAATAATCAATTTTATTTATTTTTAAAATTTTGAGAGAGAATGCTCACAAGTAGGAGGGGCAGAGAGAGAAGCGGACTCCCTGCTGAGCAGGGAGTGGAACTGTCAGACTCCAGGATCACAGCCAAGAAGACGCTTCACCAACGGAGCCACCCAGGCGCCCCCAGAGTAATCAGTTTTATAGAAGACTACTTCTGGCCCCTAGAGGAGGTGTCAGACACCTATAGATTTTGAAGATCATGAATTTTAAGATAAAAAAGGTTTTGCTCTAAGGGTTTCATCAGGTCAAAGAACACTCATCCTTCCGTGTTCCAGACAGGCCTTCTACTACAGCGATAGCCATGACATCTAGGGCTGCCTGAAGGTTTACTGGGTGGACGAGGTGTGCAGTCCAGTGGCGCTCTTGGTTATGGATCCCTTGACTTTATTAAATGGCTAAATAATGGGATTCAAGTCTTAACAAAGCAGACAACAATATTAAAATGTGGTATTTCTTTTTATTGTTTTTGCTTTTCAGGAAAATTAGTATTTGCCACACGATCTTGCCTGAAGTTTTAAGTCAACTGTTAAGGGATTTTTCTATTGAATTTACAAAACATTTGCTTTGCTAGAACATTTCTCATCTTTTTGTTATTTGTTACACAACATTCGAGGACAATACGGCTGTCTTAAGATCTCAGACCTGAGAAATCTATGGCAAGACTTCTGGGAAGTGCATTAGTCAAGGTATAATTTAACAATTTGTTTTTAAAGATCTTATTTATTTGACAGCAAGAGAGAGTGAGAGAGAGAGCACAAGCAGGGGGAGCGGGAGAGAGAGAAGCAGGCTTCCTGCAGAGTGGGGAGCCCGACACAGGGCTCGATCCCAGGATCCTGGGAATGTGACCTGAGCCGAAGGCAGATGCCTATCGACGGAGCCACCGAGGCACCTCAGTCGAGGTATAACTGGAGTATGAATATATACACATCCCATAGCCCCAATCGGGAACACGGACAGTCCTATTTCTGTGAATGTTTTCCACCTACAATGTGGCCTCATGTTGTAGAAGTGGTTTTTGACTGGGGGTGCCTCTGTCTTCCAGGAGTCATTTGGCATCAGGGGTCCCGGGGACGGTCGCAGGGGAGGGTGTTACTGGCTTTGAGTGGGTAGAACCCAGGGAAGCAGCCGGACACCCCACAGCACACAGGATGAATTCTCACGGGGAATGAGCCAACCCACGTGTCTGCAGTGTCAAGGTAAGAAATCCTCCCCCAGCTGACTCGCCGTCCACCGGAGCGCGCGCTTTACTGCCTGGCGAAGACTATTGCAAAGATTTAATGACGGAGATCGGGACATACACCACTTAATTTCTCTTGAACCTCCTCCACTAGGTCCATCTGCTCGTACGGAGTGAACTTGGACGACTGTGATGTCGCTAAGCAAGCAGTTCCCCTGCACGTTCTTCTAGACTGTGGGAAGAATGTGAGGATTCGTGGAGCGTCCGGCAAGAGCGAGGTGTTCTCTGCTCGCGGCTGGGACCATCTCAACACTCGGAGAACGAAGAGCTTCACCTACTGTTCCTGCGTTACGTGCGTGACTGGGCACTAAGGCGCACTTGCCCTCTGCGTGGACAGCGACCTCTCACAGTGTCTTCTATGAATAACAACGCGCACATGGGGTGTGTGACAAAAATTAACAGGTGGGTCGTATTTTATTTATTTTAAAGATTTTATTTATTTATTTGACAGACAGAGATCACAAGTAGGCAGAGAGGCAGGCAGAGAGAGAGGAGGAAGCAGTCTCCCTGCTGAGCAGAGAGCCCGATGCGGGGCTCCATCCCAGGACCCTGGGATCATGACCTGAGCCGAAGGCAGAGGCTTAACCCACTGAGCCCGCCAGGCGCCCCCGTGGGCTGTATTTTCAACAAATACTGGTTGTGAAGTATCAAGGTTTGAAGTGAGTTCTTATGGGCAATCAAATTTCTAAAAATTCACGTTAAGTTTCGTAAGTGGAGAAATTTTTCACTACGTCGCTAAGCACTCATTTCAGGGTCACATTCTGTGTATCTTCTTATGGTCGACAAACTGGTCCAAGTGGTCCAAGTTATCCCACCACTTGAAGAGGAAGGCATCGGCAATGATCTGAAACCACGGGGTCAACTTGATCTCCCCGCAGGCCGCCTTCTTCAGAAGCGCCTTCAGCTCTTCCTTGGTCACGTAGCAGTGGCTCTTAATCTCATTGGGGTCCGGGTTCACCGTCACGCTCTTCCGCAGGAACAGGATGTAGTCGATCTCGTGCTCGCCCCAGAGGCCGTCGGACTGAGCCTTGTAGTGGATTCGCGTCAGGTAGCTCATGTCCTCCGGAGGCACCTGCGGTGGGAACCAAACAGCAGCGGGGGCTGCAGCACCAGTGACCTCTAGCCGCAGGCGCCTGGCCCTGCGCGCCCGGACCCCGCACCACGGACCCCGCACCACGGACCCCGCGTCCCGCCGCCTTGGAGGGCGGCCGTCGGACCGGCGGCGCGTGGAGGGGTTCCTGGAGCCGCAAGTGCCTAAACCTTTCTGCCTGCAGGACCCAGCACTCGAGTGTCCGGAACAGAAAACGTGGCTCACGGCGCGGCGTGTCCTGCCGCCCGCACCGTCCGCTGCTGCGCTCTCGGTCTCATCCCGGGCCCAGCAGGCAGCAGGGCGGAGACTGCGTGTGCCCCACCCGGCGATCGGGCCGGCCATCGGGCCGCAGCCCCCACTGAAGGGACCCCCGCCCCGCTCGCTGACCAAGACATCGGACTTTACACACGGGTCCCGGGTCGATCCGCTTGCGCCGGGCCACACCGTGCCGCGGAATCCCAGTGCGCAGGCCCCGACGGAGGAGCGTTCCGGGGCGCTCACGAGGCCACGCGGCGAGACGAGCCCCGACGGCACGTTCTGCCCGCGGCGTCCCCCGCCGGCCGCTTACCTCCTCCATGGGGATCCCCAGCTCCGCCTCCAGGCGCCTCTGGGCCGCGCGCCGCACCCCGATGGCCTCGGCCTCGTCCAGCTCGCGCGGGGTGCTCAGCGGGTGGCTGCAGCACGAGTTGGTGAAGCAGCCTGCGGGGACCCGCTCGCGTCAGCGGCCCGTCCGGTCGCTGCGGCCGCGCGGGACGGACGCCTCGGTCCACAGCAACAGGAGGGGCGCCGGGAGAAGGTCCGCCTCCGCTCGGGTCGCGGTCGCAGGGTCCCGGCATCGACCCCGCATCGACCCCGCATCGGGCCCCGCTCCCCTTCCCCACGCCTGCTTGGGCTCCGTCGGTCGCGGCCGAGCACGTAAACCCTCCGGAAGCCGCGAGTCTCCGCCCGCCGTCTCGGCGGACCCCGACGCGCTCCGGGCCGGCCCCAGGGGCCCCAGCGCGGGGCCCGCGCCGAGCTCCCGGCGCCGCGCACGGGCGTGCGCAGGCCCGAGCGACCCCGCGGGGTCCGCACTCACCGGGAAAGGTGATCTTGGCGTCCGAGCGCTGCTGCAGCAGGAGCCGGTCGTCCGCGTCGAACAGGAACACGCTGAAGGCGCGGTGCAGCAGCCCTGCGGAGCCGGCGCGCGGGCTCGTCGGCTCGGCCCCGCCCCCGGCCCCGCCCCCGGGCCCGCCCCCCGCCCCGCCCCCACACGGCCCAGGCCCCGCCCCGGCCCCGCCCCGGCCCCACACGGCCCAGGGCCCGCCCCGGCCCCGCCCCCGCCCGGCCCGCACCGCGGTCGATGTTGGCGTTGAGGTGGCAGTTGCGCTTGGTGTCGGCGCCCACGCGCCGGTCGTCCGCGTCCACGACGATGCACATCTCCGACAGCAGCTGCGCCTGCCGCGCGTCCAGCTCCTGCGCGTCCGCCTCCTGCATGCCGGCCGCCCTGGCCCTGACACGGCGCCGCGCGTGACCGCGGGTCCCCGAGACCGGCTCCCCCGGCCCCAACGCCCGCCGGCTCGGTCCCGCTCCCCGCGCTCCGCCTCCGCGGCCCTCCGCGCCCGACCCCGTCCCACCGGGTCCACTTACCTCAGGCGGCCGCGCTCCGCCAGATCTACCCCCGGGCCCCGCCCCCAGGCCTGGGGCCCGCCCCTCCAGGCCGCGCGCCCAATCATCTGCGCCCGCGCCACAGAGCGCCACATGCTCCCCAGCCAATCGCGCGCCGGCCGCGCTGACGTCACGGTCGCGCGAGGGCGTGTGCAGGGTCCCGACGCCGAGGTGCGGCGGCTCCCGGTGCCCTCTGAGCCGCGCTGTGCTGAGCGCGGGGCCCGCGGAGCGCTTTTAAGGAGGGAACGCGTCCGCAGGGGTGAGGCGCGCGGCTCGGACCCTACCCGCCCTTCCGCGCGCCCGAGACGCCGAGCCGCGCGCCCGCGCACTTCCGGATCTGGGCGGCGCGAGCTCCGACGCGTCGTGACGTGTGTGCGCGAGGCCCTGTGCGCCGTGAGCGGCCGCGGCGGGGGGTGCGGCGGGGGCCGCGCTCGGGTTCGGGCCGCGCGGCGGCAGGACGAGCGCCGCGGGGCCGCGCCGAGTGCCCTGGCCCCGGCGGCCGCGGTCGCACGGCCCGCCGCTCTCCCCGCCGCGGCCCCCGCACGGCCCCGCACTCGGAGTCCTGAGCGCCGCGTGCTTCCGCGCGGCCGGGGCTCCGGTCGTTCGGGCGTCCCCGGCGCGGTCTCCGGCCCCGCCACAGGGGGCGACGGCCTGGGGCTCGGGTCGGGATCCGGCGCCCTGCTCGGCGGCGCGGGGGGACCCGCTGCGCCCCCTCCGCACCCGTGCTGGTCCCCGTCTCTCGCCGTGTCTCTGGTAAATGAGTAAAACCGCACAGAAGTGTTTGATGATGTGCGGCGCCTGCGGGCTCGGCCGGTTCAATAAAGCCGCTGCCTTCGCTCGGGGCCTGGTCTCGGGGCCTGGGGTCGGCCCCGCGTCGGGCCCTCTGCTCGGCGGGGAGCCTGCCCCCCCCCCCCGCCTCTGCCTGTCAAATAAAAGTTAAAAATAAATAGATACATGAAAAATAAATAGGCAAAAGACAAAGTATATTTAAAAATTCTCGAGTGTTGGATCAGAAGGTGCGCACGGTCGAGGGAAGTGCGGGGACAGGCCGCAGACCCCGCAGAGGCGCGGGTTCCGTTCTGCGCTTCCGTCCGCGGGGCCGCTGTCGCCGCCGCCGCCCCGGCCTCCGAAGAAACGCTTGCCCCCCGCACTCGCTGGACACCGCCGGCAGCTGCTTTACCCGCCCTTCCAGATGACGCCGCGGAGTTTGCTTTGCTGAGAACCAGCCACTGCGCAGTCCTGCCCACGGCCCACGGGCAGGGTCACCTTCCCCAGGGACTGCGCGGCCTCCCGGTGAGAACTTCGCTGACTTCAACCCCAGGATCCTGCAAGGACTTTAACACATAAAAATTGGAAATTTCTGGGCGCCTGGGGGCTCCATGGGTTAAGCCGCTGCCTTCGGCTCAGGTTGATGAGGAAGCAGGAGGCTGGCTGAGGACGGAGCAGGGGCTGGCCCCTTGCACCCCCCCTCTCCCACTCCCCTTGGTGACATGTGTGACATCCCTCAGGCACCCCTGACTGCCCTACAAGAAGAGCAAATGGTTATCTTGCAGAGATCACAGTCCTGCAAGGCAGGAGTCTCCCTTGGTTTACAAATGTCCTTGAGATTTACAACAAAGAGGTTACCTTATCAATAACCCAATTTCCAAAGACACAGAACTCAGTTCCTCAAGCCCTAACGTCACCCTCCCCTCCATAAAAAACCGAAGGAGACGGAGGTAGAAGGAAAAGTAAATAAAGTTAAATTTCTTTTAAGACCTAAATCTCACTCACAAGGACGCTTGATAGCAGGAATGTAACATTCCACCAGGAGACTCCCAATTGTCTTTATGTTAGTGCCTCATTAGAGGGAGAG
>NC_081562.1:109179529-109239663 GCF_022355385.1 Mustela nigripes
CGGGCGAGTGCCGGGCGGTCGTCTGCGTCCGCGGCGGGGCGGGGGGCGGGGGGCGTGCCGCGGTCCTGGCGGCGGGCGCGGGGCGGCGGGCGGCCGGGCGGGGGCGGCGCCGCGTGCGGAGCCCAGGCTGCGTGCCGGGCCGCGTCCCCGGGGCGGCGGGTGTCCGGCTCCGCGCGGGCGGCAGCCCCGTCAGGGCAGGTCGGGGCCTCCACGGCGTGACCTTACACGGGTCCCCGGAGCCGTCGCCTCCGGGGCGGCCGGTGCCTCCGCAGTGCCTGCCCGCACACTCGGTTCCCGGGCCGGGGTCCGCCGCTCCCGGGCCGGGGTCCGCGTGGCTCGCGCGGCCGGGCCCGCGGCAGTCGTGCGGGCGCCGTGTTCTCCTCCCGCGGACCCCGGCCGCCCCGCCCCGCGGCTGCGCGACCTCTGCGAGCGCCTGCGGACCCCGCGAAGGTCGCGCTGGGCGGGGGCGCCCCGCGTCGCCGCGAAGCCCTCGGCGCGGGACAGCTGGGGGCGGGCGCCGCCTTCCTCGCCGGTCCCAGCCCGCGGCCGCCGACGGCTGCGCTCGCACGTGCACCCGGGGAGCCCGGCGCGAGCCTGCCGGCGCGCTGTCCCCGGGGCTCGGGGCCGCTGGCCCTGCTGTCGCCGCGCCCGGCAGTTCGCAGCGCGGGCGGGGACAGCGCGGGCGGGGGCTGTGCGGCCGGCGGGGGTCGTCCCCTTGGACGCCGTGGCGGGCGCGCACGGAGTGCACCGCGCGGTCATTAATGCTCGGGACGCTAAGGGCTTAAGTGCTCTTTTCTTGCTAAAAAAGTGTTGCGCGGTCCCACGGGGCGTGAGACGGTGACCCTGTTTTCTGTGTGGGGTCGCGCGTGGCGCAGGGGGCGGGCGGGTACTTCGCATTAAACCTCCTTCCGGGAGTGTGGGATGCGGGGTTGGGTGTTTGGAGGGAACCGTTTATAATTCCATGAAAATAGTGTTTTTAAAAAGCAGTAGGTGGTTTTTGTTTTGTTTTGTTTTCATGAACCTGTTTAATGGGATCTGCCCTATAATAGTGGGTTAGTATGCGCAGTTTTAAGAAATGTGATTATCTTTTGGAATTTCGGGTATTTGATTTTGATTATATTTAGGTAAAATGGCACAGCTTTTAACATTGATGACAGTAGATTAGTAAAGACTTTTTCCACTTTACAGTTCTGTGTTTTTTTCCTTCTCCCTGCCCCTTCAGGGTCCCCCTATTCGTCTTCCCTTTACAGTCTTTTTTTTTTTTAAGATTTTATTTATTTATTTGACAGAGAGAGCGCGCACAAGTAGGAGGAGCAGTGGCAGTGGGAGAGGGAGAACAAGGCTCCTTGCTGAGCAGGGAGCCTGATGTGGGCTCGATGCAGGACCCGGTGATGACATGAGCTGAAGACAGACACTTCAGCCACTGAGCCACCCAGGCACCCCTCCCCTCTGCAGTTCTGTGGCCAGTGTACTGATGTGTTTGGCCTGTGGAACATTTTGGGACCTGTTGGAGCTCCAGCGGGGACGGTGGAGCAATAGTGCTGATGGTACTGATGCGTTGAACCTCACACCACACCTCTGTAGTAGTTCTGGTCGTCTATCGCTGCAGCACTGTCTAACCACTTCCCCCAGTGTCTGCTTGGAGCCCCTGCGTATCAGTTCAGTATTCCTTTTACAGACACCTGCGATTTCCTTGCTCCTCTCTGGGATTTCAACCTGAAAACACCCTACACTTTTCAAACGTTTATGTAGGATTTATCCTAATACCGATCCCTGTAGCGGCGAAGACCATAGACGCTTCAGTTCTCCAGCCAACCAAGGCCTTGTGCACCCTGGGCTGACGGGTGTGGGAGGAAGTGGTGTTTGCAGGAGGGCGGACGACTGGAGGAGGGAGAGGATGTGGACGACGAGGACAAGAGTGGGATTTTAAAGAAGGTTCAGGAAGAAAATTCTGATGGAGAGATTAATGAATGAAAAGAAGAAATTGGAAAGAGGCTAGGCAAACTAGAGGAGCCCCCACTCTCGTTTCGGAAGAACACTGAGTATCACCGAAGACTTGAGTGGGGGAGGCAGAGCTTGAATTAGCCGCGTCGTCGTCAGCTGCTCAGAACGCAGCGCATGGCACAGGCATTACGAGCCCATCACTGAAATGGCACATCACGGAGCTTAGGTCTTAGGGGTGAAATTAGCAAGGATGAAAATCTCCGTTTAATGCTAGGTTTTGGAGAACTAAAACCTGTTCCAGATTTCTAAACTGTGATGGTGTGAAGTGTACACATGTGGTTGGAAATCCGTCCACATGGAAAGATTACGAGTACATGTGCTGTGTGCTGAAATGACAAACAAGCAGAGCTCAGAACAGCAGTGTATGGGGTTTGTGGGGAGGAGGGAGGTTGAAGACTCCACGAAAGGCAGAGGGTGAAGATTTGTTAAAAGTGTTATTCATTTAAATAATCTTGACTTGCCAACGTGGGGCTTGAACTCGTGACCCTGAGATCAAGAGTCACACACTCTTCCAACGTGAGCCAGCCAGGCACCACCAGAGGGTGGCAGTTTTTGAAATTAGTTGTACAGAAGACTGCTTATTACTTTTTTGGGAAGATTTTTTGTTTATTTATTGGACAGAGAGGCACAGTAAGAGAGGGAACAGAAGCAGGGGAGCGTGGGAGAGGGAGAAGCAGGCTTCTGGTTGAGCAGGGGGCTTGAGGCAGGCTCTGTCCCAGGACCCTAGCTAGGACCATGACCTGAGCTGCAGGCAGACGCTTAATGACTGAGCCACCCAGGCACCCCAGGACTGCTTGTTTCTTAAGGTATAGTGTCTGGAAAGCCAGTGGTACGATACTTAAGACAGAAAATCATTGATTCAAAACCTACAACTCTGAGGGGTGCCTATAATTTCTGGCTCAGTTGGTGGAGTGTGTGACTCTTGATCTTGGGGTTGTGAGTTTGAGGCCTGTGCAGGGTGCAGAGATTACTGAAAAAATGAAAACATGAAACACTGAAAAACCTACAACTTTGAGGTAAAAGGAAGGTTGGTGTTGCAGTTTTTGCACTTCAAAATACATTAACTTTCCAGTTTATTCTTACCAGAATATTTCCACTGGAATAAGTCTTCAGAGAGGACAGAAAAGACCTTTACTCATTTATTTACTTGATTGAAACGTCTGTGGCTCTATTAGGATCGGTTTCACAGGGTTTTTGATAGTTTCCTTTTTTATAAAATGTGACTTACAAACTGCAAGGTAACTGTGGTAGATTGTGTTGATGATTTGGCAATGGAGATGCTTTATGAGGTTATTAATTTAATCTCTGTAATCACTGAAAAAGAGCTACTATGTCCACCTTCTTTTTATGAGGAATATAATTTCTGGGTAATGTTCCATTAAGTCATTTTGGTTTCTTGGCCAAATTTTTATGTGGCACAATTAAATAGTTCTAAATGTTTCCATTAAAAAAAATTACTGAAATACTCTTTAAGTGGGATCATACTGAATTGTTTAACCAAGGTAGTTTTGTTATATGCAATTTGTCAAAGTTAGTATCAATGTAACTTTTGTTACATTGTATATAAAATTCTGCCAATTATAGATTTTGCCATTGTTTGGCTTATATCTTTATTTCAGTCATTTCTAATTTCTGTAGCTCTAAATTTTCAGACCGAAATGTCATTAAAAAATGTGTTCTTTAATTTTTCAGTCAGAAATAAATTTTTGGGGTGCCTGGGTGGCTCAGTCATTGGACATCTGCCTCCAGCTCGGGTTGTGATTCCAGGGTCCTGGGATTGGGCCCCATGTCGGGCTCCCTGCTCAGCCCGGAGCTGCTTCTCCCTCTCCCCTGCCCCTGCTTGTGTTCCCTCTCTTGCTGTGTCTCTCTCTGTCAAATAAATTAAAAAAAAAATCTTTAAAAAAAAATAAATTTTCCACTGGGGTGCCGGGGTGGTTAGGCTCCATTGGTTAGGCATCTGCCTTCCGCAGGGTTCATGATCCCAGAGTCTGGGGATTGAGCCTCCAGCCCCGCATCTTTGCCTGCTTGTGCGCGTGCGCGCTAGCTCGCTGTCAGATGAAGAAACAAAATCTTTTTTTTTTTAAGATTTTATTTATTTATTTGACAGACAGATCACAAGTAGGCAGAGAGGCAGGCAGAGAGAGAGAGAGAGAGAGGGAAGAAGCAGGCTCCCTGCCGAGCAGAGAGAGAGGAGGAAGCAGGCTCCCTACCGAGAAGAGAGCCCGATGCGGGGCTCTATCCCAGGACCCTGAGATCATGACCTGAGCTGAAGGCAGAGGCTTTAACCCACTGAGCCGCCCAGGCGCCCCCTCTTTTGTATTTTAAATGTGCAGAGGCCTTGCAAGCATATTACCTTCAGTATTTAGTTCTTGCTTTCTTCTGCAAATCTGCTGCCTCAATATTTCAGTACCTCAGTAATTTGATCTCTTTTTCACCTATTTCTTATCCCAGAAGTGAGGGCTGTTCTTGACCCCGCTCTTCTGCGCCACCGGCCCTCCCCACCCCAAGTCCGTCCATGTACCCCGCTGATCTTAAGGATCATCATTGATTGCCTAGACTGCTCTAGTAACTTCCTAGCTGGCTTTCCCATTCGTAGTCATCTGATTTTTCCATGTGTTTTCTACACAGCAGCAAGAGTGAGTTTTCATGTAAATCTAGTGTCATTCATGTAAACACCTTGAAATAACTTCCTTTTTTGTTTTAGGGTACAGTCTAAACGTAAAAGACAGGCTCTAAGCCTACCTCTCCCACATGTACCGTTCCGTTCTCTCCATTGTTTGTTGGGCCTTAGCCACATTATCTCTTTGTTAGTACCTCTGAGAAAATAGCTCATTCCCAGCTTAGGGAATTTGCTCGAGCTATTCCTGCTCTTGGAACCCCCTCCTTCTCTCTCTTCCGCATGCTTAACTCTGACTAGTCCTTCAGTCTCAGTTTAAATGTCAGTTTCTTGGAAAAACCTTGCTAATTCTTTAGTTTGTATCTTGCCTTCTCATGGTATTTCTGTCTTTAAGACTAGTCACCATAGGGGCGCTGGGTGGCTCAGTGGGTTAAGCCTCTGCCTTCGGCTCAGGTCATGATCCCCGGGTCCCGGGATCGAGCCCCACATCAGGCTCTCTGCTCAGCGGGGAGTCTGCTTCCCTCTCCCTCTCTCTCTGCCTGCTGCTCTGCCTACTTGTGATCCATGTCTGTCAGATAAATAAATAAAATCTTAAAAAAAAAAAAAGAGTAGTCACCATAATTTGTAATTTCTGTAGTAAATTCTGAGATTATATGCAAGGTCTGTCTCACAACTCTAAATAGCCTGAAAGTAGGGACCAAGTCTGTTTAGTTCACTGCAGTATTCCTGGCACCTCACGTGTTTATGAACTGAAGAGTACCGGTGCGGGACTTAAAGAAGGAAATGAATGCTGTTGCTGTTCCTGCTTTAACGATGACAAAATTAAGCTTTAGGAAGGTGGTTAAATGACTTGATCGAGGTTATACAGCTTGTTAGTTAACACTAACTGGGTTTGTTCATTCACTTACACCATCAAGTATTTTGGGATGTATTTATGTCAGGCCACCTGGTTGGCCCTACGAGAACAATAGTGAGCTCAGATAGTGTCCCAGGTGGGACATGGGTGGTGGTGTGGGGGAAGCATTCATTCACTGAGTAAACCACAGATAAGATCTAGGTGTGCAGGTGCTGAGGGCCACGCAGTGCCGTGACTCGCAGTGGTCAGAGGAAGCTCTTTAGAGGAGGTAATGCTTAAGCCGGGGCTCCCCTCAGCAGCAGTGAGGAGTCCCCCACCCAGGGTCAGTGGAGGCTGAGCCGAGACCCTGACTTCCATCTCCCTCTTTTCGGTCTACCTGGCAGAAACAAGAATTTGCTGGGACATGGTCATTGGAGACCTGCTGTAACAGAAGATTTAAATCAGATCCTGAGTCTCATAACATGAAACCCATGATGTTGAGGCTTCAGTTGGAAATTATATGTCATGAAGAAGTGGGAAAATCTCCGTTTGAATGAGAGAAGACAACGGACAGCAGCACAGAGATGTCGCAGATGCTAGTATGACTCGGCAGGGATTTGCAGACAGCCAGAATGAGAGTATGTGGTCCTGAGCCGTTAGTAATGTTTGAGACAAATGAGAAAATAAAATGTCAAAAAAAAACACAGGATATAAAGAAGCACATGGAAATTTAGAGCTGAAGAGTGTAATTGAAACAAAAACCCGGTGGATGGCGGGACAGCAGAATGGAGAGGACAGAGGAAAAACGGAAGAAGCAGAGGTCACCGGACCTGAACAGCGGAGAGAAAATAGACTGGAGGAAAGGGAACGGAGTATCGGGGGCCTGTGGGACTGGGACAAAAACCTGTTGCTCTTGTTACAGTCCCAGAAAGAGGGGAAAGACAGTGGCGCTGAAAACATATTTGAATAAACACTGGCTGAATATTTCCTAAATTTGGGAAGCTATAAACTTAACAGAATCAAGCAGATTAATGAAACTCCGACGAGAGAAACTCAAAGAAATCCATGCTAAGACCCATTGCAGTCAAACTTCTGAGATCTAAAGAAGCAGCACTGAGAGAGAAGTGCCACTTTCCCGGGAGCGGACAGATGAGTTGACAGTGGATTTGCCATCAGCGACTATAGAGGCCACGAGGATGTGGCGTGTTTTTCAAGTGCAGAAAGAAAAGACCTGCCAGCCCAGGGTTCTGTATCAAGTGAAAACATCCTTCACGTGATCTGTCGGCAGCCCCACATCTGCCCAAAGAACCGCTGGAGGAAGTTCGCGCGACACCACGGGAATGCGGGAAGCCGAGCGGCGCAGCGGGAAAGAAGCACGGACAGCGGTGAGGGCCGGCCTGCTGGTGCGCACGGCAGGTTCCCCTCGCGGCTGAAGTTTGAAGCTCTGGACGTTCTCTCGGGGTGTGTGGAGGAAGCGTCTCACGTGACCCGTTACCAGTGCGGGTGTACCTAGATGGGAGGGCAGCTTTCTGTTCGTTACCGTGACCTCGTGCAGTGTTGATCATCGGACCGATACTGTGAAAACCTAATGCCTGCAGCAGTCCCTGAAAGTCGTACAGGAGAGGTGACCTCAGAAACGACACCGTACGTCAGAATGGCATGCCGAGACATGTTGAAGTAACCCGCAGGAAAGCAGAAACAAAACAAAAAACACAATGAGGGACCAGAGATTGACTTGTATACTAGGAACAAGTGGGGTTTACTTGTGCATACAAATTTGGAATGTCGTTCGAAAATCATCTGTGTAATTGATCTGTTAACAGGGTAAAGAAAAGCTGCACCATTAAGTGATGCAGAAAAAAAACATGACAAAATTCAGCACATTAGTGAGATTCTCAGGAGCGGGGAGTCTCCTCATTGCGCAGTTGACCTACAGCTAGCGTCCTACTTAAGGGTCAGAAACAGTCTTTTTAACCTTGAGATCAAAACAAAACAAGGATGTTTATTGTCACTATTTACAACACAATACTAGAATTTCTAGCCAGAAGGAAAGGAAATAAAGGCGCACAGATCAGAAAGGAAGAAATGAAACTTTTTTTATGACCTAATAGTCTACATAAAAAATGCCAAAGAATGAATAAAAATTTAGAACTATAAATGACTTGACAACAGTGTGGGGTACTAGCAATTAACATAAAATGGAAATGAAAATACAATGTTGTTTAACATCACTCAGACAGTAACAGCACAAATTTCGGTGTGAATTCGAAAAGTCACATGTAGGACTTCTTTGTGGAAATTTACAGAACTGAGGAAAGAAGAAACAATCTAAATAAACTGAGACATACACTGTATTCATAGGTTGGAACGCTCAGCATGATAAGGGTGCCACTTCTCTCCAAATTGATGAACAGATTAAACACAATTCCTTTAAACTTCCATGAAGATTTTTATTTTTGTAGGTATGGGAACAATTATTCCATGGAAATCTTTAGTAAAAGGCGAAAGATTTATGCGATCTGAAGAGAAACCAGAGTATGGGAACAATTATTCCAAGTTTATGTGGACAGGCAAAGGAACTAGAAGAGTTAAGACAATTCTGAAAAAGATTTCAGTGATAGGAATCACTCATGATTTCAAGACCACACAGTAGTCCAGACTGTTGGCAGGGGCACCTGGCCGGCTCAGTTGGAAGAGCATCCTGCTTTTGATCTTGGGGGCATGAATTCAAGCCCCACGTTCATTATAGAGAGTACTTAAATAAAACTGAAAAAGAAAAATACTGTGTTGTTTGGAGAGAGAGAGAGAGAGATACATAGATCAGGTGAACAGAAGAGAGAACCAAAAATAACCTCACCTAAATATAGCCAGCGGATTTTTGACCAAGATGCCAAACTTTCTTAACTCAGTGTGGGATGGATAGCTTTCAACATGTGATGCTGGAATAATCGGATATCCTCAGCAAAGAATGAAACAAACAAGAAAACCCCAAACAAAAATACCCTGTGATCTAAACACACCTTAATATAAACACCCAAAGGAGCTCATAAATTTAAATATAATGTATAAAAGTACAATTTTAAAAGAAAACAAAATTTTTAGGACCTAGAATTGATAAAAAGTTCTTAGACCTGACTCTGGAAGTATGATCTGTAGGAGAAAGATAATTGATCGGTAGGATTTCATCAAAATTGTAAAAGTGTTGCTTTGTGAAAAACCCTGTTAGGAGAAAAGACTGCGGGAGAGGGGGGTGGGAGGTCGGGGGAACCAGGTGGTGGGTATTAGGGAGGGCAGGGATTGCATGGAGCACTGTGTGTGGTGTAAAAATAATGATACTGTTATGCTGAAAATAAATAAAAAATAAATTAAAAAAAAAAAAAGACTGGGGGAAACTTGGTAACCCACTCAGCTGACATGTAACGCGTGAAGGCTGTATGGAGAACTTTCAGGTCTCCGCAGTAAAAACCCAGAGTCCTGTTAGAAGACACGGGGAGACGTTTTCCTGACAGTACACGGGACGATGTGCAGGGTCACCAGCCACCAGAGAAGTGTGCGCAAACACCGTGCACGTCGGTCAGAGCCGCTGGAACTGAACACCGGGAACGCTCCAGATGAGTCTGGAGAGCAGAATCCCGTTGCTGATGGGAACAGAAGACGTTACAGCTGTTTTGGAGAAGCGTTTGGCGATTGGTGTTTTTTGTTTGCCCAAAGTTACAGTATTTTAGACACAGTGAACTAAATAAATCATTAAAAGTGATTTTACCTGTTTACCTTTTTTTTTTTTTTTAACGTGGCTGCTAGAAAATTTGCCGTGTTGTGTGTGTCTTGCATTATATTTCTCTTGGGACAGCATTGTTCTAGGATCTGTGATCTAAAATGTGTGATTAGAATTGGTTCTCGGGGGTGTAGACTGGGGCTGGGGAAAGTTGGTCAAGGGAGACTTGTTCTTTAAGCCTGTCTTTGCTATTTGACTTTTTGAAACTTGTTAATCAGATTTGATAAAAAGTTACCTGTTTGCTGAAGGCTGGGGTGTTTATCTTAAAAAAGGTTAATTTGTCACTTCTTAAATTAAATAGTAAATACTGCCCTAGTGAAGAAGTTTGGAATTGAAAGAAATGGTTGTCTGCTTTTCCTTCATTTCAGTTTGCCAGATCAGAAATTAAGTTTCTCCTGCTTTTGTTTAGCTTACTACAGGAGCGACCGGGAAATCACCTTCTAGAAGTAATGCCCACAGAAAGCGGGAGTTGCTCCACTGCTCGCCAAGCAAAACAGAAACGCAAATCTCACAGCCTTTCCATACGAAGGACCAACAGCTCGGAGCAGGAGAGGACGGGTCTGCCGAGAGAGATGCTCGAAGGACAGGTGAGCGCGTGTCCACGGTGTTCGTAATGTTCCAGAAGTAGCCGAATACATGCGGGTCTCCAAAGTAGAGAAGAAGAGTGGGTTACTGAGACTAAACAAAACCAAACCAGCCCCTTCTTCCCTTAATAACCGATTAAAACAACTGTCACATATAATACCTGCACAGAGACGTGTGACTAGCTAGTGTGACTAAGGAATTTTTAAAATTTTAATTAATTTACATTTAAATTTAAATAGCTACCTGTGGCTACTGGCTACCGAATTGGACAGTGCAGGTAGACAGTGTAAGATACGTTTTTTTATTCGATTTATTTACATTTCTAGTGGAAGTCCCACACTGTCCTTTGCTAGCATCTTCTGGACTTAACTCCCATTTGAGGTGAACGTGTCCTTTGCTTGGCCTTCTGAACGCCCCTCCTCCATTGTGATGTAGGACAAGTAGGTGATCGCATCTCGGGGTAACCCTTCCTCAGGGTCACTCAGAGGCCTGCAGGCTGAACGGCCTGGCCGCCACGCTGCCCCGAGGGCCCTTGTCTTTGTGCTCAGCATTCTCTAGCCTTCTTGCCGAGAGGCGTCCCTGGATGGCGGGCGTGAGGTGCTCTGGCTGGTTCGGCCGCAGGAAGACCGCAGCAGCGGTGTGCGGTGCGAGCTACTCGCATGGTAGGTGGGGGTGGAGGGATCTGAGCGTCCACGTGGCCGGCTCCCAGTGGACTCGCTTTCCAGACAAGTCGACGGTCATTGGCTGGGGAGCAGTGTCCTGCCACGCGCAGGTGGTGTGAACGGGTGGGGTGGTCACTGCCCCCGGCTCAGACTCGGGACTGCGGCCTTGCGGAAGGGGCTGCTCGGCGCAGAGACGCGAGGCCTGCCGGAGCCGGCCGCGTCTGTGTGCGCACCAGGCGCTGACCGGCCTGCTGCGCCCGGGACGTGCGGATGGGGTGGAGCGCACGTGGGTTTTAAAGCTTTGCTGAAAGCTCCCTCCACCTTCCTGGGGGAGAAGGTCTCATTTCACGGCACATTTTGCTTCCCTGATTGTCAAGTGAGGCTCTTGCCGACGTCCCAGTTTTGTCTCCAGTTCCTGTGACATCCTGCATTTGCGGCTTCAGTAAATGTGCTGTTTCAGTTACCGAGTAGTCAGGGTCTGGAAGCGCTGTGGGTGCAGGTCAGTAGGCATGGATGCAGTAGGAGGGGTTTGGCCTCCCTGGGGACGCACAAAGGCTTCTCCCCGAGTGCCCCGGGCAAGGGGGACTGGCTGGACCAGGATGCAGGAGGAGCATGGCACAGAGAGGGAAGAGAATATGCGGAGGCACGAAGCGAGGTGGGCAGTGTGGGAGATGGTCATGGTCATGGTTCTTTTCCTTTCCCTTTTTTTTTCTAAGATTTTATTTATTTATTTATTTATTTATTTTTAAAAGATTTTATTTATTCATTTGACAGACAGAGATCACAAGTAGGCAGAGAGGCAGGAGGAGAGAGAGAGAGGAGGAAGCAGGCTCCCCGCTGAGCAGAAAGCCTGATGTGGGACTCGATCCCAGGATCCTGAGATCATGACCTGAGCCGAAGGCAGCGGCTTAACCCACTGAGCCAGCCAGGCACCCTTATTTATTTATTTGATACAGATCACAAGCAGGCAGAGAGAGAGGAGGAAGCAGGCTCCCTGCGGAGCAGAGACCCCGATGTGGGGCTGGATCCCAGGACCCTGAGACCATGACCTGAGCGGAAGGCAGTGGCTTAACCCACTGAGCCACGCAGGTGCCCCTAGAATATAGATTATTAAAATAAACTTAGAGTATCATATGGTGGAACTTAAGAGACTGTGTGTGATAAAACTTCGTTTATGGGGACTGTCTTCCTTCTGTACAGATCTGGAAGTTTTCCAATAAGGTAGGCTTCTTCCCTCCCTTGTTAAAGGAAAAATGTTTTGAAGAAATGTTTGTTTTTGAATCCCATATTGGGCTGCGTGACCATTTTTACCATGGGTTGTAGTTTTCGTCTGTAGTCTGGGTAGATGTAAAACTAAGTTGTTAAGCATTTTTTGTGTAAGAAATAGGAATTTAAGACATTCACTTTGAAAAAGAGTTTCTTACTCATTTTAAACAGAATCTTCCTTTTTTCAGGATTCTAAGCTGCCTTCCTCGGTTCGCAGTACACTTCTGGAACTATTTGGTCAAATAGAGAGAGAGTTTGAAAACCTTTATATTGAGAACTTAGAACGTGAGTATCTGCTGTCCTCGTAAACTTCTGTAAGATGTCTGGGTAGACATTCGCCACTCTGTCTGCTTCCTCCTCTTCTGTGCCACTTGCAGTCCCTTAGGATGACCCAAATTTATGACATTATACCTCCCTAGTCAGAAGTCTGTGGCTGTGTCACCAGGCTCAAATCCTGGTGTCGGAAGGACTGTGCCCCTCTGAAGGTGTGAGAGGGAAGTTGTCCTCTGCTTGTTTCATGGTGGCCGGTTTCGGTCCTCGACAGTGTGAGGACAGAGGTCGCCATCTTCCTGTTGGCGTGCCCAGGGTCCAGAGCCTGCCTCACTTTTCACCTTGAAGCCCTCCCACTCCTGCCTCCAAAGCCATCAGCAGCGGGCAGAGTCCTCCTAGTGCATCCCTGAGCCATTTCTAAAGACGTGAGGGAAGGATGGGTCATCGGGTCATACCGGGTGACATCCTCATCGGAGATCCCTTACTCTCACACCTGCAAGGCCCCTTTTGCCATGGAGGCCACATGCTCACAGGTTACTTTTGGGATAGGTAGTTCTGCTGACTTGCCCATTCAAACTGATTTAATGAAAAATACATGCATCTTATAAACACTCTTACAGAGAGTTTATTGTAAATTGAGAAAATGTTGATCTGTGTTTCTCTTTAAAATAGACTGTATTTTGAGAACTTCCTAAAATGTATTATGAGTTTGACTTACTAAAGGTAAATCAAAGGAATTTTTAAATTAGCTTAGCTTTAGGGGCACCTGTGTGGCTCAGTCGTTCAGCATCTGCCTTTAGCTCAGGTCATGATCCCGGGGTCCCCAGATTGAGCCCTGCATCGGGCTTTCTGCCCGGTGGGAAGCCTGCTTCTCCCTCCCACTCCCCCTGCTTGTGCTCCCTCTCTTGCCGTGTTTCTCCCTGTCAACTAAATAAGTAAAATCTTCAAAAAAGAATTAGCTTTAGTTTCTCCTTTTAAGTTTATTTTAGAAGGAATGCCATCCATTGCTTAAAGAATCAGACAGCATCGGGGCTCCTGGCTGGCTCGTTTAATGGGGTGTCTGGCTCTTGATACTGGGGTCATGAGTTTGAGCCCCACCTTGGGTGGAGATTGCTAAAACAAAAAACAAAACAAAACCCCAGTATGTAAAGATAACTACTATTACCCTTGCCTGTCGACCTATTCTGTTCTGCAAAGGAAAATATTTTCTGCATTTTTTGCTTTTAATTCTTGTGATTATTTCTGTAAACTTAGTCCACTTTTACTCTTGGCTAGTCAGCTTTAGGCCACGTGCACTCATGCTTTCCTGGGAAACGTCAGGAAATAAGCCTGTCCCTTACCCACTGGTCTCTCCATTACTTTGCAGTGTCTGTTCTTTCCATAGGGTTTGTTTTGATGAAACCTGGGTTATGCGCATGGAACTATTATCTGGTCTTCATACTTGACCAACAACATTTCTGTTACAATTCTTTTCTCTATTAATATATAATCTGTTATTAAAATATCTTTTACTCTAGAACTAAGTGGTGTTGAGTAAATAATGAAAAGAATGTAATCCTGTGTCACTTAAACTTTTCTAGTGGACCATTTGATGTTCTATTTTTGGATTCTCCTTATAAGTCCATCTTGGAAATTTACAGAGGGAGAAATTATTTGAAGTTTTTATAAAGTAAAACTTAGGTACTATGTACTCCTTCTGATCTTAGGGCTTTTCTTTTTTTTTAAGTATCAGTTGTAATGCCCCAAGTGCTATTGAATTTCTTTTGTGATCTAAGGCCTTATGTTTTATGAGTTCATGCAGTTTGTTCAAGAAAAAGAATAGAATTACTGGGGTGCCTGGGTGGCTCAGTAAGTTAAGTGTCTGACTTTTGATCTCAGCTCAGGGTCGTAAATTCCAAGCCCTGTGTTGGTCTCCGTGGAGCCTACTGAAAAAACAAACAAACAAACAAAACCCCTAGGGTTACCATGACTAATGCCGGAGGAACTTGGAGTGTGTACGGTCTCATGCTGACTGGTTCAGATGGCTTCCTGAGATCTGAGGACGGTCAGCGTTCGGTGGATTTGCTCTGAGCCTTTGCCCTCCGCCTCCCTGTCGCCTGACCCAGCCCCTCGGTCTCACTGGAGGCCGAGCAGAGAGAGGAGCATGCTGGGAGGTGGCTTGACACGGTGGCGGGTGCGCGGCCAGGTCTCGGCACGGCCGCCCTTGCTGCCGCGGCTCGTGTCCTTGGTCGAGTCCCTTCCCCCGATGTCACTCCTCGTCCCGCGGCCTCACAGTCCTGTTCGCGAGGGCTCCGTGCTGAGAAGGGCACCCGCATGAGCGTGTCTCCTGATCGTCCCTCGAAGACTCATGTCCTCCCTCTGCCTGCCTTCCCTGCGGTTCTGCACTCGCAGTCGTGGGCGCGAACTCCCCCGAATCGTTCATCTCGGTTACATGTCCTCCGCGTCTGGAGCCTCACAGCGAAGGCTGCGTGTTGTCATGGCCTGTGCTTCCCCCCAGCTTCCGTGTTCTCAGCTAGACTAAACATCTCACTGAATTTTGGACAGTATCAGAAAAAAATTTTTTTTTTAAGATTTTATTTATTTATTTGACAGAAAGAGATCACAAGTCGGCAGAGAGGCAGGCAGAGAGAGAGAGGAGGAAGCAGGCTCTCCGCTGAGCAGAGAGCCCGATGCGGGGCTCGATCCCAGGACCCTGAGATCATGACCTGAGCTGAAGGCAGCGGCTTAACCCACTGAGCCCCCAGGTGCCCCTCAGGAAAATGTTTTTAAGTATACAGAAGAGAGTACAAAGGGGACGACCTGAGGCCCGGGTCCCCGAGTCCTGCCCGTGAGCCCCGACGGCGCAGCATCTTCCCGGTGCTGGAGTTTGTCGTCTTCGCAGGGTGTCGTGAGGTCGTGAGAGCTGTAGGAACTGGGATCTCGTTTAGACAGTACTTCAGTGTTAATGTTGTTAGGTACTGAAGTTTGGAAGTGCACGTCTTACCTTCTTGAAAACCACTTCTTTATTCCCAGTGCGTAGGGAAATCGAGACTCTTAATGAACGTTTAGCCGTTGAAGGACAAGCGGTCGATGGGGCGGAACTGAGCAAGGGCCAGCTCAAGACGAAAGGTAAGGGTGAGCGCTCACGAAAGGCTTGTCCCACAGAATATATCCGAGTGGTACTTCCGTGTGGTTCACGACATTGAGTGAGTTTGTGTGCGCAAGTGTGCCTGTGTAGTGAGTCCTCCGCGGCCACAACAAATACTGTGCTGTAACCTCCAGGGACCACATTAGCTTTCTTTTTTCAAATTCTTCAATACTCAACGTGCTACCTAATAAAATAGAAGAAACTGTAAAACTCTGGGGGGGGGGGGCATTTCAAAGAATGTGGATCAAACTGAGTCTTAAGATAGTGGTATTTTAAGATAGTGATATTTTCAAAATTAAACAAATAAGTTATTCAGCTGATCTTCAAAAAAAAAAGGATTGTCCTGCACGTTCTGTGTAGGGGAAGTATGGACCTTAGCGAGGGACCCGGACTGATGGGCGGTGTGCAGTGGGTGGGCACACTGCGGTCAGCACCGGTGTGGAGGAGGGGAGGGGGCGCCGGGAGGCCGGGCTTCCTGTTGTGGCCGTGGCCTGGCCCTGACGCCAGCGTGGATGAACCCTCGGCGCGGGGTGGGGGGTGGGCAGTGTCACTGTTTTCCTGTGTGGAACCACAGATGGTGTTTGCTGTCCCCAGTCTGTCCCTGCTCTGACACTCTGGGGCCCTGTGTTTGTACGACGTCCCTGACTGTCGCTTCTCTGCGTCTGCAGCCAGCCACAGCACCAGCCAGCTGTCGCAGAAGCTGAAGACCACGTACAAGGCCTCCACCAGCAAGGTACGCTGGGCGCTGGCCCTCGGGCCGCTCCTGTGGTATTTGAGGTGTGCAGACGTGTACCCGAAGCTGCATATTTTCCAGTCAGGAGCGAGTAACAGACAAGGAGGAACTTCTGCTGTTTAGAGAAATTGGATTTTGCAGGGAGTATCATAAGTGTGTTAAGTGGCCACAGCCTCTGGACACCTGGACTCTGCTCTGCCCAGGTCCTTCCTGAGAGTCAAATGTTGTGCGTAAGTAAAGAGATTGTCTTTTTCAGGAAAGAGACATGTTGTGGTGTTCTGTGGCTTGATGCAGAGGCTCTGAATCTGGAGAACGGGACAGGTGGGAAGCAGGGAAGCTTCTCATGAGTCCCGTTTCCCCGTTAGCCTCGCCTTCTCTCTCATTTTCTAAGGATCATCCAGAAGTGAAGGTCTGTCTGCAAGGCACGTTCGGACAGTTGGGGTAGTTTGCGTTTTTAAAAGTTACCTTGTTCTGACCGTCTTAAAGTGGCAAAGATTGAATCATTTGGAAATCAGTTTATCTGGGAGGGAGGACTGCTGTCAGGGAATATTCTGAAGTAATTTTGTGTGCATCTCTATTTTGGGAGTCTTCTGGACATACAAAAGATAAATTAATTATTTAACCGTAATAAATGGACATTCTTTCTGCTAAACCCGAGGGAAAAGCTGAAGTTTGTGCTGTGCTACGGTAGCATGAAAGCATGAAGAGTTCTTGTTAACTTCCTGTGTTTCCGGTTTGTTCCGTTGAGCCTAAAGTCACTGAGCGAGCCCGCCACAGGAGACTAACCGCAGTTAACGGACCAGATGCAGTCTTGTGGCTACTTCTGCTTATTTGAAAATTTTTAGTACTTCTTTGTTATAAAAAATAGGAGTATTGATTATTTTCTTGTTTCCTTTGATAATTCTAGAGTTTAAGTGGTGAATTAAAAATTTTTATTATGTATTATTTAGCTTATACTTAGTAGTTTTTAAGTTTTGTTTTTTTTTTTTTTTAAAGATTTTATTTATTTATTTGACAGAGAGAGATCACAAGTAGGCAGAGAGACAGACAGAGAGAGAGATGAGGAGAAGCAGGCTCCCCGCTGAGCAGAGAGCCCGATGCGGGACTCGATCCCAGGCCCCTGGGATCATGACCTGAGCCGAAGGCAGAGGCTTAACCCACTGAGCCACCCAGGCGCCCCAGTTTTTAAGTTTTTAAATAAATCAACATTAAACTATTTTTCAAAATGTGTTGTAAAATTATGTTCTTCCTCACCTAACTTCTTGTATTATCTCGACTTCCGTTGTTTATTCCAGTGGGACCGCGTATGTACACGACACACTGTCCTAGCACTGGGAAACCTTCAGAGCATTTCTGAAGTAGAAGATGAAAGGCGTGTATACAGTTAGCCCTTGCTAGCAAGAGTGAAAAACGAGATTTGGGCCAGGGGAAGGAAATGTATTATTACAATATTCTGCTTAAAGAAAAATGTATTTAAACATATTTAAAGCCCCCATCATTTTAGATCCTACAAATCCATACCTGTGTGCTATTAAAAAACGTGTAATTAATGATCTTTATTGCGTGCATTAAAGAATAGTGTTGAAAGATGTCATCTGAAAATTGAAGAAAGACTCTGATAGCAGAGTGTGTTGTGGTCCGTGCCGCAGCGTGTGTCCTCGGTGGGAGCGCTGCGTGTGTGCGCGGCGCGGAGGTGGCGAGCTGGAAGCAGCGCTGCTCGCCTCCTCGCTCTGCCCTGCCGGCCGGCCGTGTGCTCGGTGCCCCCTCGTGCGCTCAGCAGACACACGAGAGCTTCCCTTCCTGGGTGCCTGAGGATGGACGGCGCGTGTCTGTCGTGGGGCGGGGCGGGGGGTGCCCGTCCAACGCAGTCACTGTAGAGAAGCTTGTGTTTTTATAAAGGTAACTCTGTCATTGTGAAAAACCCCTTTCCGGTTTTGTTGAAGTACTTTAGATTGTATCTTAAATTAAAACGGTAATTAGGATGACAGGTGTAAGCATCACTTCATTCTGCTTTTTGGTCGGGAATGTTCACTGCATGACCTGGTCTTTTTTTTTTTTTTTTTAAAGATTTTATTTATTTATTTGTCAGAGAGAGCGAGAGCGAGCACAGGCAGGCAGAGAGGCAGCAGAGTCAGAGGGAGAAGCAGGCTCCCTGTGGAGCAAGGAGCCCGACACGGGGCTCGATCCCAGGACCCTGAGATCATGACCTGAGCCGAAGGCAGCTGCTTAACCCACTGAGCCACCCAGGCGTCCCATGACCTAGTCTTTTGTGGGGCCTCTTCCTGTCGTGACAGGGCTAGGAGTTTTCAGAACAGAGAACCGATAGGTATTCAAGTGCGGTCGGCATTTGGAAGCCGCACAGGGAGTGACTTGTCACAGTGTTCCTGGGCTGCCTTTGTCCGTTTCTGGAATCGACCAGAAGGAGTCGGGGTCGGTGTGTCTTGAGCAGGGACCTTCGGTTCTTCCATGCGTGAGTCTGGCGAGGAGCAGGCCTCTAGGAGCGCTCGTCTCCGGACAGCAGCGTCTGGGGGAGGTGGCAGGAGGCTCCCCACGTACCGTGACCCAGGCTGTGCGCGTTCTACGCAGTCCTCCTGCGGGTTCCGTTGCTGGACATCCGATTGGCACCTCACGCCAGCCAGAGCACTTTTGCTTGTCGTGGAGGGACAGTCTTGCTGGTTTGGGTGGGAGAGCAGCTTCCGGAGGGTGAAAGAAGACGGTGGGCTTGCATTTGAGCAAATCCTCTTGTAAAATTCAAACCCACTTAGATGTGTTTCTGCCGGAAGAGTCCGGGTTTGTTAAACTCGTTGTTTCAGTCGTTCCTGGCGTCTGAGGACGGTTTGAGGGTTCGCCCCTAAAGCGATGGACCAGTGGCTTGTGTTGTAGGTCTTTGTTCTAAGAATGAACTGAGATTCATTTTCAGGGCTGCGCTAAATCAGGGTTCAGAAAAGCTGTTTAATCCCGTTTTCTCTTTCACTTGATTTTATGGTTTCGTTATTCTGATTAATCTTCATTATTCTGGTTTGCTTAAAAGCTGAAAAGCCATTTTATCTAGGAATAGTTTATAAACAAACTCTGAAGAGCTGTGTTTAGTTCGTTTCTTTCTCACACCCTTGGTGTTTCCGTGGTACGAGGAGGTGGCATCTGTTGGCCGTGCATGTCATGCGGGCCGGGGCCTCGCCCTCGTGGGTACCCCCGTGCTTCCGCGGTCTGTCCCGTGGACCGTGAGCCGCCCTCCCGGGGCCTGCTGGCGCGCTGTGTGCGTCTCTTGTGCGGCGCTGGCACTGCGCACGCGCTCGGTCAGCAGTGCTGGGCAGACGGCGTCTGGGGGCAGTGTCGTCCTTGGACTCCTCCCCACCTGGGCTCTTGTCCCTGATCACACATGGTTGGTGTAAATTACTAGAAATGGGGAAAAAATGAAGGTTCCCCCAAAATAAAAGTGCTTTTAAGGATGTGGGTATACTCTCTTGACTTTCGTGTCCTGGTAGTTCTTTTTTTGTTTTTTGTTTTTCAAAGAATTTGGAAATTCGACTGATGGTTTGGATTTGTGGAAGAGACTTGCGGTGCATAAACAGACCCTTCTCTCTCCTGCGGGAGGACACAACCTGCTTTGCGGGAGTGTGGGGTCCTTCCGAGGCCTTCATTCTCCCGTGTGACCTCCGCTCGCCGGAAGGATGCTGCCGTTTGTGCTTACGTCGTGTTCCCTTAGTGCTTTCAGTACCTGTTCCGGGACTCAGGCCGTTCAAGACCTGTTTTGCTGTTGTACCTTTTTTAAACTTAAAATCATTCAGTCCCTAAGTTGTCTGTAATACTTCCTCCCGTCATGGTTGTAGATCGTCTCCAGCTTCAAGACCACCACGTCGAGGGCCGCGTGCCAGCTGGTGAAGGAGTACGTCGGCCACCGGGACGGCATCTGGGACGTCAGTGCGGCGAGGACTCCGCCCGTGGTGCTGGGCACCGCGTCTGCCGGTGAGTCCGCGCGAGTCCCTCTGCTTGCTGCGCGCGGCGGCCGGGGCGGGCCGGGGACCCGCCAGTGCTGCTAGCCGAGCTGGCCCTGGCAGCGGACAGGAGGCCAAGCAGTCACTGACACGGAAGCGCTAGGCCCCTCCGTGCCCCATTGGGCCTTGCTGCTGTGATGTGAGACTGCGGGCCTGGTGAGCGGACGCTGGCTCTGGGACTGGCCGTCGTGCCAGGAGTCGCTGTTCGCAGCAGTCGAGGCAGCATGTCTTTTACACAGACTGGGTATTTTTTTGATTGGCTTTTATGTTACTCACAGTCGAGTGCACATCTGCTTCAACTGTGAGGTATAGGGGGCTCGTTCTAGGATTCAGGCAGAAGCTGGGCCGCTGGCAGCCCAGTGTGTCTGTCGGGGCAGGCATCTGAGAGCCCTTTTATCTCATTAAAGGAGGAATGTTTTTTGAAAGCTGTCCAAGGTGCACAACCTGACACCCTTTCAGATAAAAACTGCTGAAGTTAAAGATGGTGCTCACTTGTTGAAAATGACTACCAGCTTGTGAGAAGTTACTTACTAGGTTCTGCTTTTTAAAGTAGAAGATGTTGCAGCAGTTAGACCCATGAAGAAAGTTCTCTTTCTCGTTTAGAATTATGTTCACACGTGAGCACCCCAGCATGTTCTGGAAATTACAATTAAAAAGAAAGAAAGGGTCCTTTTCTGGTCTCAAAAATCTTGTTTGGATCACCGGCACTTATTTTCCAGATTTTCCTGTTATGTAAGAGGGAAGGTCCAAAGGAATATTTTTATCTCAGATACTTGTAACTGGATTTGGATTTGCATTTCAGTGCCGTGTGATGCCCTGGAAAGTTTCGATTCAACAGAACAGTGGACCTTTTACCTGAGGACTCAGGCGAGATGCCATCCATGTGATAGCGCCCTGGGGTCCAAGTCCCTGGGTTTCCGTTTGCCACCTGACCTCGGACAGGTCACCAGCTTCTGTCTCCTTGGAAATGTTTTCTTTCATCAGTTGAACTACAGACCAGGACAGAGTTGCAGGAGATACTAGTGATGGCGTAATCTCTCACTTTTATTGAAAAGACCGTAAAAGTGGGGATGGGTCGATTATTCTGGTGTTTTTGGATCTTGCAGATCACACGGCTCTGCTGTGGAGCATAGAGACAGGGAGGTGCCTCGTCAAGTACTCGGGCCACGTGGGCTCAGGTAAGCAGCACCGGGGGGCGGTGTCTCCTGAGGGGCGCTGTGCTGACCTGCCTGCGGGCTGTGCACGCTCATGGGCAGTCGGGGCCATGCTGCCTGTGCGGCAGGGCCTCATCGGGGGACAGCGAGCGCGTAGGAGTTGTCTGCGTCTTTGTTACCGTTGCCTACACAGCCGTGTGTCAGCGGATTTGGAGCGGAGATGCCACCTTGGTCAGAGACCGTGTGTGCATTTCAGAGGTTCCCTTTCAGGGAGCTGCTTCTTGTGCTTTGTGTGCAGTAGGGCCCGGGAGGGCTGCCGTCTGACCCTGGGCTTCTGCCTGTGGGTGATGGCCCTGTGACGTCAGCAGCTCCGCCCTGCCCCCTGAGCTGCACCCATGCTGCCGGCTGCTGTTTTTTTTTTTTTTTTTTTTAAAGATTTTATGTATTTATTTGACAGACAGAAATCACAAGTGGGCAGAGAGGCAGGCAGAGAGACAGGGGGAAGCAGGCTCCCTGCTGAGCAGAGAGCCCGATGCGGGACTCGATCCCAGGACCCTGAGATCATGACCTGAGCTGAAGGCAGAGGCTTAACCCACGGAGCCACCCAGGCGCCCCTGCTGTTCTGACCGCATCTTGCCCACTTCCCTCTGGGCGCCCTTCGGGGTTCCTTCTTCCTGGCCTGGCCCCTCCCCCCCATCGGGCCGCCTCCCGTCTCCCTGTCCCCTCACCAGCCCTCCCCTCACGGACCTGTGCCGACGGTTCCTGCCTTCCACGCCCGTGGCCGGGTGCGCCCCAGCTGCAGACCCAAGCCCTGCTGCCCAGTGGGGGCCTTTGTGTGGTCCTGTCTGGGCTGTGACCCACAGTCTTAACCTCTCTCGGGGTCTCCTTCCCTCCGCTGTCCCCGCTGCCGCGTCCTGCCTCTCCGCACGTGCGTGTCTTCCCCGCAGCGTGCATCTTCTGTCTCCACAGGGCAGTGCCCGGGCCGCGCAGACGTTCTCAAGTGAGCGTGGCTGTAGCCTGTGTTCCTTGGTCAGACACCTCCACATCGCCTAGAAATGAAGCGGCTGCTGGGCAGCCTGTGTAAAAGAGGAACCGCTTCTTACTCTTCACTTCTCCAACAGCCTTACGTGTTCTGCTTTTTTCTTCCTTTTTTCTCGATAGCCTGTCCTGTTCTTTGAGTTGTTGAGTTTTAGACAAGGGGCTCTTGCTGAGGCAGTGGGACCCACTCCCTCGCCCCGTGACGTGACTGTGCACTCTTGTCCTCACCTCGCGGCTGCGGCGCGGTTCTTCCTCAGATCTGAGTGTGGCGACACGGCCGCCCACATACGTGCGCTCCGTGCAGTGGCCTTGCTTCCATCCGGCCTGGTTTCTGTGTCTCTCCCAAACCCCTCCCCATGCTCCGCCCCGTGACCGTCCTCTCCCGTGGCCGGACGCGGCGCGGCGGTCTCTGTTCTTTGCTGTCGCTCTCATTCCTTCCGCAGGGCGTCCCCTCCGGCAGGTGCCTGTGATGCCCTGCTTGTCGGGGACTGCCCTGCGCGTGTTCCTGCCGCGTCCTGCAGCGAGCACGTGGAGTGCCGTGCGGGCGGGTAGTGGGAGTGGAGCGCTGGCGTGTCTGGCCTTCCCTTCTCCCGCGGGTGCTGCCCTCCAGGACGCCGTCTGTGTAGCGCTTGTGTCCCGGCTTTGGCTTTTCCCACTAGGCGGTGCTCTGATCCCATGGGGACGGTCCCTTTAACCTAAAGGGTGGGGTTCTGCTGCCCGGGGTTTCTCATGCAAGTGACTCACTGCAGGTGGTTTGACATGTGTCTGCCCTGGCTCCTTCCTCTCGCATCACCTGAACCTGGTACCCTCCTGTGCATCGGCCCTCCTGGCTCGAGGGTCCCATGTGGAGCTTCGCAGCTGCCCTGCTACAGGCCCCCCCACCCCGTCAGACCTCCCGTGCTGGAGACGGTGCTTTCTCCCACGTGGCGGTCTCTCTCACAGCTCGGTTAGGCGCACAGACGACGGGCAGATCAGGTGTCTGAAGCTCGTCTTGAAGAAAGCTTGTCTCTGCTCCCGCTGTGGCCGCCATGAGTGGGGTCGGCTGCGGGTCTGCAGGCCGCTGGCAGAGCTCACCGTCTCCGCGCGAGCTGTGGGCTGCTGGCTGGCTGGCAGGGGGCGACGTCGCTGCAGCCCGCCGTCTGCCGGGGGCACCCCGGCACGCCTCCAGTCCGGCCCCCACTCAGTGGCACTGTCCCCGTGGTAAGGTCAGTGCTCAGGTGTCACTTCATTGGGCCTGCGTGAACCCTGCTGATGGCTGGCCGGCACTGGGGCCGTGAGGAGTCACCGAGCGCCCACCGTGTGCCAAGTGTCCGGCTGAGCAGCTGGTCCGCGTTCCTGCACACACCTCACGGGGCCCTTGAGGGAGGTGGTGTCTGTGCGCCCTATGCCCCTGGGAAGGTGCTCAAGGGCTGGTCCTACCCGGTGTTCCTTCCTGGGAGTGTTAGGGTTATTTTAGGCATTGTTTATGCTTTGCTGTTTGTAGGGAGGTCCGTTTCCATGAGCTCTTCCCATGTTTACCTGTCGTTTAGAGTTCATAGTGAAAGCATCTTTTAGCATTTTCCAGTTCCTCAGAAAAGTAGAATTCCCGGGGCTTTGCTGACAGAATCATCCTGAAAGCACTTGCCGAAGTTGGCTGAAACTTCCTGTGTGTTCGGTGTGTGCTGTGTGTCTCCCACGTGTGGGTGTGAGGGCCGGCTGCCCTGCGTGCCCTGACTCCGGTCAGCTCTGTGTTGGGTCGCCGGGGAGCTGATGTCCTGCTGCTCCCCGCGAGAGCTCGGCGGCGAGCAGCGAGGTCCCAGCAGCCACCTGCGGCCTCTGCACACTCCAGCAGCTGTCGTGCGGCCACGCTTTTGGGACAAGGGAGGGCTGCCCTTCCCTCTACTCTGGCGTCCTGTCCCATAAAGGAGCACCAGCTGGGGAGACCTTGGGTGGATCCCCATAACCGGAGACGGAAACTGTCCACGTTGATCTGACTCTCCCCGAGCTGGCCTGGCCGTATCTTCTCTGTTTCTGGGGCCTCCTGGAATGGGACAGGAGGGAGGGGCCTGATGAGGTGGGCCCGATTGATGAGGTGGGTGGGCTGTCAGTCATGTGCCTGCTATGTTTTGTTTCTGTCTGTCGTCGTGTTTTTCTTAGCGTCCCGATTTATTTTCAACTCTAGGTGGCTTCCTTATCTATAAAAAGTGGTGGGTTGTTTGTAATTTTCTTCTGTGTGTATTACACTTTGGCAGTGTGATTGTTGATACGCAGTAGTGTTTTCATTTTTCTCTAGTCTCCTAGCATGTATTCATAGCTTAATTAAATGGGAGGATCTAATATTGAACTGTTAAAGTTCTTTTAATTTTTAAAGTTACTTTGTAATATTTAGGTGTGATAAATATTGATATGTTTTTATTTTAAACCTTTTGTAATATTTTTATTTTGCAGTAAATTCTATAAAGTTTCATCCATCAGAGCAGTTGGCTCTTACTGGTACGTAGATTTTTTTCTTTGTTGAGCAGAGTTACTGATCATCTTGAAAGATGTCCACGCCTTGCACCAAAGTCAGATGCTCACTGGTAGCCGTTTTATGTAATACTTGAGGAATGGGGAAGGAGAAACACGTCTAGTAGAACCTTTGTCACCCGTAACGGACTGCCGGTTAGATGAGCTGCACTGTCCTGTGAGATTGCGGGTGACCACCGTGAGGTCGCCGTGCAGAGCACGTGGCGGTCGCCAGCCTTCCCTCTCACACAGGTGTTTCTCAGCAGACTGACCCGCTTCTCTCCGGCCCTGTCATCGCTGCCGAGCTCCTCATCCTGTGCGCACCTGCAACAGGCGGGAACGTAGTAGCCCCAGCGCATGGCTCCTGTGCGGCCAGTGTTTTCAGGCCTTTCTGAGGAGTGCTCCTTGGCCCTGGGGGCCTGGGTTTGCCATACTTTTACATTGGACTGAGGAGTTTTCCTATGAAATTGTCCAGCACCTGTAGACTTCTGTGATTTGGGGGGACCCTGACGGTAATCTTGAAGGATAGATGTTTAGCAGGTGGAGCTCAGTGAGCTTTTTTTTTTCTGGTAAAGCACCAGACGTCCATGCTCTCACAGTCTGTGGCTATGGGCAGTAAGCCTCTTTCTTACAGTGGGTTGCTGCTTGGCTTTGGCCCCTGGGCCAGATTTTGCTGCCCCTGGGCCAGATTTCGCTGCCCCTGGGATAGAGGACGAAAGTGAGCAGGATGGGTGGGAGAGTCCGTTCGCGCGCTCTGTGAACCGACGGGCTACCACAGCAGCCCGCTGGTGCCTGAGCAAACAGCGGGGAGGACTTGCCACCTTCTGCAGTGCCTTGGTGTGGGACTGTGAAGAGGGCGGGTGGAGGGAGACCAGTGAAGCAGAGGTGGGGTGCGCAGGAGACGGAGACATTCTCAGAAGGGCTGACGCAAGCCGAAGCAGAGCACGCAGCGCGCTGGAGGGGGCGGGCGGGGCGACGCTAGCAGGGCTCGAGGCTCTGGCCGTGAGCTTATTTGATACGGCGAGAGATGTGCTACCGTCCACACGTGGCCACTTGGGGGACCTTCTGCAGCCACAGAGAGAAGTGGGATTCAGGCAGGCGCTCTGTGAGGGCGCGTGTAGGCGCCCATCTGGCACGTCTGTGGGCCTGTGTGTGCCCTTCACCGTTCTCTCTCTGGTCCCCAGTCCGAGTCCCCGCTCTCACCGCTTGGCTGGTGAGAGTGAGGGCTGAGCACTCAGGGGCCCGGCAGGCTGTGAGCCCGTCAGCGCGGAGTGGAGGGGAGCACACTTTCACGTGGGGCTCGCTTTGCTAAAGGGCCTTGGAACTGCCAGGGTCATGAGTTGAAGTGTAGTTGGGTTCCAGTTGACTTAGGTTGGATAAATGGAGAATAAAATCTGTTTGTACATTTTGCCTGAACCTTCACAGCTTTTTACCCTAAAATGAAAGAGGGGGTATTTTAATCACTGTCTTAATTTGATACCTTTAGTGTCTTGGCAGTGGTATCATGTCTCCAAAGTGGCTTTGGGATCGCTGATTGACAGAGCCTAGCAGAAAGCACGTTTCACGCCTGCTGTGCACTGTGGGTAATTGTCCCCTAATTTCTGTCCTCAGCCTCTGGAGACCAGACTGCCCACATCTGGAGTTACGCTGTTCAGCTGCCGACACCCCAGCCCGTTGCCGACACTACTGTAAGCAGCACCTTTACTTACCCTGAAAGCGCGACATGGGGTATGTCAGTAGGGTTCTGGACATGTGCAAAGTTTAGGATAAATTTAGAATGTCTCACAGACGGGATGTGTGTGATCCCTCCCCTTTCCCCCATCCCGTAGTCTGAAGCCCTCCTCCCCCAGCGTGGCTGTACTTGGAGACGGGCCTCTACAGAAGTACTAAGGTCCTGAGGCCGGGCCCTGACCCCAGAGGCTTAGTGTCCTTGCAGACGCCACCCGGCTCGGGTGTGTTTCCTCTCCCCGCACGTGCCCAGGAGAGGCCGGTGGGGGGCAGCGTGACGAGCCGGGAAGGCCTGGCCCGAAACCGGATTGGCCGCTCCTTGGGCATGGCCACCCCGTCTCGGTGTTTCGCTCTGCAGGCAGAACAGACCGAACAGGGTCAAAAATGACGTGCCTGCCTGTGTGCATGTGTTGTTCTCACTGCCCATTAATGTTTAAGAATTGTAGCATTACGTCCTGTTTCTGAATATTTCATGTATCTTGGACAACTCGTTTGTCCTTACGTGAAGTAAGGTGAACAGTGCGTGGCATCCTCCCGTGGGTGGGGTTGTAACGTAGGTAAGGAGAGGTCGCACGGAGAGGAAGGACGAGTGGGCTTAAACCACGGAGCCTTCGGTGACCTTTGTCCTGTCAGATGCAGCTGTTCCCCTCAGCCCAGCACCCCGTGTTTGTCGTCTCGCCGAGACCACCTCCCTAGTTTCCTCTGCAGGGCAGGGCTCTGCCGTGCGGTCTTCACGCGTCATTAGCCTGTCTCAGGGGCGCGCACGCGGGTGGAGTCGCGTCGGGCAGCCGAGCGTAGCAGAGCCGTAGCTGTCGGGGGGACGGCGGGCACCCTGCGCTTGGGGTGCTTCCACCATTGAACACTCCTTCCTTTCTTCTCTTATTTTGTTTTTTAAAGATTCCTTTACTGATTTGAGAGAGCGTGCACACATGTGCACGTGAGCGGGGGAAGGGCTGAGGGAGAGGGAGAAGCACACCCTGCCGAGTGTGGAGCCTGATGTGGGGCTCAGTCCCAGGACTCTGGGATCATGACTTGAGCCAACGGCAGGTGCTTAACCCACTGAACCCCCCCACTGCCAGGTGCCCCATATGTTTTCTCTTTTTAATTTGGAGCAATGAGTTTCACTTGGCATCCACCACATTGGTAGATATTGGGGTGGTGTAGTGGAAACGGTTTAGATGACCTGTTAATCAGTGTGTGGCACTGGTTGTGTGATGCTGATTTAACCTGGTGAGTGGCCTAATTTTCTTCTTCGGGAGTGAAAATTGAGGCGCGGTACCTAAGTGGCTTCCAGGAACCGTTCCTGCCCAGAAGCCCTGATTCAGTGAGTGAGTCAGGGATCTCTTGGTTCTGGAGCTGCTGGTGCTCAGGAGACGACTTCGTGTGCTGCAGACAGTGCCGGACACCCCGTCCCAAGGCTGCTGGCCGTGAAAGTGGCTCAGTGAGTTCTACGTCATCCCCAAGACATGGGCAGAAATCACATAGCTCTCCGCCTCCATCCCTGCCTCTGGCCGCGGGAGTATTAAAGATCTTACAGTTACTCATGAATAGGGTTTAGTGCATTTGCATTTTTAAATCTCTTAGTTCCTTGCGACCTGTCAAGGTACTGACCGTGATCTTTCCAGCATGGATCCTGCTGGCTAGAGCTTTCTGTAGCGGGAGCTCCAGGCCACTCTTCTGAGATCCGCAGTCTCTCCCCTGGACTTGCGCTGAGGACATCCCTGTGTTCACGCTTACTGGTCTCTCTTCCTTCCAGATACTCGGGGAATGGCCCAGGGGTGCACCGCTGCAGGGCTGGGTAACTGCACCAAACCGTCAGGACATTTGGGGTTGTCTTTGACGCGTCTCTTCTTCCCTGCCTGTCTTCCTCTTCCATGGTTTCCCTGAGCCTGTGACATCCTACTGCTTCTGCTTCTCACACGGGTCTTGGGTGCACTCCCTCTGTCTGCAGGATACCCCGCCCGGAGATCTCTCTGGAGCCGTGGCCCTACCCAGGAGGGCCTGTGCGAGGCCCTGCCCAGACCAGCCTGCCTGCAGGGGGCAGGGAGCATCGGGAAGCTCTTCCAGAGCGGCCGTGGGAGCTCAGAAGCCTCGTGGCCCAGGAGCTGGTGTTGCCTGGTGGAAAGCCCCGAGTGGGGCGTCCCCGTGCAGGGTTTGCAGTGACCGTGTTGCTGCTCCTGTCCGGGCGCGGTCGCTGGTCCGGGTCGTTTCACCCTCAGCAGGTCACGCTCTGGGACCCGTCTGCACGCTGAGGTGCGCGTGCTGCGAGCCCCAGCGGTCTTCTTCTCGGGTCCCCACCCGGTCTCAGGCCTGGCTGCTCCCATTGTCTTCTCTCTGCGCGACGTCAGGAGCCGTCTCTCGGGCCTGGCCCTTGTCACCTGGATGAGTCCTTTGCCAGTCCCTGGCCTTAGTTTGTGACTCTGCCTGGACGCTCTTGCTGGGCTGCCTCTGCAGGTCCGCTCCGCCCTGCTGGGTGCTCCCCCCGCTCCCCACCTGCCGGCCTCGGCGCCCTCCCCTTTGCTTGCTAGTCTGTGGTGCGCTTTGAAGTCGGTCACTCTGCGTGATCACATACGCCTGACTTTCCTGCGAGACTGTGGGTCCCTGTCTCCCTGGAGAAATCCCCCCCGCCGTGGTTCCGCCAGGCTTTTCCTTGGTCGCTGCTCCTGACCTGTGAGTGCCTTGAGCAGGGCACCCCCGCCCGCTGCCCGAGTTGGCCGTGGCCACGCTCCTCCAGGATTTCCGCCTCCCTCTCATCTAGATCCTTCCGGGCAGTACTCAGACCTGGCGCAGGGCGTCCGCCCTTAGCCCTGGTTTCCCTGCACACACCTTGCAGCCTTCCTGCTCTCGGCACATTCCTGTGGGCTCAGGCGGGGTGTCCTGCTGCTCGTCGGCATCCCCTCCACACTGCCCAGCGCGGTCCTTGGACTCCTTACCCATGTCTGGTAGTGTGACCCTCTGTCAGCCTCTGTGTTTCTCCCACTTGCTTTCTCTTGAGTCTTCTTGGCTGGGTCACCTCCGACCCCACGTGACCCGTGCGAACGTCTGTAACTGCCCTCTCGCACCTCTGCCGCCATGACCTTGTTTGTAGAGACCCCTGTGTGCTCCTTGTTATGGCTTGTGCACCTGCTGTCCCCTCTCCTGGGAATGCTGTTCCCCTCGATGTTCGTGTGCCTGGTTCCCTTGCTTTTCTCATGTCCCAGCTCCGATCTCACTGGAGCAGTCCTCCGATGATTTTGTATAAAGCAGCAGCCTTTACGACTGTCTGTCCCATCTTCTGCTTTGGTTTCCTTGTTAATGCTTATTCCTGCCCGAACTTGTGTGCCTGTGTGACCTCTGTCCCCTATTACGTGTGCGTGACATATCCTTACACTGTGTGTACATACACGTGACCTGTGTTCCTGTATGATGTGTACATGTGACGTGTATCTCTGCACTGTGTGTGTGTACATGGAACATAGTTCCCTGTACGCTGTGTCTTTCCTGTGACGTACATGAGCACACTAGAGTGTGTGCTTACATGCTATCTACTGCTATACTAGTGTGTGTGCGTGCATGCATCCCCGTGTGTGTGGTCTGTCTTCCTCGCTAGTGTGTAAGCTCCGTGACAGGAGGACATTGCCGGCCTCTGTGGCTCCAGTGCTCTCCTCACCCGGCGTGTCCGCTGTTCTGGATGTCCGTGTCAGACAGTGGTCCTCTCTGTCCTCTGCTGGGAGCCCGGCGTGTGGCCTGGCAGTGTGGAAGCGCTGGATAAATACTTAATGAGTAAATCTTTTCTTAAAGAGCTCAGCCCTTTCATGCTTTCCTTTTAGCTTTTGACAAAAGAACTCATTGACGTAAGAAAATAAAGCGAACTCTTGTATCTCTTCCTATTGCAACAGAATTTTTAGTAGCCCCTAAGAATTCAAGTGTTTCTTTTCTGATTGCAATAGGTTATTGACTTTCAATTACATTTTATCACATTCCTACTAATATCCAGTGAAAACTTAAAATCATTTTATTTGCCATTTTATTGGTTAGTGGAATGGACTGTAGCTCATTTGATGTCATAATGGCCTTAGTTTTTTCTTCTTACACTTGGTCAAGGGTTTTAGCCAGGGAGGTAATCGTACAGTTGGTAAATAGTGAGCTCCAGTTACACACCAGGTGTGTGCTGGTCCTGGTCATGATGAGGGCCGAGTCCAGAAAGATGGATGACAGCAGTGTGATTATGTAGCCGGGTCGGAAAAGACAAGATTCCCAGGGAGTTCTCTGCTCTCACCATCAGCAGCAGGTCTGTGGCGAAGACGAAGTGGAGTGCTCTGATAAAGACGAGCCGGACGTGGACGCGGACGTGTCCAGTGACTGTCCTACCATCCGAGTGCCGCTGACGTCTCTTAAGAGCCATCAGGGAGTGGTCATAGCCGCTGACTGGCTGGTTGGGGGGAAGCAGGTGGTGACGGCCTCCTGGGACAGAACGGCGAACCTGTTCGACGTGGAGACGGCGGAGCTCGTTCACGCTCTGACAGGTACTTCCAGCCACGCGTGTGGTTTTTTTTTTTTTTTTTTAAAGATTTTATTTATTTGTTTATTTGACAGGCAGAGGTTACAAGGAGGCAGAGAGGCAGGCAGAGAGAGAGAGAGGGAAGCAGGTTCCCCGCCGAGCAGAGAGCCCGATGCGGGACTCGATCCCAGGACCCCGAGATATGACCTGAGCCGAAGGCAGCGGCTCAACCTGCTGAGCCCCCCAGGTGCCGCAGCCACGCGTGTTTGAGTGACGTGCCTGCGTTTGTGTGTCACCTTGTGAATGATTCCTTGTCCAGAATGCTTTGTAGTTCTCATGGTGCTCAGGTTATGATTTTTCAGGGATCCTTTCTGAATCACAGAGCAGTTTGTTAAGCTCATCTTATCTGTAGGGGATTTAATTGTAGCACGTATATCCAGATATTTGAAAAAAAGTTGGTCAGTTAGCTCACTGTTGCTTTGTAGCAGATTTCCAGAAAATTCGTGTCTTGAAATAACAGGAACTCATAATTTCATGATTTTTCTACCTAGGAGTTCTGGGCATGTGCTCTCTGGCCCTCGTGGTGAAGTGGTGTTTATTGCCTGGGCTGTGGTCTCATCCGAGGGTCAGGGTCTGTCCTCTCACTGTTGTTGGAAGGATTCATTTTGGTGTGGCCCATGGCTGAGGTCCCCATATGGCTGAGCTCCTTATTTTCTTGCTACCTGTCAGCTGGGGACCGCTCTTAGCATCCAAGGGGTGCCCTCACATCCCCACCAGAGGTATTTCCCCACATAGCTGTTTGCTCTCTCTCCAGCTTACTGGAGAGCATCTCTTCTAAAGGGCCTGCCTGATGATGTCAGGCCACCAGGACAGTTTCTTTTGATGAACTTAAAGCCACCTGGTTTGGAGGTCTAGGTGACATCTGCAAAATCTGTTTTGCCTTTTGATGTACTGAGCTCACCAGAGTGATATCTCGTCACATTTGCAGGTTCTGCCCAAACTCAAGGGAAGGTATCCAGGGTGTGTACACCAGGGATGGGGGTCACCGGGACATCTTAGAATTATGCCCACCTCAGATGTTTTTGCAAATTTGTCAGTAAGTGAATTTCCTCATTGAGTGTTAAAGATTGTATTTTACTAAGGGCTCCCCATATCATATTATTAGAAGTTACTCTGGAAGTGAAGAATTAAGACAATGTGTTCACGTCCTCAGCCTGCTGCGGAGATTTGCCGGACCTTCTAACTGTCAGGATCCGGACGTGGGTCACACTCACACTCCTTTTCCTGATCCCTGTAAATGCATGAACGAGAGGACGTGCAGCGCCTGAGGGAAAGCCAGTCCCACCGTGGGCTTTCGTGCTATTTTTAATTGATTTCTTACTTTTGCTTCCTATATCTACTTTTACAGTGAGCATTAGCAGTAGAGACGTAAAGACTTGTTTGATTCTTGTGTCGGTAAGAAAGCATCACTCTGACTGTGCCTGCAGGTGGGTGATCTTGCATTTTTGTCGTCTTTGGTTGTAGGGCATGACCAGGAGCTAACGCACTGTTGCACACACCCCACCCAGCGGCTTGTGGTGACCTCCTCCCGGGACACGACTTTCCGTCTTTGGGATTTCAGGGACCCTTCAATCCACTCCGTGAATGTCTTCCAGGGCCATACGGAGTGAGTCACAGTCATTTAGAGATCTTTCTTTTTTCGTGAAAAAGGTTTTGGGGGTGGATGTTAAAACTTAATTCTTATCTTAATTTACAGCTCCACTGTCTTCCAAAATGGCTGCTCTTTTCCTAAACATTTAGCTCCGTTTGTATATTTGTAAGAATTTAGAAGACAGAGTCACTGAAATTCCCACAAAGAACTGGATGCGGGTAGAACGGGGGCGGGGGGTGGGGAAATGCTCTAGGGCTGGCGGCATGCACGTCCTCTGCGGCGAGGGCCCGAGCAGAGCTGGGAGGAGACATGCACGCATGTGCACGTACACACACACATACACACACACAGCCATAGACACAGATGCACACGCGCACACTTACAGGAACACATGCACACACACCACCCACTAACTCACCCCCACAGACACACATGCATGGCTCTCACATACTTGAACTCACACGCACACATTCACGTGCACACACTCTCACACATACATTCTCACACACGTGCCCACGCGCCGGCCCTCCTCTTGTAGTGCCTCTCCCTGCTTGGCATCTGTTGGGCAGCTCAGGCATAACCATGTCTTTTTTTTTTTTTTTTTAAAAGATTTTATTTATTTATCAGAGAGAGGGGGGGAGAGAGCAAGCAGACAGAGAGGCAGGCAGAGGCAGAGGGAGAAGCAGGCTCCCTGCTGAGCAAGGAGCCCGATGTGGGACTCGATCCCAGGACGCTGGGATCATGACCTGAGTCGAAGGCAGTTGCTTAACCAACTGAGCCACCCAGGCGTCCCCATAACCATGTCTTAACGGAATTCTTATTTCCTTCCAAAAACTTTTCTCCTGGTCTGACCATTCCTGGTAAATGACGCGAACCTCTTTCCAGTTACTCATCCCTCAGATGTCCCCAGTTCCCCGCTGTGCCCCATCCACTCCACGAGCAGGACTCCTGACTGTGTCTTGTCACCTGTGCCCCATGCCACCGCAGCCCCTGCACGCTGTCCCCTGGACTGGACCGTGCCTGTTCCTCTCTGGCCGTGTACGTCCAGCTGGAGCTTCTGCACGTCCAGAAAAGCTCCCGCATGCTCAGTAAACACTTCTTAATGAACACTTGCTTGTTTGGCTGCTTGAGAATATGGATTTTCTTCATTTTTTCGTATGATGCAGTAATTAAGTCTGTTTTATGTGTTAACATTAGAATACTACAGTTTAATGTTCAGAATTTCTGAAATGTTCACAAGGAAACGTGGACAGAGATTTTTAAGAAGCTCGAGATTGGAGAAAAAGTGGTGTCTTGCACCTGAGGTGTGCGGTGGTGTCGGTGGGTGACACCTCTGTGTTCTAAGAGCTGCCACAGTTAACTGACGGGGAGTTGTGGCCACCAATTGGAGTTACCATAGCCCCAGGACGGAAGGTGGCTGGCTCTCCCTGGTTTAGGGCGGTGCTGCCGCCTGGCCTCAGGGCAGCTCTTGCCGTGCCCCTGCTATTGCGGGTCTTGGTCCCGTGGGCTGTGCTCTGGACCATGGAGGGGACGGCTTCCAGTCAGCCTCGCCAGGATGACACGGAGTGGGCAGCAGTGGGATCGGGGGTGCCAGGAGCAGCTGCCCTTCACCTGCCTGTAGGATGTGGTTGCTCTGGGCCTGGAGGACAGGAGGAGCCCTGTGCCGGCACTGGTGTGCACGGTGAGCCGGGCCCCCCGCACGCACGGCCCTGCGCTGAGCCTGGGCTTGGCTTCTCCCTGGGGCTTTGTCTGGAAGAGTTTCAAGCGTAAGTGCAGTGGAAGGGCGGAGGGCAGCAGGCGTCAGGCTTGGCGTGTCTGTGTGGTTTGGGTGTGGTTCTGCAGCTGGTGGGTCTGTTGTTGGAGAGGGGTACTTGCAAGGAACGTAGTTGGTTGTGAAGGCTTGTTCTTCTCACGGGATCGGGGTGGACCTGTGTCTGTCCCTGGGCCTCGCACCCGCGTCCCCCAAGATAGGCGGTGCTTCCGTTCCGCGTAGCTGAGGACGTGGGCTGTTGGGCAGACAGAGGAGATGGATACGAGCGCTGCTCTCGCTCTCCTGCCCGAGTGCGCACAGCGAGCACATTGGTTGACCTGGGTCACAGAGATAAGAAAGCGTTCTCCCTTTGGTAAGGGTCAGAGACGGGGAAGTTTTACCTTCTCTTAAGCCCTTGGGAATTGGCCTGGCCTGGGGGGCTTGTTGGCAGTGCTGCGGCCCGAGCCTCTGCTCCGTTCCCTCGGTCGTGGGCACATGCAGGTGGGAGCCTCTGCTCCTGCGGTGTGGAGAGGCCCCTGCCTGGTGAGACCCCACACTGCGGGGGCAGCAGGCGGGGCCGCAGCCCGTGTGAGCCCTGCTGGACGCCTTCCTGTGTTCGACGTCCTCAGCGCCTGCAGACGTCGCAGTTTGGAAAAGCAGGAGGTGAGACACGGATGGGGCTTCTAGGTGAGCCTCTTCTTCGTACCTGTTGCTTCCTTGTCTCTGGTGTGGCTTCTCTTGGTTTGAGCCCATAGGACAAACAAATCCTATGGAATACGGTACTGGTGCAGGGATACCAGCGTGTGCCCACGCAGGGACGTGCTGTCCCCCAAACACGGGAGCCCGAGTCCCGCATGGGAGCGGCTGAGTTTGACTGTGTTCAGTGTAGCCGCTCACCTGGGATGTTCTGAGTACCGCTCCTCGAGCACACTGGGTCTCCTGCCTCCCCTCAGACCTCTGGTCCCTCTGAACGGATGTCCCCGCTGCACCCGTTCCTTCCCACTGGCCACAGCTGTCGTCACGGACCCAAGGCCGCCTTCCCGATATCCGGCAGTGCCCACCACCGTAGGAAATAAGTCACGCGGTTCTCTCCAGAGCGGTCTCCTGGTCGGGGGGGGTAACTCTTGGTTTTCCAGGGTGCTTTTCTTGAATTGTTTTGGCCCATTTCTTTCCCGAACATGAAAAGCACAGCTCCGATGAGGGCGTTTCTGGTCCTTACCTGGTGTCACCTGAAGAGTTGTAGGCGCGGTGGTCCTTTCGTGGATCATGGCTGTAGCAGAGGCAGCGTTTCTTAAAACTACGTGACCACGTATTTGTTTGGTTTTGATGTGATGTGGGACACACTATGCAAAACTTACTATCTTAGGGCATATTTTGTTCTATAGGAACTAATCATATATTCTTAAGTAAAGTTCTGTTAGAGTCTGTTGTTTTGTAATATGAGTAATTCGCTTATTTGTCCAGTTTTGGATTTCTGTATGTTGGGTTTTCTTTTCTTTTTTTTAAAGATTTATTTGAAAGGAGAGTGCAGGAGAGGGGAGGGGCAGAGGGAGAAGCTGACTCCCCGCTGAGCAGGGAGCCGGGTGCAGGCTCCATCCGGGACCCTGGGATCCTGACCTAGCCGAGGGCAGATGCTTCACCAGCTGAGCCACCCGGATGCCCTGTATGTTGGGTTTTCTTAAGGCAGAAGGTAACTGTTATAGGTTTCAAGATTATTGACTTAGTTTTATAATTTGATTTTTCCAGGATCTGGGAGAGAGACTTTTTCCTGTTCATGTTGTCTGTTACCCTTGTGCTGCTCTGTGGATTCTGTGCTTTTTAGCAAAAGAAGAGTTTGAGATGTCGCGCCTCACTGTGGGGTAGAAACTGTAGCCATGTGGGGCCCCTTGAAGTTTGAGCTGCTGTGATTTCTGCTCGACATAAGCTCTGTTTAAAGTTCTCATGGGAACCACTCAGGAGGACAAATAATGGTTTTCCTTCCTGATGTGTGCCGTTAGGGTTCGCTCTGTGTTGGGAAAGCTCTTCGCCACAGTGGGAAGGCTACCAGGATGGGGTCTGCTTGGGGCAGCTGTGTGGCTGGGACTCGGGGCCTCGCTGCCGGAGGGGTGCTCCGAGTCCCGTGACGGTGGATTTTAGATGCTTTTTGTGCTACAGGTGCTCTTCCCAATAGCAGGACCGAGAAATTGTTGTGTGTGCTGCCCTTGGAAAGAATAGAAATGGTGAACTGAAGTGTTTTGGAACGTCTGGCCGTGTGTTTTTATGTGTTTCCGTCTTCTTCAGGAGCTGAACTGAAGTCCAGTGCTTTTCATCTGAAATCAGCTAAACCCTTCCATGTTCGTGTGTGTCCCCCAACGATGCAGTTCAGTCTCGTGCCGTGAGTGACAGTGGGCCCTTCCCTCCTCGTCCGCGGGTGTGTGCTCTGCGGGGTGGGGCGTCCCGCCGACCCCGGCCGGACTCTGGCCTGTGGGCCGTGCGCGCACAGACGTTCTGCAGGCGGCGTGGATGGTTCTGGAGCTCCCCTGAAGGTTCGGCCGCTGACTGTCCTTGGAAGGGGCGTGAGCGCTGCCTGTGGGGAGCGCCCTCTGACCGCAGGCCCCGGCCGCCTCCCTCCCGGCCCCGCCGCGTCTCTGCACGTCTTGGCGGAGGCTCCCTTCTTCGTTCTCGTTTTGTTTTGTTCCAGTTGCTATAAAAAGGGACTGACAGTCGAGGCAGTCACTGGTCATTAAGCTTCCTCTGTGGGTGGCCAATGACTTCAGTCTGTGCCCAGCTGACAGGATCCATAAGTGCAAATAAGCTCTGGCAGTGAAGAAACCAGGAAATTGGCTCAACATGGGCGAAATATCTGAGAACGCGAAGTTGTTTTTTCCTGTTTTGCTTTCATCTTCCCACGTGATTATAACTTTATCCCCCAGATGTGAAATGTAGCGTTGTCTCCTAAAGAAGATAAAATCCCACATCTAACCAAACAAAATTTAAAAAAAAGTCACATGAAAAATGATAATGGTTGCTTTAAAGCGAAAACATTTTTGTATGCTTTTGTTTCCAAATACTGGGGAAGATCTTTAGTACCGAATACCAGATTCTAGGCCATTTTGTATGAGGTGAAAATAGCTTTGAATTTTTCGTCCTGCCATGAGCAGTTGTCTTCATGCTTTAGAAGAGAAAGCATTTCGGCAGCACAACTGTTTAACTGCACACTTGGCTGCTAAGTGTCGAGTTCTGTGCTCGGCCAGCGACTCCGGTGGTGTGCAGGCCCTCGGTGGGGGTGTCCGGGGCTGTCTGCTGGTGGGGCCCCCACCCTGGGCGCTGGGTTTCGGCGGACTGCGTTTGGTTGATAAGTCCGTTCTTCTTGGCGATGGCCTGGGAGCCCTTGTCTGTGAGGACGAGGAGGAGGCGGGTTGTACTGTGGTTTCTTTCCGGGACGGGACAGCTCCAGAGGGGCCCCTGGGGTAGGAGGGGCCGTGGAGGAAGGAGGGCCTGTCGCGGCCCACAGCAGCTGGACGCTGATGGAGCCCAACCACCTTGCACGTTTACGCTCCCTGCCAGGTGCTGGAGAGTCTGGACTCGCCTTCGTTTTACTTAGACGGTTTGACAGTGATTTCGAGAAGATGAGCGAGTCCTGGAAGTCCTGGTTGGTTGATGGTTACGTGAAGCTGAGGTCGGGAGAGACTAAGGCTGCCCAGTACTCGCTGACCCAGTGGCCGTGTTCCGTCGTGTTTTTGGACGTGTCCTTTGTGTTTTAGCGCCTGCGTCGTCGTGGCGCCGTGGGGGGGGTGCCGAGCGTGGCCGGCAGCGTGGCCGGCAGCTGGACTTGCTGGGGGCGGCTCCGCACCTCCCGTTCGCAGCCCAGGCTGTGGTTTTCCTGTAACTGCGGCCGTTTCCCAGCGTCGCCGAGTCCCCACAGAGATCCCGTGGCCGCCCTGGGTCGGCACCTGCTCCTCCAGCCTCTAGCCTGGGTTCTGGGGACTCAGGATCCCACTTAACAGGCCCCTCATGGTACATTTGAAAGTTGCTTCCGATTCAGCCTACAGTTTTGAAAAGTAAGAGGGACTTAATATTTATTCTTCCAAACTTTCCCATTTCAGAAGGGCTAACGGGAACTAATAAAAGTACGGGCTTCAGGAGATGAGCGCCCCGAGGGGGCCTGAAGAACGTCCAGCTGTTCACACAGCGTGAGCACCTCTTCCCCGCGCTGGTGCCTGCTCGCTAGACGGACCTGACACGTGTGTGGACCCGCCTGCCGGGGTGGGCGGAAGGCCCAGCTGCGGTGGGCAGCGAGCGGCGTGGGGAGGGAGGCAGAGCTTGCTTCTAGAAGAGGCAGTGCTCGTGGCCTGTGCGCAGCCCCCTGGCTGCACATGCCTGGCCCGGGTGGGCCTCACAGCGGCCGCTCAGCAGCTGCGCCTGCCAGCGCCCGGCCGTGCCGCGGGAGCCGCGGGGGCAGGTGCTGCTGCCGGAGCCAAGTGATGCTCCGTTTGCCGTCAGGCCTCAGAGGCTCCTCCGAGGGCGTTCTCCAAGATCCCTCAAGGACCAGAACTTTTTAAAAAGACTATTTTCAGGTCATGTGTGTACAGAGAGGGACTTTGGATGCTCTCTGCAGCCTCCTGCGTGCTCTGGAGCCGCACACGAGCCGCACGTTGGTGCTCGGTCCCGGCACTGCGGGGCTGCGCGTCCGTTCTCGCTGCAGAGCCCATGGCGCGGAGAGCGGGTACTTAACCCGGAGAGTCTGGACTCCGCGCTACGTGACTAAGGAGGTGCAGGGAGTTGGGAGCTTGTGACAGTGGCTGACTCTGGCCTTTCAGCCTGGCCGGGGTTTCCCCTCGCTGTCCGTGCTGGGTGTCGGAGCTGTGGGTGCTCCCTGGTGCCGTTTCCTGCCCCTTCAGGCTCCTTCAGTGCGTAAGTCAGAAGTCTGGTTAAAGGACACCTGTTAGAGAGGCTGGGGTAGCAGCCCCTTCTGTGTTGGCGTGAGTGTGGTTCTGGCTGTTTCACACACGTGGGCACACATGTCCCATGCAGCCGGCGTCCCTGAGTGTGCACATCCGTGTGCACGTACCTGCATGTCCCACACGTCATCCTCCGCGTGGCCCGCACCACTTCGCCCGGACGTGCTGACACTCCCAGATCGGAAGCATACTTGTGCGCAGTCCTTGGGCCACGAGGGCCCCTGGGCACCGGCAGTCCAGTGTTTAGGGGACATTTCCCCCATGCGGTGTGAGGGACATCCAGGCTACCCTCTCTGGTAACTGGTGAAGAAGAGGGGCCTTCCCATATGTGTGGTCGCCGCAGACCCACGGTTGGGCTTACTGTGGTCTGGGGTGTCTTCAGGAAAGCACCGGGGATCTTTCTTTGATGTGGTTTTTGGCTTAGGTCATGTGTTTGAGAGTAAAAATCTTATGGCTCATAATACATTTCCGACTTTAATTTTCCTGATTATTCTGGTGAATAGGGTTTCTGTATATCCTGTTACTTTCAAAGCTAATGCCAAATTATTCCTTTTGGAAGATTTAAAATAAATGAATCCTTTTAAATTATTCATTTCCTAGTTTTTATACACAGAGTCGCGTGACAGTGATATCGGGGCATTGGCTGTGAATTGATTAGCATGTGACCAGCGAAGTTATATCCGGAAACCAAGGGAATGAACAGTTAGCCTAGTAAAACCTGGGGGAACTTACTCCTTACCTAATTTAAATTTTGCCACAGCTGTTGATATAATTACAAATATTTGAAACTTACTTTTGGCTGTTAACACTGTTTAAGGAGAGTGAAAGAGGCTCAGTCCATCGGGTGTCTGCCTTCGGCTCAGGTCATGATCTCAGGAGCCTGGGGTGGAGCTGTGCGCCAGGCTCTCTGCGCAGTGGGGAGCCTGCTGCTTCTGCCTCTCCGTCTGCGTCTGCCTGCCGTGCCCTGCTTGTTCTCTCTGAGTCAGACGGATGAACGAAGTCTTTGAGGGAAAGGGAAGAAAAGGAGGAAGAGTGAAACACGACCAGACTTCACAAAAGGGAAGTCAGAGCCTTGACCCTTGAGACTAGGAGTATGAAGTTACCCTGTGAATCTTACTAAGTTTAACTTTTCTGTCTCCCTTTTAAGTCAGGTCGTGTGGAACTATCCTTTTTGAATGACCCTTTTAATTCAGTTAATAAAATGCCAAGGATGGAGCCAGGTTAACTACGTGTTGTTCGACACGTTCCTGAAGCCATCCGGAGCTGTCTCTGGGGCGTGGGGACCTTGGTAATGGCAGAAGCTTCTCTGAAGCCTCGGCACAGGTCTTCCCCGCAGCCTGTCGCACGCACTGCTGCCGAGAACTGCACGTGGGCCGTGAGGGCGACGAGTGTCGCCGCCCCACCGGGATGTCTGCCCTGGACCTTCGTCGGGGTGGCGCGTGCTCACACAGAGCAGGTCCTGCCCGTCGTGGGGGACGGGAACCCTGTGTGACTTGTTTGAATGTTTTTATCTTACGCCCTGCTTTCGTGAGAGTAGCCGTTGAGCAGATTTCAGAAACGTGTTTCATTTGGGGAAGTTTTCGTTTTCTCCTCTAGGCGCCAGGATCTGAAGATGCAGGCGCCTGTGCTCTGTCTGCGCCCTGGGAGCCACACAGGGCGGCAGGGCCAGGGCGAGTGCGCTCTCCGGGACCCTCCGTGTGTGTGCTGCTGCCTGGAGACATGTCTCGGCAGTTATTACTGTAGCTGATGACGTGCACTGGGGAGTGGTGGCCGGAGAGGAGTGGGTCCTGTGACGACGTCCTACCCTGATGTGGTCCCCACCCGTGTCTTCCGCGCAGATGCGCCTGGCCTGCTGGTCCGAGAACCCTGCTCCGTGGGTCGCGCTGGCAGGGGTGGGCCACAGACGTGCTGAACGTGGTCTTCTCTGTGAACGTGGCCGTGTCCTTGCTGGATCGACGGGCCGCACTGACCTCCTGGATGCGGTTTTCCGAGGGGCTGGGGTGTGTGTGCGGTGCGGGGGAGGGTGCTGCCGGGTCGACTCTGTCCGGAGGGCTTGCTTCGCCGCTCTGTTCTTCGAGTGCGAACGCAGGGCTTGTTCGTGGGGAGCGACATCTGGAAACTGAGGACCGGGGAGCTCTGCGGGCCGTCTCTGCTGCGGGGCCCAGAAAGCGCCCTGCTTGGGCATCTCCCGCATCCGGTTTCTTCTGAGCTGTGAAATTCCGGCAGATTGTTATGCAAAGCAGTTTCGAGTCTCTGCGTGACTGGGAAGACAGCTGTTCGTCCTAATGAGGAGGCCAGCGTTACAGTCTCTCCGTTGGCGGAGGCCCACGGAGGGAGCGGAATGTTCCAGATCGGGCGGTGGTGTGCGGCGAGAAGGTGCCGCGCTGTCAGCTGAAAGCACACGCTCGGCTGCGCTCGGCGACAAGATGGATGACGCGGCCGCGGTCGGGCTGAGTCTGAGGCTTTCCGGTGAGCCGCCGTGGCGCAGCCGCCTCCCCGTGGGACCCGAGTCTGAGGGCGCCTTTGGAGCGATTGCCCCACGCCAGCTTCTCCCTTTGATGCCCTACAATACCTGTCAGGATCGTGATTTATTAAAAACCTAATGTCTTTCAGCTTTTCATTAACATAAGGTGAGGCGGTCTGTTGCGGAGTTCAGCAGAGCGTTCACAACCCCCTGAGGACGCGAGTCCGCGGGGAAGGCCCGGGCGTCTGCACGGCCCTGTCCGTAGCTGAAGTCCTCGGGCTTGTGCTGGCCTCTGCGCCCGGCACGGCGCGCCCGTCTCCAGGCCGGCCCTGACGCCGCTCTCGGCCTTTGGAGCCGGGGATTCGCGGGGGGCGGTGGGGGTCGTCACGTCGAAGTTTGCCCAGCTTTGCCTCCCCTCCTCGTTCTCTGTGCGTCACCCATGGGTTCCCCTCGGGTCTCTGTGTCCTTCACATTTGTCTCTGTTGAGACAAATGTCAGGATTTCTTCCTTTTCTGTGGCTGAAGAAAATCCCCTTGTTTATGTATAAGTCACGTCTTCATCCGCGCGTCCGTGGACAGCCGCGGGGGTGTTCCCCGGTCTGGGCTCCCGTGAGCAGAGCCGCCGGGAGCACGGGCGCGCAGAGCCTTCCGGGTGCTGACGCCCCTTCTGCGGGATGTGCGCCCCGTCGTGCGATTGCTGGGCCGTAGGGCGGCTCTGGTTTTAACGTTCTGTGGACGCTCCGTACTGGTTTCCAGAGGGCCGGCCCCAGCTTGCATTCCCAGCAGCAGGGCAGGAGGTTCCCCTTTCTTTACGTCCTCACCAATGCTTGTGTTCTTTTTTTTTTTTTTTTTTTTAAGATTTTATTTATTTATTTGACAGTGAGAAAGGGAGCACAGGCAGAGGGAATGGGAGATGGAGAGCACATTCCCTGCCAGCGGGGAGCCCCGCGCAGGGCTCCATCCAGGATTGAGGGGATTCTGACCTGACCTGAAGGCAGGATCCCAACGACTGAGCCACCCAGGCACCCGGGTTCTGGTTTTTCCCTTGGTGACAGGCCTTTTTGTGGGTGTGCGGTGGGATCCAGTGCTTTAGGTTTGCATTTCCTTGTTGATTAGTAATGTTGAGTGTCTTTTCATAGGCTTTTTGGGCATTCATAAATACTCTTTGGAGAAAGGTCTATTTAAGTTCTTCACACTTTTTGGGTTTTTTGTTTTGTTTTGTTTTGTTTTTTTTAGGATTGATTTATTTATTTTGGGAGAGAGGGCACGTGTGTAAGTGGGGGAGGAGCAGAGGGAGAGAAAGAATCTCACACAGAGCATGATGTGGGCTGGATCCCACAACCCCGAGATCACGATCTGAACTGAGACCAAGAGTTGGACGTTCAACCAGCTGAGCCACCAAGAGACCTCTTGGCACACTTTTAAGCCAGTGGTGGTGGTGGTGGTGGTTGAGTTAAAGGAGTAAGTTTTTCTCCAGTATTCTGGTTAAACAAAGTTGGCATGAATTTTTTCCTGAATTTTCTGGCATCGGCATGAGCATGTATAGACGTCTGGCAGGTTCTGTGTAATCTGTGTCTTCCGGTAGCTTCTCTTCGCTCCATTGCCTGAGAAGGCAGAACAGATTACAGCGGACTAGTTTCCTCGTCTGCGGAGAAGTTGGGTGTGCACACGTGCATACTTACAGAGGGCTTTCGGCCGGAGGAGCAGTTGGCAGAGACAACTGTCCGCTTCCGCGTGTGCAGGTGCCGCCCTCTTGCCTCGCCAGGGTCTCTGGCAGCGGGACCTGTGCTCATTCCGCAGGTGGAGAGGACTTGTGTCTGTCTTCTGAACTTCCCGAGACTTTCTGAACCTGTGCTCTTGACTTGCAGCACTGTGACCTCCGCCGTGTTCACCGTGGGAGATAACGTCGTTTCGGGCAGTGATGACCGCACCGTGAAGGTCTGGGATTTGAGGAATATGAGGTCTCCCATTGCGACGATTCGCACAGACTCTGCTATCAACAGGTGAAGAGAGCTGTTTGTGTGTCTTGAAAGGGTGAATTATAATGCGGTGTCCTGTTCACGTAAGGTCAGCCTTTAGTAGACCCTTGGAGAAGCATCAGAGGCTTCTGGGGGAGTGAGTTTGGGGGGGTAAGATTTTTTATTGATCCTCTGCTGCACATTTAGTTTCTCCTTTTTGCTGAAACTTACGTATAAAATCAGGCTGGTGCAGTGAGCTTCGTGGGCTAAGAGTGGGCCCGCCCGTAGGGCAGCGTCTGAGTCGCCGGGAGCATGAGGAATGCGGGCTCTGCCCTGACGCCGCTGACGGCTGACATCTGCGGTTCGCTCGCGTGTTTTGCTGGGAAAGGGGAATGGTGTGGAGGCTCCTACTGCGTCATGCCCTGTGAACTCAGACTCGCGCGCTGTCCCCACTTCGCACGTAACGCACTTTTATCTCTTCCTCGCAGGATCAATGTGTGTGTCAGCCAAAAAATCATCGCCCTGCCGCACGACAACCGGCAAGTGAGACTGTTCGACCTGTCAGGGGTGAGGCTGGCGCGGCTCCCCCGCAGCAGCCGGCAGGTAACTGCGCTCCTGCTCCGCGGGCACACACAGAGCTGTGGGGTCAGCTTGGAGTCTGCGTCCCAGGTCACCACTGACAGGAGTAGGCTGTGAGCCCCACATCGTTCAGTTGTCTAAGACAGGAGAAACTCGTTTTAATAGTACATTTAATTTATGCACATATGATTGAGATCATACGATTTTAATTCTAATCAGTATAACAGTATTAGAGTTTTTGCATTCTTGTGTTCCTGTTGTTGTTGCGTGCTAGGTTTTCATTGGAAATACTTGGTCTTTGTTTAGAGCTCATAAAATTTAAAGTTGAAACTGTTTCCCAAGACCTCAGCTGAGAGAGTCCGGTGTTTTACAAACGTCCATGAGGTCGTGCACTCCGCACCTCACGCTCTGGTTTGCGGAGCTGTGGGCACGTGTGGTAGTGGTTTCCACGTTGGGAAGCAGACGGATCTTAGCAGGTGAAAGTGTGCGGCCAGGAAGGCATTAGATGAGGAGCATGGAGTGGCGTCGCCCTGTGCTGAGCACTGGCTGGCGCCGTAGCCCCGGCTTGCATGCACCTGCTGCTGGGGGTCTCTGAGGGCCCCCTGGGCCTCTGCGCATGGACAGTTCCTGGGCAGTTCGAAGTCAGGGGAGAGGCTGAGAGTGTGTGACGTGACAGGCTCCTTCCGTGGGGAATGGAGGTCCCCTCCCCCAACTGAGCAGTGTCTTTGCAGGCTCAGGGCTTAAGTGACCCCACCCCGGCCCCTCTCCTTTCTTCCTCTCATGTTTTCTGTATGTCATCGTGACACACCGCTGTGTGGGCGAGCCAGGACCTTCGTGCGTCCCCTGAGCCTGCAGTTGGCATGTCTGTCCCCCCTGGTGCCCGACAGCGCGGCTCTGCCCACCTTGGAGTGGATGCATGTCTCCTTTCGGCGCACGGCCTCACGGATGGTGTGCGACCCTCAGGCCGGCCGTGCGCGGGTTGAGGCTTCAGGAGCGCTTGCGTGACGGTGCGCTCGGGACGACCGTGGGGGGCTCTGCTGTCAGCGGGGCAGCACCTTCCTTCTGAGTGGCGCCAGCTTCTTGGGAGGCCTGTGCCCTGAAGACAGGACCGTTTGGTCTGCTCCCCCCTTTCAGGGCTAGGATGCGGATTGTTGAAGTGGGTTATCGAACTTCTGAGTATATGTGATCGAAAAGTGCTCAGGACTTAGAGGACCTGATAAGACCTTCACACGCGCTCACAAAGGGCGTTTTTCACGCACGGTGCCTTCCCAGGGTCCCTGGTGCTGCCCACGCAGTGTCGCTCGCATGGTGGCTTTTCCTCCCGCTGTGCCCGTGTGTGCCCAATGTTGCTGTGCGGCCCGTGAGGGCTGTCCCTGAAACACAGCACGGTGCTGTGAGCGTGTGACTTCACTCTCTGGCGAGGTCCTCTGCAAGGAAGCAGGAGTTCTCGGAGGTGCTGGGGCACTAATTCCGGGGAGGTTGTTTCAGCCTTGTTGCAGCCGTAGAATTGGTTGTGCTTGGATTTATTCCCTTTTAAGGCGGCGTGTTAAACGGAGCTGTTTTTTAAGATTAGCGAGTGACATTTCCGGTCGCTCCGAGCTGTACAGGCCTCTTCGGATACACGAATGTGCTTCCCCAGCGGAGAGCTGCGGGCTCGCTCTCCCGGCCTCGCTCTCCCGGCCTCCTTCAGCTGATGGATTTTACGAAGAGAAAGCAGCAGCCCTTACTGGGAAGTGAGAGGGAAGGTGGCCAGCGGTGTAGACTTGTCTTACTTTGGGCAGAGCGTGGGGGGCGTTTCCCACAAGTGCGGTTCTGGCGAGGTGAGCGCGGGAGCGCTGGGCGGCCCGAGGAGGGGCTCCACGTGCGGCGTGCGGGGCTCACGGCGAGGACACGGTGTCCCGGGATGGGCGTGCAGCACTGAACTGTGATGCCGGGCGGGCGCGGGGCGTTTCCACAACACACGTGCCCACAGAGCCTCTGGGAACGCATGCCCCACGCGTGTCCGTGTGCGCTCAGGCGTCCTGCGGGGGACGGGAGGCCGGGCTCGAAACCCGAGTTGGCTTCCGACCCTGTCATGGGCGAGCGGCTCGTGCACACCGTTGTTCTGGGCGCCGTGGGGGTCTCGTCCCCGCGCCCCTCACTAAGCCCCTGCTCTCAGGCTTTCTGCACTAATGCCTCGAGCTGACGGGGCATCGTCCGCCGGTTCCTGCGCGGACTCTGGGGTTCCTGCCGCTTCACGGGTGCGAGCGCGCTCTTCTCCTTTGGCTTTTAACGAAGACGGGGGGTGGAGGTGGCCTCGGAGCCCTTTGTCGTGTGCACTTGTGCCTGCGGTGCCTTTACTCTGGGGCCTGCCGTGTGTCTCGCGTGTGGATAGCGCTGTTCACACTTGAAGGTTTCGCGGAGGGAACTTTGTGTCGTCGTGTGTCTTATTGGTACCAAGTACATCTTCCTGGGTCCCTCATACCTGAGGCAGCTGTTTGTTAAAATGGTCTTTGCAGTCTTTAAATGAGTTTCATTTAATGTGCTCCCAGATTTCATCTGGCCCCGTTGAGAAACTTCAGACGCATCGTTTATCCTTGTTCTCCTGAGCAGAGTCTCTGTCCTCTAAGGAGTCCCAGCACGCTTTAGGTCTGAGTCTCACTGACTCCGTTGTGTTCTGACGTCACTCCCTGTCCCCGTTCCGCGACGGCACATTGGTTCATTCCGTCGGATGCTGCCTGTTGAGTTTTTTCTTCCAGTTCAGTCACGTTGAGTGGTGTGGTGGTGAATTTGGCTGAGGGTTTATAGCACGTGTGCCTCGGGAGTAATACACTAATTCTGGTTTGTGTGATTGGAAATAGGGCCACAGAAGAATGGTGTGCTGCTCGGCGTGGAGCGAGGACCACCCCATGTGCAATCTGTTCACCTGCGGGTTTGACAGGCAAGCCATTGGCTGGAACATCAACATCCCTGCGTTGTTACAAGAGAAATAAGGTCGCCGGCATCCTTAGCTGCGTTGTTCACCGTGGACCTGTGGACTGGTGCCGCTTTTCTCATACTCGTCAAGCCCTTTCTGTGAGAGTTGCACCCTGGAAAGGGTGGTTTGTATGTTCTTTTCCCATTGTATCGAGCTTGCATGAAATGTACAGCAAAATGTGTGGTCACATGTCTTATTTTCGTCCTGTGTGTGTGTTGGCACCCTCTGGTCCATGGACATGAAGCCCCCTGCCCTGTAGCACGTCGTGTGTTGTGAGTTCCTGGCGTCTGACGGATGACACGAGGGCATTACGTTTGCGTGAGTTCAGTGTGAACCCGAGGACTTACTGTGAGGCGTAAGCAGTCTGTGGCGTTACTGGAGTCGTCATACAGATCTACCTTGTACCGGGAAGGTCATGGAGCGACATCTGCGTTGGCTGGCGATCGGCAGGCGTGATGGGAGATTTCATGTTTACTTCTGTCTGAGGGTTTAGCATGTGCTGTGCTGTAACTCAGTTCAACTCTGTATTCTGGTATAGTTGTGTAAAATCAACCTGGAATTGAGAAGTTCACAAAAATAGAATGCCGATTTTGTAACATTTGGAAAGTTTTTTTGAAAACAGAACGTTTCTGCTCTTTTTATAGAAAATCATTTCAATCTCCTAAGGTCTCATATTAGCAAATTCAAAAATAGGATGATTCTAATCACTGATTTCAGATATTAAGCAAAATTTAAAGCACTTTAGTTTATGGCTATGCTTATAAACAGTTTTTAGAAGTTTCAAATAACTTATCCAGTGAATGTGACTTGAGCTTTTAAAGAAGGCCCTGCCTGCTACCTGAAAACAAAACCTTATTTATTTTCTACACTTCGGTTTGCGTATTTCTAAGTGGGTTCACTTCCTCAGTGGTGTTTGAGAGCCAACAATGCAAATAAATGAGTACTACCTCAAAATCCGTGTGTTTGGAAGATGTGGGGGTCTCACTGTTGCCTAGCTACAGCACTTTTCACTTATAGCTGGAATGCCGCACTCAGTCCAGAGGGCAAGAAAGACCATCATAGCAAACGTATCCTGAGGACGAAAGCTCTCCCATTAGCCGGCAAGGTGGTAGCGGAAACCATGTTGCACAGGGTACAAGATGCTCCTGTTTCGGCCGCTGGGGCCCCTCTCCGCGCCAGTCCTCCCACTGCCTGGGCGAGCCTGTCACTCTTGCCTTCTTTGGAGTTACTGTGGTTTGGTGTTTGTGAGTTCATGTTTCCTGCTCAGTTGCAGTTTTGATCAAGAGCCATCTCCGTGTACTGCCCTCCTCTTTTTAGTACTTCGAATGTGTCCACTTGGAGAGGCTCAGAGGGTGACGATGACCGTGATCACGGGTGTCCCCTGCCTCCTAGTGGTGACCACGGTGGAGTGCCGTTTGGCGAGGGGTGCCAGCAGAGTGTGCGGGTCGCCCTCGGTCCTGCGTGAACCCGTCTCTCTCGAGGCTCCTTTGGCTCAGGTCCCGTGTGCGGCGGCTCATCCTAGGCGCTTCAGCCCTGAATTACCTGGAATGATTCTGAAATGACTTACGTCTGAAAGGGAAGAAGGGTCAGGGGAAACCTGTCAGGACGTAGTTAGAGCTGAGGCTGCCGACTACAGGACAGACGACCGGTGCTTCAGAATGGCTTTCTTCCCAAAGCCTGGCACCTCCCCGCCCCACTCCGGAGAACTTGGGCCGGAGCGTCCGCGTCCAGCCTCTGCCGACCCGAGCACGCCATGCCCCTGGCGGCAGAGCGCTATTGACCTTGGGATGCTAAGCTGTGCGTCCACACTCTTGGGCTCCTGTGTGTTTTAATTTGAATGTCAGGGTGTTTTAGAATCGTTAGGAACATTGAAAAATGTGTACAGACACAGTGAAATCAAACTTAAGAACCAGATCTCTGCCAGACTAAAAAATTTGGAGCTTTTAATTCAACATATCTGGTGGCTATTTAGTTCTCCACGGACTAGTGCCCTCCGCGTCTGGCAGCTGCTCACCTTCTCGCTGGCAGGAGGGGCCGGCCGCCTCCCCCTCACCAGGCTCCACGAGGGCACGGGCCCCCTGCTGTTGGCGTGGGCTCTCAGGAGTAGGACGCCCTCCCGCCAACTGCCGTGTCGTCCTCGGACGCAGTTCCCTTCAGCTGCTGCTGGGGACTCAGTGGTGGTGTTTTCCGAGTCACTGAGATTTGGGATAGGGTGTGCACGTGTGTGCATGAATGCGTGTGTGTGTGGGTGTGAATGTGAGTGTGTGCATGTATGCACCTGTGTGGCTGAACTAAGTCATGTGGTCAGCCACATGTGATCTCATCTGCAGTGTGTTTGGAAATGAGAGTGGTTTTGTCCTGTGTGCTCACATGTCCAGGATTTCATTTAATAAAGGAAGGAAATGTGTGGTTATTGGAAAATGTGTATTGATAGAGAATTTCATAAGATCTATATTGTTGGACAAAACACTCTTTCTCAACCACTGCGCATCGGTTTCTGGAGAGACAAAAATTCTGTACATATTTTGGAATTTGAAGAATCCTATTTACATCACTTGTTGCTTTTAAATCTGTGAAAACCGAATTTCTTTAAAGTATGCATTTATAAGTGTTGTGTAGAAGCAAGTGTTTTTTTATTGTGTTGATGTAATTGTTTTTAAGTGTTGACTGTCTTCATTGCCAGTATGAAATTCATTAAAAGTCCACGTTCTGTAATCACTGTTGTAAAAGTTTTATTTTATGAGGACTCTCTTTTCTTTATTATTTTACTTACTTTTTAAAATGTTTTGCTTTGATGGAATAACGTTAGCGGCCGTTGAACACCGTAGGAATGTAGAAATCGTACCATAGGACTGCCCACTTGAGAAACTTTTAACTTTGGACTTGACACATCGGTTGTGTTCTATTTCCTGTCCGTCTCTTAGGCTGACGTGAGGCGACATGTAATAACGCTTCTCCGTTGCAGCATCTCCGCCCCGACGGTTTCTGGAGGGAGTTAGCAATTTGATAGACAGCAAGTGCTCGTCCAAGTTCCTCCGAGGTTCCCAGGATGCGGGTCTTGTCCTTACCTCAGTTGAGCTTGTTTGAACTTATTAAAAAATTACAGTGGCAGGAAGTAGGCCGCGTTCCTCCCCTGTGGGAGAATCTGGATTGTCGGTGGCTGCTGGCTCATTCATTCTCGCCCGGGAAGGGTGAGCGGAGCGCCGTGGCGGGCGCTGGAGACCTCAGGAGGTGTTCGTACACAGCTTGCCGGAGCGCCCGCTTCAGACCGGTAGGGCTTTATTCAGTCTCCAGAAGGCAGACATTCACTGATACTACCTTTCTTACCTTGGTCTTTAGAAACGTGATTATTGTCCACATTTCACAATGACATTTTCAGTTACATTTAAAAGTTCATCTGTTAGTGTAAAGAATCATGAAGGCAGGGCTCCTGGCTGGCTCTGTTGGAAGAGCGTGCGGCTTTTGGTCTCAGGATCATGAGTTGCAGCCCATGTTGGATGTAGAGATTTCTTAAGTAAATATTTAAAAAAAAAAAAAGTCACAAAGGCAAAATTTTGGTATAATTTCATTAGAACGCCGCCAAAATGTGTCTCGCTTACTATGGCATAGATTTTCTGGTTTCCTTTAGTCAGTCAGTAGTTAGATCACTTCAGTAATTGGGAACACCTCCCTCCGTACATGCAACGTGTGGTCCGTGCGGTGCCGGGAAGAAGCTGGGAATGAAATCCCATGGAAGTGTTGAGTATTTGAAACTAATTTTAGGAAAACATTTTAAAGCAGCCTTTGGTCTAAATGAAGCCAAGATGAGGCACCTCTCAAGCTCTGAGAGCCCGTGTGAAGCCCAGGCGGTGCCTGCGGGCTTTGTGGGCCTGGGAGGCACCCTGTGAGGGGGAGGCTGAACCGGGCCGGAAGGTTGACGGAGGTGTCCGGAAACCAGGAGAGCTCCTCTCTAGCACCGGGCACTGCATCCCCGCACGGCCAGCGGCCTTACCGTGCTCCACCGAACCCTCCCTTGAAAGTTTTGGAACCAGAGCAAAATTTGCATCTCTCGTCGCTTTGCTGAGCTCGAGTGCCAGGAGGAAGGCGCCAGATTGATGAGCTCATATTGGTGAGGATGGTAAAGGAGCAGAGTTTTCACCAGGACTCCTCTAACCTACCTTCCTGAGATGCTGTGGGAAGGAACAGCCAGAGGAGTGCTTTCAAAATGGGCAAAATACCGGCATATAGCAAAATACTAGTATAGCAACGTCTGGAGAGTAGTGGTTTAAAATTAATTTTCGTCTGGCTAGGCAATTACGATTTTAACTTTTTGTCTTTATTAAATAGAGTAAAATTTCAAGGGTGACCACAAAGGGGGAAAAAATCTTAGAAAAGATAGAAAGAGTGGTTACTGTGGGAGTTGGGAAGTGTAACTGGAGCAGGTAATTTTTTAGTGTTTTGTTCTGTAGGTTGAAAATTGTAGATCATCCAATTAGATCACCCACTATTTGAAAGGTTCCCACTTTATGCAAACAACAGAAACATAAAAGGCACTTGTGGGGAAAATCTGATGAAAATAAAGGAACTTGAAATCATCTATGGAAGTACTTAAAACTTGATATTAAGATATTAAAAAAGACAAAATGAGAGACCACCATGCGTTAATAGGAAGAGGCAGTATTGTGAGAATCAGTTTTCCCCATATTGAAGTAGATTTGATGCTATTCCAGTGCAAATCACCCCAGAGTTTTTTGTGGACTTGGGCATCTGATTCTTAAATTTATTTGTGGCAAAGCCCAGGGTTGAGGAGATACTGAGAAAACAGGAGGAAGGAAGGGAGAAGAAAGCAGAGTTTGCCTTAAGCCCGGCAGGGCTGTAGCAGGTAGAATGTGGGATTGGCACCAGGATGGAGGAATTGACCCGTGAAGTTAGAGATCAGGTTGATTCAAACATCTGTAGAAACGTGAAGTAGTTCAGCTCAAGAGCCATCATGAGTCTGGGAAGAAAGTGGCCTGTGTAATTCATGGTTCCAGTGTTACTGGTTACGCGTATGGAACAAGATTACGAATCTGGTCCCTGCCTCACACCAAAGACAATTCAGCCTCATATGTGGAAAGACAAACGGTAACTTAAAAATTAAGAAAACATTTATATTATTTTCCATTTATTAAACAACTCTCTGAAAATGCATTAACTGTACTAGAAAAGATTGATACATTCAACCAGGTTAAAGATGAAGCTTTGTGGCCATGTGGGACGGCTCCGAAGAGACGAAGCGGCAGGGCGCAGGTGACCGTTGCAGCCCGCACAGCCCACCGAGCACTGATGTCCAGGCTAGCAGAAGCGAAGTCCACGCTGCCAGAGCAGAGCCGGAAACTGGCAGCAGACATGGGTAGGTGTGTCACATAAGGGAAAACGTGACTAGTCAACAAAGAGGTAAAAGTAGAAATTAAAAAAAAAAACCACACACAACAAAACCCGAAAATGAAATACTGTTTCACAACTGTTAGATTTGGGAAGCTCTGTCAAGCGCTTCCTGTTGGAGCTCATATGTGCTGTTGCTGTGGATCTACACTAACACAGCACATGGGAAAGTGCGGCCTTGTGATCGAATGCACGCGTGCCCCCTTGTTCCCGCGATCATGAGGGGTCTGCCTGGAACATGGTTTTCTAAGTGCGATGTGAGAAGGCCACGCGTGTCTGTTGCCATGAAGACTTCGGGCCGCCGACTGAGGGTCAGGTGGGACACACGAGTCTGCGTCTGGAGCCGGCCCGTGTGTGGTTCTGCCGCCCAGTTTGAGAGCGCAGTGTGTCAGGAGCTGTCCTGGGGCACACGGGAAACCACTGGGCACCATCAACAGGCTGCGGCCTAAATGGTGGCACACCGGTCCCATGAAACACAGCCAGTGAGCGGACCAGACAGGACTGTGTGCGAGTGTGGATCTTGGGCACGCTGCGTTGAGGGAAGCACCACGCGCACAGAGCACGAGCAAGCAGCCCTGTACACGGTTCGGTCGTGTGTTTTGGACCTTGGGAGTGAGGCTCCCAACTCTGCGTGGTGTTCTCTGGGCCAGGCGTGGAGCGCAGGGTTGGAGGTGAGGGCAGGGCCGGGTTGAGCGCAGACTGAGTGCTGGCCGGCTCCTGAGGGCCGCGGTGGGTGCCGGTTCGTTCGAGCAGCCGCACTTTGGAACTGCGGTGGCTTTACAGCAGTTTCGTTAATGTGCCTTGTCTGGTTAAGGTAATAAGAAAGGAACAGTGCGGAGAAGGGGCGCGCGTTGCAGAGGTGGACGATAGCGTGGTGATGACGGAGGGGACGTGAATGTTCTTGCCCGTGTCAAGGTCAGGCTTCTTACTCACTTCAGATATTAGCTCTCTTTCCACTTGCAAGCATGTAGTTTTATTACTCTACGATGACTGAGTTTTCAGTGGGTATGTGCCATGGGGGAAAGACAAAGCCAATTTTGTTCCAAGATAATGTTCTTGAAAAAATAACTCGCTAAGGAAATTGTAAAAAGGCTGTGTTACACTGTGTCAAAATTGTGTTGTTTTCAAATACATCTTGGAAATCCTAGCTTTAAAGTGGGAAATGTAATAAGGGTTTCATTTACCAGGTGTGATCATAAAACAATAAAAGGAGCTTTCTTGTGTTGCTCAGAAACGGGGACTGAATAATTTCAGATCCAGGAGACGGTCCAAAAATTGTGCTGTGTAACGGCCACATACCAGAGTAAGAACGTTTGCTCCCGCTGTCTGTTTTGCAGAAAGCATTTATTTGGTGGATCAGTTTTGGTGTATTTGTTTAAATATACAGTCATCTTTAACAGTGCATGTGCATTACAGACGTTTCCCAGCTCTGAATTAGTTCTCAGTAAATAATAGCATCGGGACAGCTGTGTGGCTCCGTCCAGTGAGCACCGGCTCTTGGTTTCAGCTCAGGTCGTGGTCTTGGGGTTGTGAGACGGAGCCCCGGGCTCCCCACTCAGCTCAGGCTCCCAACCACCTACATAAATAAATAAATGATTTAAGAAAACAATTAAATATCCTGCTTTAAACTTCATTTTTCCTGCAGTGACAGAAGTAACTGTGTATATTCTGTGATCAGTCCCTCAATGTCACATGGAAGTAGAGGCAGCTTTCTGGTGGTGTCACTGACACAATCTATCCCAAACATGTACCGTGAGAAGGGAGGTAAGTTTTGACGCATTGGTCCAGGCCGTCATCACCACGGTCAGGATAACGCGCTGGTCACCGTCGGCCCAGGACTGTCTGCGGCTCGTCCCTCCCGCCCCGTGAGCGCCACCGTCCCTGACCGCCAGGCTGCTTTCTGTCACTAGGCTGAATGTGCGTTTCCTGCAATCTTACACAGACTCACTTCGGTAGTAGGTGCTGGTTTTGGTCTTCCCCAAAAGCTGTTTGAGGTTGCGTCGTGTTCTTTCGTGGCTTAGTCCTTTTTATGGCGAGTGTCTCAGCGTGTGGCCGTGTCACATTCGTCCGCGTCCCTGCTGGTGGAGACGTGTGTGTTCTCAGTTTCTGGCTATCGCGGACGAGGCTGGCGTGGACACCGGCGTGCCAGTCCTGTTCTCTCAGACTCCGTCGTCTGCCTCGGCCAGGCGTCCAGGCGAGGGCTCACTCGGCCGCGGGGAGGGCATGTTTTTCTCTGTAAGGCGCTGCCGTGCCGTTCCCACGGGCGTCCTGCTGGAGACCCCTGGCTTCTGCTCTGACACTCGGAGGAGCTCGGAAGTTCTGTCTTCTTCCTTCACACCGAGAACAAAGGTGCACAGGCTGAAGTCAGCGACTCTTCTTAGATGCACTAGAGAGAGGGGAGGGCCAGAGACTCCGGGTGAACAGACTCTGGCGCGTGAGGCAGAAGTGTGCGGCGCGGGAGCCGGTCGGGGGCCTGAGGAGGGGCACTCGGGAGGCTGAAGCCCCCGGAGCGCGGGCCGCGGGCCCTCCTGGGTTCCTGTGGTGGAGATGGACGAGATCCCCTCCTGTCTGGTCGGGGAGCCGGGGAGGATAGCGGCCAGCAGCGGTGTGACACCACAGACACTTCCTCACCAAGGGAAGGGCCTCTCCAGAGCCATGCCCTGTCCCTAGCAAGGGGAAGGGGCCTGAGGAGTCCTCGGAGGGCGCGGCTCCCTGGACGTGGACAGTCCTGTGTGAGTCACAGCAGCCCGGGACGTGGCAGGAGGTGGCTGTGGGTGACGCGCCAGAGGCACTGTGGGAAAGGCGGTGCCCTGGAGGGACTGGTGCGAAACGGGCGCGGAGCGTCTCGAGCAGTCCTGGAGGAAAACGCTCAGTGTCAGTGGCTTCAACCGACCTGACCCGGCGGGGAGGGAGACCCTTGGGACAGCGCTCGGGCACGTCGTAGAGACGTTCCAAGCAGAAGAGCGCGGGGAAGTAAGAGTGAAAGGAGCAGAGCAGAGCGTGGGGCAGCGGTGGGGCCCTGGCAGGGGAGGGAAGGGGGCGGGGAGAGGCGTGCAGTTGGAGTGCAGAATCTCCCCAAAGGAACACAAACCGCGCCACAGATCAAGTGAACGAGTGCTCAGAAGTGCGGTGGGAGTGCAGGGTGCGGCCCCCGCCCAGCTCCAGGCTCCGGGGTGGGTGTCGGGTGAGGGTTCCAGCCCCCTCGGGTTGTATGGGTGACTTAAATACGGGTCCGGAGAGAGGAGGCAGACGTGCCGGGTGCTCTACGTGACGACAGATCACCGACCGCGGCACCGAGGCCAGTGACATACCACACGTCGGCTTCGTGAACTTAAGTGACAATAAGGCAGAGTCTGGAGGATACTGAGGACAAAGAGAAAAGCCAAGCCGGAGCAGGCGCAGCTCGGCCACAGGGGCCGCGGCCGGAGCCACGGGCAGCGCAGGGGCGGGGACGGCTCGAGGGGATGGAGCCCGGCTCGGATTCTGTGTCTGTGCGAGCGACGGACAAAGACAGCCTTTCTGCTCCCAAAGTGTGCGACGGGGGTTGTCCACGCGTCCTGCGGCCTGAAGTTTTCCGAATTCACCTGTTTCTTTATAACAGATTTTTAAATAGATTCTGTTGAATTGTCTGCAGAGCGGCCCTGTCGCTCCCTCGTCTGGTCTTGCTGCGCCGGCTGGAGCCCAGCGCGGGGTCGGAGATGCTGGTGGACCCCCCACCGCGTGTTGTGTAGACGAGGAGACACTCGGCTGTGCCACGAGCTGCCGCGGCGGCAGGGCTACACGTGCGCTCGCTCCGTCGGCGGGATTCCGCATCGGTTGTTGAAGGGTTTTCGTCAGGAACGGATGTGGGGGTTTCCTCTAAGTGCTGTTTGGGTATTGATTGAGATAATCTATGCTCTTTCTTTCGTAGTTTGCTCTTAGGATGCTTTCTATCGATGGATTTATAGGACGCTAAACCAACCGTGCAGTTTTGGGATAAACCCTGTTTTGTCAGTGCACTAATTGTTATGTTGCTGGGCTTGATTTGGCACTGCTGAGGATTTTGGGGTCCGTACTTATGAGAGAGCTTAGTCTGGACCTTGTGTTCCTGGACCGTTGCCTGGTTTTGGCAATGTAATGCGGGCTCACGGGATGAGTTCGGAAGCTTCTTCTTCAGTTTTCTGGAAGACTGTAGAGTTGCTATTATTTCTCCCTTCCGCGAACTTACTGCTGAAGTCACAGCCTGGAGTTGTGTGTGTGTGTGTGTGTGTGTGTGTGTGTGAAGGTTTTTCATTATGAATTAAGTTATTCAGATAAGAGGTCATTCCTAGCAGTTTTTGCCCGAGAAAGCTTTCATAGCCTGCCTGCCTGCCTCCCTTCCTATCTTTCCTTCCTTCTTGGTCTATGTATTTGAGAGAGCGCACAAGCAAGGGCAGCAGGCAGAGGAGAAGCAGGCTTCCCGCTGAGCAGGGAGCCCGACGCGGGGCTCCATCCCAGGACCCTGCGATCATGACCTGAGCCGAAGGCAGTCGCTTCACTGACGGAGCCCCCCAGGCGTCCCATAGTTTGCGTGCCAGGCTGCGGGCATGCCGGCAGAACTGTGGGATTTATCCGCACAAAGGTGTCCCTGTTACTCCCTCATCCTTCCGTGTCTCCGGGGTCTGTAAGAGTCATGTTGGCGTTCCCTCCTAGCCTCTGCTGCGATGCTGGTCACGTGTCTGTGACCGTTCGGTGTGACGGACTCTAAGATCCGCCAGGAACAGCGGCGTTAGGCCTGCCTCGTGGTGGCCGCCAGGAAACGCTGGGAGGTCGGCGGGTGGGGAGCGGGGCCCGTGCAGCCGGCATGCCCAGGGCTGTGCACCCTCCGTGCCCCGCCTGTGCCCCCACACGGCCGCGCCCTTTGTAGCAGCATCTCTTAAGTGGACCCCACTGGAAATGTGGGAGCACCGGCTTCCCACCGAGTGTCCCCCGTTCCTGGCCACGGCGGGTCACCGTGGCCCGGTGCAGTGTTCGCGGTGTCACCGGTGGGGTTGGCGTGTCTGAGCCGCGGCCCCTCCCGCAGGTGAGCGGTCTGCGGCTGGATGGAGCGGCTCTGACGGCGTCCCCCGCGGGAGGAGGAGGTGAAGGAGAAGGAGAAAGGCCGGCTCCCCCAGCCGCTGCCTTGTCCAGACCCCAGCCGCTGCGCTGTGCAGACCCCAGCCGCTGCGCGGTGCAGACCCCAGCCGCTGCCCCGTGCAGACCCCAGCCGCTGCCCCGTGCAGATCCCAGCCACTGCCCTGTGCAGGCCCTAGCCGCTGCCCGTTGCAGACCCTTGGCCTCGATGGGCTGCTGCGTGGTCCCAGAGTCCGTGGATGAAGACGCGGATGTTTTGGGGCCGTGTTTCTGCCTGTGCGAGCGGCTCTCCATATCAGGTCAGTCCTTAAAGAGTCTCCTCTCCACGACCACAGCTGGGCCGGGATCAACTCACGTTTTAAAGGAGCAGCGTGGTTCCGAGCTGCCCCGGTGCACAGCCTCTGGCTGTCTGCCCGGCTGCCCTCACGTTTCTGCTTTACAGGCTCTCGTTGTCCGCGATTCTCTGGAGACGTGTTTACCCGCCTGTGTCAGCTCTGTCTTCCTCTACAAATGAGACAGACGCTGTTTGTCAAACGTGAGTCGGTCACTGTGTGAGCCTCCATTTCCTTATCTGTAAAGTGAGCTTTTGGATTTCCTGCCAGTTCATTGTGGCCGTCAGGGTCCCAAGATACGACGCTGTTTGTTCTAAGGGAACTTGCAGTACGGGGAAGGGGAGGGGGAGGTAAGAGGTCGCTCCAGATGTCGAAATCCCGAGATCCCGGGTTTCAGGGGAGTGCAGCGGCTGTGGTAATCAGGAATTTACCTGAAACCGTCGTCTATTGAAGGAGCGCCCTCGTGGGAGGTGCCTCGGCATGGCCGGCGCAGCGGGGTCCTGGGAGGCCATGTGGAGCGCGGCGGTGGCAGGCGCCGTCCGTGGTGCGTTCAGCCCCGCGGGAGGGACGGAGCGGCTGCGGGTCACTGACAGTTTCGTGGTTCTCTGAGTCTTGCTGGGGCCTTGTATCAGTGCCCGGTCTCCCCTGGTCCTGGGGGCCGTTTGGGTGCAGGCAGCCTGCGGGCGGCGGGAGAGAGCCCGGTGAGAGAGGCCAACAGCGCCCCGCGTGCAGCGGGACATCCTGCAGACCAACAGTGCTGCTGGGTGTCGGCAGCCCGCCCGTCTGGGTTTGTGGCCCCATGAGTGTTCTCTGGTTTTGGTTTCTTTCTGTTTTGCTGTCTGAGGTTGAAGGCATCCCTTGGAAACGCCCTGGTTCCGCGGCGCCTGTGTCCGAGCGACTGAGCTACACTGCTTCCGTCCCTTCCCCGTTTCGCCCCGCAGGTTCCCAGCTGCTTGCGCCTTAGCTCCGGGCCCCCGAGGAGCGCCGAGCTGCGAGAGGGGGTCCCGTGTGCGATGTTAGCGCCTGGAGGCCTGACGGGGGCATGACTGGCCTGTCAGGGCCGGACTGCTGTTGGCTTTGAGTGACGCCCATCGCGAGCCTTAGGACGGCCGGGAGTGAGCCCCCAGGCTGTCCTGGGCCCGGGTCTCCAGCCTCGCCACCTGTACGCACGAGCCCAGAACGGACTCCTCGCAGCAGCTGTGGTTTTCCTCAGTTGGCCTGATGGCACCTTCATGATGTGATGTGTGCCGTGTGGCTGCCCCAGGCAGGGTCTGGGGAAGGGGCGACCTTCCACGGGTGCACCCGTGTCCTTGCCGATTTCTGAGTGCGGCCGTGCCTTCTCGTCCTGCGAGGGGCAGAGCGCCCTGTCTGCCTCCAGACTGGCCACCCATATGCAATGCCTTCCGGGGAAGCAGCCCCTTCTGTTGTCTGTCTGTCAGCGTGTGTGTCGGAGCAGGCAGCTCTGGGCCTACAACAGGGACCCCGGGACGCCGTCCTGGTGTCGACCGGTTTCCCCTGTTCTGACTTTCCCCGTAAAGATGGGAGCAGAGGTGAGTTCCGAAGGGAGGGTGGGAAGGGCAGCTGTGTCTTCACGATCCCCGCCCCATGGTGGTCTCCACGGGAAGAGATGGGCGCTGCGCTCACCTGGCGTTTGAGGCCCAGGAGTGTGTTTGAAGGAAATGTGTGTGTCAGAGGTGAGACAGACAGACAGGATGATAGACAGGGACAGAGACAGTCACGTGGGGTGGGGGCATCTGAGCCTGGCGGGCTGGGGCAGCGGGCGCGGGGGGAGGGGCGTGGGGGGCGGGGGGAGCGGCCTGCCGCTGCGGGCACAGGACAGGACTGGAAGGGACGCTCCAGGAGAGGACATGTACTTGGCACTCGGTGGTTGGCTTCTGCTTAATCGCCTCAGCTCCTGGCACACTGCTTTGGAGGATTTTTGTTTGTTTAGCATTTGGTCGGTGCACGGTCGGCGTTTTCCCAGCTGAGAGTTTGTGCAGATGACTGCAGGGGAGAAACGGGGGATTGGAACTTGAGCAAAAACTGAGAGTAAGAACCAGGTGCAGCTCTAGGATGCCCCAGGCTCTTGAAAGCAGGACACTGTGTGGTGACTCTGCGGGGCTGGGGGGTTCACATCACTCATTGGGGTACAAGGCAGGAGGTCTTGTGGCCCAGAGCCTGGGCAGAGGCTCCTAATGCCACCCAGGAGTTGGGGGTCTGCGGGGGTCAAGCCAGACGCAGGGGAGGCAGGTCGGTGA
>NC_081562.1:109240163-109271967 GCF_022355385.1 Mustela nigripes
TGATGCCAGGACTCTGAGGATAGACTCCCACGAGAAGAGGGGAACAGCAGTGCGTGGGGGAGGGCGGTGTGCCGTTCCCACGTCCTGGACTTCAGGCGTGGGGGATGGTGCCTGTGGGCTCCCTGCCCCGTGTCCTCTGTGGCTCAGGAGATGTCCCAAAGTACAAGCAGCCCCCCCCCCCCCGCACCTTCGGACTCCCAGGAGCGCCCATGCCGGTGTTGCCCCAGGAAGGAGGGGCTCAGAGTCGCGGCCCCCAATTCAGTCATAATCTATCAAAAAAATAGAGTGACGTGCAGATTGAAACATCCAAGTCGAGGATATTTACAAGTAAAACAGTTTCATAAGAAGTCAGTCTACGCCAGCATAAACTCGGGGAGAAGAGTCCCTGTTCTCTGCACAGGCCAGCACATGCTCAGAATGCTTTTTGTTGGGCTCAGAACACACTCTTCCAGCTTGAGAGACACTGGCCTGCTCACGGCTGAGCAGCTGCACCCATGGGGGGCGCTGGGACTCTAGCCTTCCCGAACCTGCCTGACAGGTGGCTCCTGCAGCTGGGCCGCCGAGCCTCCACACGCCTGATGCCCCAAGGAGGCCGAGTTCCTGCATGAGAGCTGCCTGCATGGGGGCGGCTGCTGGACTGCCTTCTGTCCATCGGGGAAGCTGGGCACCCGCGGGGGTGGCTCTCGTCTGTGTGCGCTCTGGTGACGTCGGACATCGGTGCACCCCTGGAAACCATGATCCCTGGAAGGACAGCTCCCGCCTGCTCTGACACCCCCTCAGTGTGTGGTCGGGGTGCCTGTGGCCCCCCTGAAACCTGCCCCATTTCCGCTTCTGCCCTGGCCTTCCCCGGTGCCCAGCTGTTTTCTCCTCCGCACGGGTCCTTCGTAAATCGTTGGTACCTGAGTGCTGGGATCCGCGTCTGTGTCCGGAGCACCCCAGCTGGGATGGCCGAGGCAGACCATGGGGCGCAGCCCACGTCAGTGCGTCAGCAAAGGGACCACCCCAAAGGAGGAGATTGTGCAGCAGGTGCTTCCCCTGGGAGGCCGCCTCTCTGCAGGGCCTTGTCTGTCTGGCCCACTGCTTCTGGAGCAGTTGAATCCGCCGACGGGGCTGGTGGGTGACGGGGTCTTCCGACCGCAGGCCTCCTCTTCCAAGGCGGAGTCGGATGCTCTGCGGGAGTTGCTGGAGTTCAGGCGATGTGCTCTTGGAGCTGCTCAGATGGGAAGCAATTGGTTGTTTAGTTGCTTGGGTTGTTACCAAAAAAGAAAAAAGAAAGAAAAAACTTTCGGTGGCTTTGGAGCATGCTTTCAGTTTGCGGCTTGGAAAACTGAGGATTTTCTTCGACAGAAATGTCTCCGAGTGATTTCGTACCTGAGGAGGTGGTGTCTTCATGCGACACGGATGTGTCAGAGACCCGCCACCCGCAGCCGCAGCCGGAACTGCGGGGTCTGCTTCCCTGCGTGGCGGGGCTGTGCGTGGAGCAGGCGCTTGGCTGCGCGCTGGGCAGAGCGGTGAGCGCAGACGGGGGAGGAGTTTGCTCCCCCCCCCGCCCCCCACCTCCTCTGCCCCACCCCCCCCCCCCCCATCCCCTGGCCCCATGACAGGACGTCACACCCGGGAGGCCAGTGCAAGCAAGAGGAGCCTCACGGTCGGGGACCCGCATGGGACGCACCAGGCTTTGTGCTGGAGCCAGATGCTTTGAGTGGGTCAGAATTCATGCTTTCTGGTAATTTTCTAAGTCCCGGTGGGGAGGAAAGGGCAGGATGCAGGAAGTCTGGGGCTTGCTTCCCGGGTGCGTGGCCTGTCCGTGTGCTGCGTCTGCAGATGAGGTCTTATTCCAGTGCGGCTCTCCTTCTGACCTTTCTAGAAGGAAAACAGCTCACGGCTCTGTGGCTGCCGTGTCTTCATGCGGCCCGTGGAAGGCTTGCGGTTCTGCAAGACTCTGGCTCCCGTCTGACGAGCCCGCAAGGACCTGACAGATGCGGCGCTGCTCTCTGCTCACTGAACCGGCACCGGTGGAGGGGCCCCTTCTGGAGTAGGAAGAAGGGTGACTCGTGAGCCCGTTACGGATCTTGCTCGAGACCATACATTTCTGGAGCCGCGTTCCTTCTTCCATGCACTGGGATTTCTAGGTGGGACCCGCAGAAGTTCATCCTGTAGGGGCTGCGCCGGTGGGCATCGGGGCTCCGGGGTCGCCCCCAGCTCGGCGGGTGAAAGTGCCGATGCGTGTCTGACGTGAGGAGCCCTCGCGGCATCGGTGGTGGAGACACTTTGCTCGGCGTGTTTCCTGTGTCCCTGGCTCCAGGCTGAGTTCCAGGACCGAGTGTGGATAAGTCGGGATGAACTCGCCTGCCCGCCTCCCTTCTCACTGAGCCGGGGGAGGGGCGCTCTGTGGAGCTCTCCTGGCTGTGGTGAGAGACGGTCCCACCGCGCTAGACGACCAGGGGAGGGTGTTCTCCAGGGAGATCGGCTGCTCCGGAGCGGGGCTGGGTAGTTCCAGGGACCTGCCAAGTGACCTGGGGAACGTGTATCCTTGCAACGGCTGTTGTGTGTTGTGGTACGAGCCGACGCTTTGTCCCCTCGTCACCGGCAGAGGATGGCGACATGCGTGTGAGTGTGGCTGGTGGGCCACGCGGGTTTCGGTTCATGACCTGCTTCACGCAGTGCCACCGTCTAACGCACTGAGTCATTGGTCGGGTTCTGTCGCCGCTCCTGCGCCCTGATATAGTCACGTGTACGCGTGGTTTCTTCTGACGTTGTCCTGGGAGAGGTGCGATGGTGCCACTGGACGTGGAGTCCCAGAGACAGCTCTCCTGGGGACTCGGGTCATTGCTGACTGGGCATCTCCAAGGTGTCGGGTCTTGGGAGAATCCTGTGCTCCTTCTGTGGAAGTTCTGCTCCCCGTTCGTGTGTGTGAGGTGCTCCTGGGGCGCCGCTCTTCAGTCCCCCAGGGGACTCCCTGGCCGACCACACCGGGCAGCTCGCTGGGCCGGTGGCTGCCGTGGTCTGTCAGCACACGGCAGTAATGGTGTCTCGCACGTACTTGAGTCCTTGGTGTTAACCAGAGGCCCCCAGGAGCGTCTCTTTCTTTGCCTTCAGATCTTGGGCTCCCAGGAACTGCGAAGCTCTGGTTACAATACCTTTGGGTCCGAGAAATTTCTCAGATCCCTGTGTGGGTGAACCCTGTGCTCTCCCTGGGTCAGGAAGAGCGTCATGTGTGTGAGCTCGGGGGGCATCTGGGGGACGCGTGGGTGCGGGGAGGAGCCCAGACTTCGGGGTTGGCACATCTCAGGCAGGTGAAGGCCTCTGGGGACCGGAGTCCCCATTTGTTGTGAGGACAGACGCACCTGCCTCTCCAGCTGTGCGGTGTAGGAGGCACACGTGGGCGGCCCACCACGGTCGAGCATTCGGCCATGGAGGGTTTAAGGTCAGTGTTGCTGAAGCACGAACTCCACTTCCATTCCTGCTGACAACCAAGTCCCGGAACTGTTCACGCAGGAAGCCCTGGGGTGGGTTGGCCACGGGTGTCCAGCGGTCCTTGCGTTTTGTCATTTCCGGGGACTCGGCTCCCCCTCCCCCTTCTGGTGTTTGCAGGCAGACCCCCTCGCGCTTGCCGGGCGTGCCGTCTGTCCTGACGGAGGCCTTCCCTCCTCCCGAGGACGCGGCCGGTGGCCTTCCTTCTGTCTTTGCCTCTGTCCGCAGCCTCGGCCTCGCTCCCCCCTGTCCTCCGAGGGAGTTTGTTTCTCCTGCTTCTCCAGCACACGGGTCACGTGCAAATTCGGTGCGACTCTTTACTTCCCACTGGTAGCCGGCCTTACAGGGCCCCCGCACGGCGGGGTCGCACTGCGGTGAATGCTCTTCTGTCAGGGTCAGTGCCCTGCTGGCGAGGACCGATGCGGCCGCACGTGCTGGCATGCCTGCGGCCGCGGGACCCGAAGCGCGGGCTCCTGACTGCGTGCACCGGGGGGAGCCGCGGGTACGGCAAGGTCATCTCCACGGGCGTCTTGGCTGTTTCCTCCACTTCAACTACATTTTCAGATAAAATGGGCTTAAAGTCTCCTGAAGGTGACAGAGAAGTCTTTTCCAAGAAATGGCTTTCATCTTAAGTTACTTCGCTGTCCCTCCCTCGGCTTGGTCACCCTGGGACTGATGTTGTGAAATTAATGACTTTTCCTAGTCCCCAGCGGAACACATGTCACTTACAGAAACACCAGGCCTGGGTCCCAACTCCGAGGGGATCCACGGGAGGGTTCCGTGTCTTCCGATCAAGCTAGGCGTCTTGTACGCATGTTCACCTGCTGTCCACTCAGCAGCGTGTCGGGAACGTGGGCCTCTGTCGTGATGTGTTCCGGGAAGGCGCGTGACGGTGCCCGTCCTCGACGTCGTGATCTGTCGCAGTAAATGTTGGTTCCTGTGCACTGAGCGTCCCTCCGTGCACACGTGTCTCTGTGTGTGACAAGCTTTCCCTGCCGTGATCGGCTTCGCCGCCATCTTAGCGGCTCCCCAGTGGTTCCTGGGCTTGGGAGAATCCAGAATCCTGGCAGGTGCTCACAGAAGGGCCGTGTATGTCGGTGCGGGAGTGTGGTGGTGTCCTCGTGCGTTGGTGCGTCTGAAGAAGAAACGGCGTGAAGGCCGTGGAAGGAAGGATCCGGGGGTCACGGAGACGCCCGCCCCCGTTGCTGCGTGAGGCCGGGGCTGGGCGAGGCTAGGGGTCATGTCTTCAACTTTGTGTCCTCGGATGTTTGGTCCGTTGGGATTCTCTTCGCTGTGTCGTCTTGTGGGGGGTCACATCCCTGTGCACAGCTCTCTCGTGCTTGGGGTCCCGGGTCCCTGCAGCTCCTGACAGACCCCATCGTGTCTCCATAGATGTGGCCCCAGGCAGTGCCCGATGGCCATGGGGCAGTGTCTGCTGGCACAAGCCCCCGGTCTCCTTAGGATGAACGAGGAGGGGCATGGCCAGGGCCGTCAGGCTTACCTTTCTCCCGAGAGGAAGAAAAGATAAGAAAAGATCCTTTCAAGTGCAGAACTCTTGTCAAGGACACACTGCGTCATGCGATCATGGGGACGAAGGGTGTGTCCCCTGACGGGAGCTCCGTGTCTTGCATCCCTGTGACACCTGCCTCCGTGCTTCGGCGGACTTCACCGTGCATGCGTGCCCCAGGAGGCTGTCCACTTACACCCGGTTGTGGGGATGTGTTTTGAGTCTGGGGCATGAGAGCTGCTCTGGGATCCGCATCGCCGTCAGGGAGGGGCGATGGGGCGCTAACGCCCACGGTTATGATTACGCGACAGACGTTCCCCCGGCACCGGGGTCTGTCAGACCAGGGAGACGCCTCTGAGGCTGTGGCAGGTGGGCAGGTGACGGAGCCCTGGGTGTACTCCGCCCCGAATTGCATCCGCGTGCAACTTCCGTGAGACGATGTTGTCGCTGACTGTGGCCAGAAGGAAGGTGCTGTACTTGAGTTCCGAAGTAGTTTTAAATGTTTCCTGTGCGGCACCGCCTAACGTCGGGCCCGAGGAACCGCCGAGCGGAGTCAGCTTCGCGGCGACCTCCGCAGGCCCGGCGGGTGGGCCGCAGAAGCTGCGGGCGCTCCGTTCATGCCTGCCTTAGTGTGGGAGACAGACGGATTCGTTGCGAGCTCTTGTGCTTTTTGATGCTGTCCTTAGTGGGGCTTTGGGTTTGCTTGCCAAGGAGATTGCTGGTGGTGGGAAGAAACGCCACTGATTTCTGCGGCTTGGTTTGTGTTCTCTAAGTACCGAGTTGTTCGTTCTGTTGAGTTTGGGGCGGAGTCTTTGGGGCTTTTCTGCTATAGAAGGATGTCTTCCGCACACCCAGATAATTTTGCCTCTTCCTTGCTAATTCTGATGCCTTTTCTCTCCTTTTCTTGCCTGATTCTCTGGCTGGGACTTCCAGTGCCACGGGAATACGGTGGCGAGCGCGGCACCCTGGCCTCCTTCCTGATGTCCGAGGAAGAGCTTTCGGGCTCCCTGTTGCGTACGCCGAGTGAGACCAGGGAAGGCACCCACTTCCTCACTCCTCGCTTAACTGTGAGTCTAAACAGTCGAGTGAAAGAAGCAGAGAGAAGGCTGTTTCCCAGGGCTGGGGAGGTGGGTGCCCGGCGGGGCTCCCCAGGATGCGCGAGCCCAGGGAGCTCATGCGTGGCGTGAGGGCAGCAGCCGCTCATCCCGCACCAAACGCCGGGCCGAGCCAAGAGCACAGCTCAGGTGCGCGCCCCACGCCTGCAGCGGCCAGCATGTGAGGAGGTGGGGTGCGAGTTACCCTGACTGCAGTGACCATTTCACTACCTGTGCATTCAATCGCCACGTCCTACAGCTTTCACGTATTTGAGTTTTATTAAAGAGCACGGATCTGGAGACTTTCCTTATTGCGAGGCACATCAGAACATGCTGTCCTGCCTCAGAAAGACGGGGCCGGCCCCTCCCCCTCCCTGAGACAGGAGGCCAGCATGTCTGTCAGCCTTGCTCTGGGCTGGCCCGTGGGAGAGTGACAGACCAGTGTCCTGTCTGAGCCCCCGTTGTCCCCCGTCTCAGGCGAAGCACAGTGACCTTGGCCGACGACGGTTCTCTGAGGCCCCTCCACGAAAGCGTCAGTGCCTGCTTAGACCTGCAGTTGGGTCGTGGCGTTGAGACGGCTCCCCTGGGAGTCTGGCCACCATGGGCCGCGCGTTGTACCCCCAGCAGCGACGCCGCCTCTCCTCCTGCAGGCTGAGCAGTGTGTGGTCTGTTCCTCCGAAACCTACCTGCCCTGGTCATCGCTGTGCCCTGGGTGGCACTGGGCGCTGGTACTGGGTTCACACTCCGCGTTTTAAATCTGGCCCCTGACACTTTCGGGACCCTCTCCTCTCTTTAGGGAGGAGGAGCCACGGCTTGGAAAGGCCAAGAAGGCGGACCAGACCGCTGGTGCGGGGAGCAGCCCGTAAACAGCTCCCCTGGCACGTTCGCCCTCCTCCCTCGCTGGGTGCCAGCTGCACTACGTGAAGACAATTCCGTTCAGCGGGTCGGGCGCCTCCAGCCAGGCTGGCCCAGCTCGTGACGATGTAGGACGCAGCGGCTCAGCGATGCCGCCGTGAACCCCATTTTAGAGAACAGGAAGCGGAGACGCACAGGTCAACCGCTGGGGCCAGAGGCAGAGTGAGGATGTGGCCACAGCGCTCAGGTCGGCGGCATTTAAGGGACCCAGGACACGAGTGGGAAATGGTAGGTCTGTCCGTGCAGCACGTGTGTCCAGGGACATGCTGCTCGCCACCCTGCGTCCCAGAGCTGGGCCTCGTCTGAGCTCACGACGCAGAAACGAGCGTAGGGAGTTCCATGACTTGAGAAAGGACAGGGCGAGCACGTGGGCGAGCGAGGCTGTGACTCTGTGTGGCAGGCGTCCTGGCAGGTGCGCGGGCGTGTGGACGGGCAGCCAGCACGAGTGGCTCACGCAGGACGCAGCGTGGGCTCCCGGGCGGCGCCGTCTGGGGCACGTTGTTGTCGGGTGGCACAGTCCTGGGCATCAGGCTGTGGTGTGGGAGGGAAGAATTGGGGAGGAGCGAACAGGGCAGCCGTTGGTAGCAGGGTGTGCGGAGTCAGGTCAGTGACGGTCCCAGAGGAACCTGTGGGAGGGCGTCCGGTCACGGGTCGCCCACAGCTTGTGGAATGGGTTTACGAGACTGATGAAAGAGGGCTGTGTGGACCAGGAGAGCGTCGCACCCAGACCACAGAGTGACCGCCACAGAGCCAGGAGGGGGGCTGGGAACCACGCGGGACGGCTTGGCTGCCCTGCTCTGTTCAGTGCACACACGTGCACGTCCGTCACACCGGACACCACCCGGCACATGTGAGCACACGGTGTCCATGCATGTGCACACGCGCCACACGTACTCACCACAAGGGCACACTGGACCACATGTGCACACACACGTGCAGCCACACAACACACACACCAATGCACACACCACACCTACTCACCATACAAGTGTGTGGACACACACCTGCTCACCACACAACACACACCAGTGCACATGTGTGCATACACCACACACAGTCGTGGGCACAGGTACACAGCACACACGGGCACACATGCCGTGCTCACGTCCCCTGTGCACTCACACACACGTGCTCCACATACTGACCAGAGACACTGTGGAGCAGCAGAAGTCGGGGTGGGGCTTCCTAGGGGCCCAGAAGGGGGTGACGGCAGCCTTGTAGTTGAGGAGACGGAGAAGCCCTGAGCCCCAAGCCCTGCTCCTGCGCATGTGCACTGCGACCCCCCGCCCGAGTCGTCAGCCTGTCCTGCCTCTCAGGGTCCCTCTCCGTACTCTCCCGGCCCTTCCTTCTCGGACAGAGGGCCCCAGAGCGGTACCCCCCACTGCTTTAGTCCCGCCATCTTCTCCTGGGTCACGGTAGATACATAATTGTCTGTTGCACGGGCAGCAGTATTGACTGTTTTCTCTTTTCTTCTTCCTAAACTGCTTGTTGAGGGCCCATCCTAGCAGGCACAAAAGCAAAGAGAACAGTGAGCCCCTGTCCCCGCAGCCAGTTCTGGTGCCATCTCGTGGCCCGTGTCCTGTGATCTCTGTCCCTCTCTGCTTGTCTTACTGCAATTTCGTGTGCTGTGCCCTATTTGGTTTGTAAAATACAAGTCTCAAGGAGGCAGGGTTTGTGGCCTCCCAATCTACCCAGGGATTCTGTGCGATTGAGTAATCAATCCCGTTTTCAAAAGGCTGTGATATTTAGAAGTGAGACAATTAAACTGGGGTCTAGTGTAGGAGGACACATGTCTTCATGGAGATTCTTAAGGATTGGAGGAGCCAGTGTTGTGAAAATGTCTGTCCCACTCAAAGCAGCGTACAGATTCCATGCAGTCCCTCCCAGAATTCCCATGGCATCTGCTCCCAGAACTAGAACAAACCCTAATCCTTGCCTGGGACCACAAGAGACCCTGGAAATTGAAAGTCATCTTGAGAAAGAACAAAGCTGAAGGCTTCATGCTCCCTGAGTTTCAACCACATTATAAAGTCAGAGTCATCAGAACAGTGTGGCACCAGCTCAGAAACAGACACGTAGGTCAGTGGCACAGAACAGAGAGCCCAGAAATAGACCGTCAGCTCTACGGTCTACTCATCTTCGACAAAGCGGGAAAGAATGCCCCATGAGAGAAGAACAGCCCCTTCAACCGACGGCGCCGGGAAGATCGGACCGCCACATGCAGAAGAATGAAACTGGACCATTCCCTGACGCCATGCAAATAGGCTCCAAATGGGTAAAAGACCCAAAACCATAAAACTCCTGGAGGAAAACAGGCGGTAAACTCCTTGACGTCAGTCTTGGCCGTGGTATTTTGCATTTGACTCCAAAAGCAAAGACGACAAAAACAGCAATAAACACCTGCGATGTCAAACTAGAACGCTTCTGCACACAACGAAGGACACCAGCAGCAGAGGGAAAGGCGGCCTGCGGAAGGGAGAGGGTGTTTGCACGTCGTGTGTCTGATACGAGGCTCATGTGAAAGGTTTGTAATGAACTCATGCAGCGCCACACAGGAAGTCTGATTAAAACATGGGCAGAGGGTGTGAAGAGACGTCTTTGCAGAGAAGACAAACCAAGGCCAGCAGACACATGAGAAGACGCTCGACTTCACTGTCAGGAGATGCGAACGGAAACCACCACCAGATCCCACCTCACACCTGTCGGGACGGCGGGATCCGCCCCAGGAGCCACGACAGGTGCCGGCGAGGATGCGGAGAAAGGGGCCCTCGACTGCTGGTGGGAAGGCAAGCTGGGGCAGCCGCTCTGGGGGACGTGTGGAGGGGCCTCAAAAGCTAAAAATAGAATTATCCAGTAATCCAGGTTTTGGTATCTACCAAACAGCATGACACCCTAAATCAAAAAGACCTTTGTCCCCTCTGCTCTCAGCAGCTACGATGGGGAAGCAGCCCCTGTGTCCGTCGAGTGGTGACTGGATGCAGAGCTTGGGGACATGTACATACGGAGTATTTGTTCTATGTATATTGTGTGTTATAGAGGATTTATAATGGGATTACATATATACACACATATATATAATGGAATACTACTCAGCCACGGAAAAGAGTGAACCCTTACCGTTTGTGACGACGTGGATGGGTTTCTTGGGCCTTTTCCTAATGAAATAGGTCGAAGAAGACAGATACTTCTTGTCTTACTTATGTTGGACTCCAAGTCCAGAAAACCCCCAGAACAAACTTAGAGGTGCAGAACCGGTGGGGGTGTAGGGGGAAAAATGGGTAAGAGGGGAAACTTTTTACCAAATTTGAACATACAGGAAGCATCCCACATTTTTGGCAAGGAGGCTCCATATCCAAAAGCCATCAATGCCCCTAAAGTTAGCGCGTGAGTTCCATGTGATCCTGGTAGAAATCTCAGCAGGGTTCTAGACGACTTAATCTGGTAGTGAGCAGTGAGTAAGAGCAGTCGGAACGGTTAGGACAGGGAGCACGAGAAGGTAAAACTCGGTAGGAGTTGAAGCTGTGTGGACACGGGGAGGTCCAAGATGTGGGGACAGAATCCGCAGATGGATTATGGAACATGCAGGAATTTCAGGTTTTTATAAGGTTAACATGAAAAGATCCGTGAACTGCAGGACACTTGCATCTCACCAGGTGAAGTTCTCGGTTATTCGAAGTTCTGGGTCTCCTGCCACGCGGTGAGCCCCGCCCCAGGCCCCGGGACGTGGGGTTTGTCGGAGCTGACGGCTGGGTGACGGCCCTCAGAGCCCCCCCCCCCCCCCCCTTCTTGTGGCACACAGAGCCCCGGCGGAGGAGCTGCCTGGCAGGCCCGGGTGGGGGTCTCGCCGCTCCGGGCAGCGGGTGGCCTGTCCTCCTGACTCCCCAGCGAGCTGTGTGATTTCTCCCGCGGCACGTGCTGCCTGAGGACGCATCGACTTCTGTCTGTCCCCGAAGCAGCTGGCACAGGCGCTGGGAGGAGGGAGGTGCTTTTCTAGCACGCGTCACATGCCCGGTCGTCAGCTCTGTGACACTGGAGGTATAGAACGAGTGGCCTGTGGCACGGCACGCTGTGTCAGTTGAGAGAGGAGCGTGAGCTCCCGGGGGGTTTCTGCGTGTAACGGCTCCCTTCCGAGAGTTCTGACACTGTGCACACCTCTCGGCCCTGCGGGAGCCCTGGGGTCAGTTTTGGCCAGGCCTGTCATGGAATTTCTGAAACCCAGCTTGGCCCCTGGCTTTGTGTGGAGAAGTGGCACAGCATGGCCGGTGGTTCCGTGTGTGGTGCTCCCGAGGGGCAGGGCGGCAATTGCAAGACGCCGTGCTGGGACCACGGTGTCCCCGGGCCCTGGAGGAGGGGCCGGACCTCGGAGAGCAGCTCACGGCTCTGGGCTGGTTCTGGGGTCAGGGAGCACTGGCTCCCACATGCCGGCATCCTGGAAGGCTCTGTGCCGAGTCCACCTTGGTCAGGATGCGGGGCTGTGTGCCCAGGGATAGGTCAGGTGCTGTGAAGACAACACGCGGGCCTGAGTGGACCAAACGGCCCTCCCACCACCACTGCCTGGCTGACTATGGATGTCTGGCGCCCTTCCCGTGCCTCCGTGCATAGCGGCGTCCTGCTTTCGTCCACGGCAGAGACACAGGTGCACGAGGGGAGAAGGACGCCCGAGACCTCCCTGTCAGTCGGCCTGCTCACGGGCTTTCCCACTCAGTGTCTGTGCCCTGTGGGGCTGATGACAGGGGCCTGCATCATGGCTGCTGAGGGGTCTGGCTGTGGGCAGAGCTCACCCGCGCTGTGGACAAGATTGTCCACGAGCTCTTGGCCTGAGCCCTCTACGCTCGCAGGTGCAGTGATCTGGGAGACTCCGAGGAAGTGGCCAGTTCTGTAGGCCCTGACCCAGCGTTCACAGGCCTGGCCTGGTCACGGGGAGGGGACAACCTGTGGGGGCGGGGACACCCGCCGGCAGCGCAGCTTGCCAGGCCGCTATGAGTGTTCCCATCTCTGCTGGGCAGGCGCGGCGTTGTTTGTGGGGGTGTTCCCGGCGGCTGACCTGCTGGTTTGTCCTACATCACTTGTCCTAACAAGCCGAGCTGGCTTCGTGGTGGGGGCATCCCACGGGCCCCGCAGAGCTGGCTTCATGGTGGGGGCATCCCATGGGCCCCGCCCTTAGCAAGCCTCAGGCTTGGTTCATGCTCTGCTCGAGAGGCTCCAATTTTTGGTGTTTTCTCAATGAAGATCCTGAGCTTTCAGCTGTGCCGGGAAATTTCAATAACGGGTCCTGCAGTTGGGACACAGTGTTCTCGAAGTGGCTGACAGGTCACCTTTCGCCCGCCATATGCGAACGTTGGGAATGTTCCCAGGCCCGTGGCTGTGCCATGATGCGTTGTTTTGACCGGTGCGTCCTTCCTTACGGAGGTCTTTCCGTGTCTTCGCGGGCCACGTCCTGTCTCCTCTGTTGTGGGGAGTCCCTGGTCGATTTCATAGGCTGTGTCGTTTTCTACCGCGCGGGTTTCACGGAGTTTGGATGGAGTCAGATTTATCAACCTTTTCCTTTGTAAGTGTGATGTTTCGTGTCTTACTGAAATTCTGCCCTCTCCCAAGGTCATGAAGGTCGTTTTCTGTGTAATCTTGCAGAAGGTCCATACACCCGGAGTTACTTCACGTGTCGTGGGAACTGGACTGCGCCTTCACGTGTCTCCCACGTGCTTAGCCAGTGGCCCAGTGCAGTGGTCTGTAGAGTTGACCTCAGCCACTCACCCCTGCCCGGCTGTGTCTGTGCGTCCCGTTCCGTGTCTGGGCTGTCATCCTTCTGCTCTGCTGTCCGTCCGTCCGTCCCTGGATCACTGTCTTAGATGACCTAGCTACATAGTCGGTATCTAGTGAGGCAGACCTAGGCTTTACAAAAGAAGAGCAGTGGGATTTTTGGTTTGTATCGGCTGGAGCCTGGAGGTCAGTTTGGGGAGAACTGGTGTTTTTTTTTTTTTTTTTTTTAAGATTTTATTTATTTAACAGAGATCACAGCAGGCAGAGAGGCAGGCAGAGAGAGAGACAGAGAGAGAAGCAGGCTCCCCGCCTAGCAGAGAGCCCGATGTGGGGCTCGATCCCAGGGCCCTGGGATCATGACCTGAGCCAAAGGCAGATGCTTAACCCACTGAGCCACCCAGGCACCCCATAGGCATTTTCTCTTTTTAAAGGTTGATTTATTATTTTAGAGAGTGCAAGTGAGCGGGGGTGAGGCAGAGCAAGAGAGAGAATCTCAAGCAGACTCCCCAGTACAGAGCCCAACATGGGGCTCAATCCTGGGACCCTGAGATCATAATCTGAGCTGAAATCCAGAGTCGGACGCTTAACTGGCTGAGCCCCAGGCGCCCGATGGCTTTAATTTTCAAGGGAGATGACTCGTCTGTTCATACGGCAGGATTGTAGGGAACGTCCGTAAGTCCCAGTGTGTCTCCCGCATCTGTGGGGACATCTTTTATTACCCACTTTGATTCTCTGATTCCTTTTTTTTTTTTACCTTTTTAAAAGATTTTATTTATGTAATTTTTTTTAATACTCTTAATTTTTTATTTTTTATAAACATATATTTTTATCCCCAGGGGTACAGGTCTGTGAATCACCAGGTTTACACACTTCAGAGCACTCACCAAAGCACATACCCTCCCCAATGTCCCAAACACCACCCCCCTTCTCTCAACCCCCCTCCCCCCAGCAACCCTCAGTTTGTTTTGTGAGATTAAGAGTCACTTATGGTTTGTCTCCCACCCAATCCCATCTTGTTTCATTGATTCTTCTCCTACTCACGTAAGCCCCCATGTTGCATCACCACTTCCTCATATCAGGGAGATCATATGATAGTTGTCTTTCTCCGCTTGACTTATTTCGCTAAGCATGATACGCTCTAGTTCCATCCATGTTGTCGCAAATGGCAAGATTTCATTTCTTTTCATGGCTGCATAGTATTCCATTGTGTATATATACCACATCTTCTTGATCCATTCATCTGTTGATGGACATCTAGGTTCTCTCCATAGTTTGGCTATTGTGGACATTGCTGCTATAAACATTCGGGTGCACGTGCCCCTTCGGATCACTACGTTTGTATCTTTAGGGTAAATACCCAGTAGTGCAATTGCTGGGTCATAGGGCACTTCTATTTTCAACATTTTGAGGAATCTCCATGCTGTTTTCCAGAGTGGTTGCACCAGCTTGCATTCCCACCAACAGTGTAGGAGGGTTCCCCTTTCTCCGCATCCTTGCCAGCATCTGTCATTTCCTGACTTGTTGCTTTTAGCCATTCTGACTGGTGTGAGGTGATATCTCATTGTGGTTTTGATTTGTATTTCCCTGATGCTGAGTGATGAGGAGCACTTTCTCATGTGTCTGTTGGCCATCTGGATGTCTTCTTTGCAGAAATGTCTGTTCATGTCCTCTGCCCATTTCTTGATTGGATTATTTGTTCTTTGGGTGTTGAGTTTGCTAAGTTCTTTATAGATTCTGGACACTAGTCCTTTATCTGATATGTCGTTTGCAAATATCTTCTCCCATTCTGTCAGTTGTCTTTTGATTTTGTTAACTGTTTCCTTTGCTGTGCAAAAGCTTTTGATCTTGATGAAATCCCAATAGTTCATTTTTGCCCTTGCTTCCCTTGCCTTTGGCGTTGTTCCTAGGAAGATGTTGCTGCGGCTGAGGTCGAGGAGGTTGCTGCCTGTGTTCTCCTCAAGGATTTTGATGGATTCCTTTCACACATTGAGGTCCTTCATCCATTTTGAGTCTATTTCGTGTAAGGAAATGGTCCAATTTCATTTTTCTGCATGTGGCTGTCCAATTTTCCCAACAACGCTTATTGAAGAGGCTGTCTTTTTTCCATTGCACATTCTTTCCTGCTTTGTTGAAGATTAGTTGACTGTAGAGTTGAGGGTCTATTTCTGGGCTCTCTATTCTGTTCCATTGATCTATGTGTCTGTTTTTGTGCCAGTACCATGCTGTCTTGATGATGACAGCTTTGTAATAGAGCTTGAAGTCCGGAATTGTGATGCCACCAACGTTGGCTTTCTTTTTCAATATCCCTTTGGCTATTCGAGGTCTTTTCTGGTTCCATATAAATTTTAGAATTATTTGTTCCATTTCTTTGAAAAAGATGGATGGTACTTTGATAGGAATTGCATTAAATGTGTAGATTGCTTTAGGTAGCATAGACATTTTCACAATATTTATTCTTCCAATCCAGGAGCATGGAACATTTTTCCATTTCTTTGTGTCTTCCTCAGTTTCTTTCATGAATACTTTATAGTTTTCTGAGTATAGATTCTGTGCCTCTTTGGTTAGGTTTATTCCTAGGTATCTTATGGTTTTGGGTACAATTGTAAATGGGATTGACTCCTTAATTTCTCTTTCTTCTGTCTTGCTGTTGGTGCAGAGAAATGCAACTGATTTCTGTGCATTGATTTTATATCCTGACACTTTACTGAATTCCTGTATAAGTTCTAGCAGTTTTGGAGTGGAGTCTTTTGGGTTTTCCACATACAGTATCATATCATCTGCAAAGAGTGATAATTTGACTTCTTCTTTGCCGATTTGGATGCCTTTAATTTCCTTTTGTTGTCTGATTGCTGAGGCTAGGACCTCTAGTACTATGTTGAATAGCAGTGGTGATAATGGACATCCCTGCCGTGTTCCTGACCTTAGCGGAAAAGCTTTCAGTTTTTCTCCACTGAGAATGATATTTGCGGTGGGTTTTTCATAGATGGCTTTGATGATATTGAGGTATGTGCCCTCTATCCCTACACTTTGAAGAGTTTTGATAAGGAAGGGATGTTGTACTTTGTCAAATGCTTTTTCAGCATCTATTGAGAGTATCATATGGTTCTTGTTCTTTCTTTTATTGATGTGTTGTATCACATTGACTGATTTGCGGATGTTGGACCAACCTTGCAGCCCTGGAATAAATCCCACTTGGTCGTGGTGAATAATCCTTTTAATGTACTGTTGAATCCTATTGGCTAGTATTTTGGTGAGAATTTTTGCATCTGTGTTCATCAAGGATATTGGTCTATAGCTCTCTTTTTTGATGGGATCCTTGTCTGGTTTTGGGATCAAGGTGATGCTGGCCTCATAAAATGAGTTTGGAAGTTTTCCTTCCATTTCTATTTTTTGGATCAGTTTCAGGAGAATAGGAATTAGTTCTTCTTTAAATGTTTGGTAGAATATTTATGTATTTTTAAAATATTTTATTTATTTATTTGTCAGAGAGAGATCACAAGTAGTCAGAGGCAGGCAGAGAGAGAGGGGGAAACAGGCTTCCTCCTGAGCAGAGAGCCCGATGTGGGGCTCAATCCCAGGACCCTGGGATCATGACCTGAGCCGAAGGCAGAGGCTTAACCCACTGAGCCACCCAGGTGCCCCGATCCTCTGATTCTTTTGTAAGAGCCTTTGTGACTGTGTTGGGGCAGATTCAGATAGCCCAGCATAATCTCTCCATCCCGGGACGCCTGGGTGGCTCAGTTGGTTGGGCAGCTGCCTTCGGCTCAGGTCATGATCCCAGAGTGCTGGGATCGAGTCCCACATCGGGCTCCTTGCTTGGCGGGGAGCCTGCTTCTCCCTCTGCCTCTGCCTGTCATTCTGTCTGCCTGTGCTCGCTCTCTCCCACTCTCTCTCTCTGATAAATAAATAAAATCTTAAAAAAAAAAAAAAGTATCTATAATCTCTCCATCCCAAGATCCTTACTTTAATCACACATGCAGAGTCTCTTTGCTCTTTAAAGTAGCATAAGTTCCTGGGATTAGGATGTGGACATGTTTGGGAAGAAGAAGGCATTATCCTTTTCCTCTTTCTCCTCAAAGGACTTAACCCGCACAAAGTACTTAACAACAGATTTGAATTGGCAGAATAAGTACTGAATTTGAAGATAGGTCAACTGAGATGATCCCATCCGAGGAACAGAAAGAAGTAAGAGTGAAGTGAAGTAGAGCTTCAGAGATCATCCAGTGGCCAATATAGCTACAGTGGGAGTCCACAGGACAGGAGAAAGATGGGGCAGAGAGAATATTCGAAAAAATAATGACCACATGTGCCAAATTTCATGAAAAATGTGAGTCTCAATGAACTCTAAGTAGGATAAACATAAACAGATCTGCCTCTAGACACACCTTGATTAAATTGTTGAAAAACAAAGATAACCTTGAGCAGAGAAAGAGACGTCTCGTCCTGTTCTTGGTCGTGGCTTCAGCCGACTTCTGACTGGAAAGTGTGCAGCTCAGAAGGCACTGGGGAGACGCACTCAGAGCGCTGGGAGAGGCGCTCAGCCAGGAAGTCAGACACGAAAGGCCGACAGCCCTTCAGGAATGAAGGGGAACATTAGATCGTCCCGGATAAGCAAAGACTGAGGGTTTGTCTCCAGAAGATCTGCCTTGTAAGAAACACGTTGGTCCTTCAGGCCGAAATGAAAGGACACTAGACAGTGACTCAAATGGAGTGCTCTGTCGGTGCAGGGACAACGCTGGGCAAAGTGCAGCACTCTCTCCTGATAAAGACACTCAGCGCACGAGAAGTGGAACGCGACTCTTTCATCCCAACGCGGGGCACCTTGAACAACTTGCAGCTAACCTCGCACTCCATGGGGAAGCCTGAAATCGTTCTTCCTGAGATTTAAAACAAGACAAAATGTGGGGCGCCTGAGTGGCTCAGGGGGTTAAAGCCTCTGCCTTTGGCTCAAGTCATGGTCCCAGGGTCCTGGGATCGAGTCCCGCATCGGGCTCTCTGCTCAGCGGGGAGCCTGCTTCCCCCTCTCTGTCTCCCTGCCTCTCTGCCTGCTTGTGGTCTCTGTCAAGTAAATAAATGAAAAATAAATAAAATATTAAAATAAGACAAAATGTCTCTTCTCACCACACTTTCCAACATCTTACTGAAGTTTCTAGCCAAGAAATTAAACAAGAAAAGTTACGTGGAAGACATAAATCTTGGAAAGGAAGAGATAAGATGGTCTCTGTATACAGATGGGATCTTGTATGTAGAAGGTCCTGAGAAGTCCACAAGGAAACTACAGGAGTTCATGAACAATTCCACTCATTTATGGTCAGCGGGTCAGCCAAGACTGTTCATGAGGACGTACTCTTTGGGAAGTGGTCGGCCTTCTGGGTTCCCATGTGCCACGCACGGGGAGAAGCTGCACCTCTGCCTCACTCCATGGGTGAGCATTAGCCCAAAGCAGATCAGTCACCTGCATGTAAGAGCTTAGACTATACAACCCTGACAGGGAAGCACGGCTTCGATCTTGCTGGCTTTGGGCTAGACGGGAATCTCACTTTCTTAGATAGAAAGCAATAGCAGAAGCAACAAAAGGAGAAAACGGGTAAATCGGGTCTCATCGCAGTTAAACACTTGGTCTTCAGAGGGCATCAGGAAAGTGAAACAACAGGGGGCGCTGGGTGGCTCAGTCGTTCAGCATCTGCCTTTGGCTCAGGTCATGATCCTGGGGTCCTGGGATGGAGCCCCGCATCGGGAAGCCTGCTTCTCCCACCCCACTTCCCTGGCTTGTGTTCTCTCTCTCACTGTCTCTTTCTGTCAAATAAATAAATAAAATCTTAAAAAAAAAAAAAGGGAAACAACAGTGTACAGAGTGGAAGGGGAAAAAAACTTTAAATCTTTTTTTTTGGTTTTTGCTTTTGTAGTTTATCTGAGAGGGGATTAGTATCCAGAATCTATAAAGAAATCGTGTAACTCAACAATAAAAAGTCAAATAACCCAAATTCCAAGTGGGCAAGGGATCTGATGGATATTTTTCAGAAGAACACTCACTGGTGACCAGTCAGCATCAGAAGCTGATTAGGGAGATTTGCGGTTCTTGACCGTGCGGTGAGATGCCGCTGACACCCGCTAGCGGGCATGAATAGCAAAGCCAGACCCCCACCCTTTCCATAACACCGCAGCGTGACGATGGAAAGGGAATTGGGATGTGCCTGCCTTGCTGTGGGTGTAAAGAGAGGCAGCCACTTGGGGAGACAGCTTAGAGGTTCTCGAAGTGTGAACTAGGGCATTATTGGCTGCCCTCGCAATGCCGCTGCTGGTGCATCCCCAAGGGAACTTAAAACTCTGTCCGAGGGACACCTGGACAGGACTCGTTACAGCCGCAGTCGTCATGATGGGAAGAAAGTGGAAACAGCCCGGTGTCCATCGCTGACGGGTAACAGAATGTCCGTCCATGGGAATGTTACTGAAAAACAAGTGAGCCTTGATGGTGTGCTCAGTGGAGAGGGCAGACCCGAAGGGCCACACAGCGTCTGAGTGTGTTACACGCGGGGCTGCGGTGGGCAGAGGGCTAGGCATGGCAAGTCCCCCAGGAGCCAGCGCGAGCCAGTGGGGGGTGACCGCTGATGGCACAGCACATCCTCTGAGGGGACCAGGGGTCCGGACTGAGACATGGGGACTGCTGGTGTGCTGGCACTGAGCATGAGGTTCGCAGCGTGGAGGAGGTGACGTGAGGATGACAGACTGTCGACCCGGCATCAGGAGAGAGAGCAGAGCGGCTGCTTCCTTTCCCCGAGCTGACTGTGTCTCCCGGAGGGCCAGACTGTCTTTCCTGGAACCCAGGTCCTGCGCTCCTTGCACGTGCTGAGATTTTGTTCTTGCATCTCTGGAAGCACCTAGAAGGCGATCCTGGGGATTCTGCAGCCCTCGTTTTGGACGTAACTTCCGTGAGCATGAGAAGTGCCGTATTTCCTGCCAAAGGCTGCAGCCATGACTCTTGAGCACTGTGGGCCCCGGGCCTGCGGGAAGCCTCCTTCTGCTCAGCCTCCTGGCCCCGCTCCCTCCTCCAGAGCTCACCACAGATTCCCCCACGGCAGGGCCCTCCTCAGGGGTGCAGGGGTGCCCTCCGCCCGCCACCCGGCGCGCGGGAGAGGGGCGGCCGCTGGAGGGTGCTGGCTTAGCAGGTGTGGGACAGCGCTCTGGACGGGCTCTGTTCTGGCGGATCCTCAGGCTTTGGCATTGTCATAACTTGGATCTCTACGACGTTCTGTTTCCCCGATGAATCTGTCACCTCCTCGGACCGGAGAGCCACGTTTTTTATTGTCTCTCAGGACTGGGTGTGGTGGCTGAGTTGCCTGCAGCAGGGCTCCGGACGTACTATTTACTAGAGAACCTGAGAGGTGGGGGGTCCCTGCGGGGGCCTGTCTCAGTGCCCGGCAGAACCCGGTGCTGTCGGGAAGAGGGCGACTCTAGGTCAGATGGCGAAAGGGAGCCGCGCTCGCCTGCCTCTGATGCTCCCTGCCCGCTGTATCCTCTGTCTCCCCGCTCGGCCCCCTTCAGTCCTCCCAGCAGCCCCTCCACTTAGGCTCATGGGTCTCCTGCGCAGATGAAGGGTCGGAGCCCGCAGGCAGGCAGTGGGTTACGTGCCCGGGGCCACGCGGTGAAGGCGGGTGTGTGACAGCATCCCACGCTCCCTGGGAGAAAGCCACCTCTGTCCCATGGCTGGGGCCAGCAGGGATCTGCCCGGGACCCGGAGCAGAACAGGGCACAGACCCGGCTCTCATCTGGGGAGCTTTCCTCCCTTTGTGGGTCTCCCGGTGAGCTTTGGTGTGGCGAGGACTTGGAGCTGCAAGTCCTTCTGGAGCAGAGCTGAGCAGACTCCTGTCTTCCGTGTTTCTGTGAAGCAGCTTGGAGGCTGGTGGGACGGGGCAGGCCCAGGCCGGAAACAGGGGAGCCTTCGGAATCTGCACGGGGAGGAGGAGGCGCGGGCAGCAGATTCTGATCGTAGCGAAGGTGGGGGCGTCGCCCTGTGCGGGCGCTGGACTGCGTCTCCTTGATGCGGACACGCTTTATTCTGCCCCCGACTTGGGAACGGTCGCCCCTTCAGACTCTTCCGCTGTTCCACAGCAGGGAGGGGGCTTCTCGGTGTGTCAGACAGACGATCACCCTTCCCACCGCCCATCTGCGGCGGGGTGTGCAAGCTCGTCACGGGCCACTGAGCCACCCTGCCCGCGACCGTCCTACCACCGGGCCCAGAGCCGCCGCTCCCACGTACGTTCACCCCGCACAGGCACGGCTTCTCACAGACGTGCTGGTCACAGCTGCTGGGGGTCAGAAGGGGACCACATGTGTGGCTGCTGCTGGCCGTGATGGCCATTCCTCATGGCTTCTGTCTGCCCTCGGCACTGCCGCATCTCCCTCCCCCTTGGCCAGCTCTGTCCGCCCACAGATGGAGACCCACCGTGGACACCGGGACTTGCTTGGTGGAGTGACCTGGAGCTCATCCCTGGGGGGTCCGAGCCCCTGCTCACTGTGCTCTCATGAAGCGTCAGTCACTGTGCATGTCCGTTATGGCCGCACGAGGCATGGTGTCACCGAGAGAGGCCCAGAGGATCCCCCGGGGCCACAGGTACTCCGTCCTCTGCCCGTCACAGCCCTCATGGCCGTCAGGGTCCTTTTCCTCCCCAGCACGATCGCTCCCTTTCCTGCTGGCCCACAGGCAGACCGGGCAGCCACAGCCACCGTGAGACCCGCGTTCCCCTCGCCGGGTGTCCCCCCGAGTTGCAGGTTGAGAAGCACAAATCTCGGAGAGCCCAGCGGAACTGCGGGAGCGGGCGCACCCCTGCCCCGCTTGGCTCCAGAAGCATGCCTTCTGCCGGGTGGGCACACCCGCATGCAGGGGCTGCTGGCTTCGAGGGTCCACCAGCTCCTGGAGGATAGCGCCCGCCCTGTGCCTCAGCTGCGTCGGCGAGAGTCCCTCTTGCCACCCTGTCTGACCGGCTGCCTGTCTGTGGTGGGACTGGTGGCAGAGGGGGCCCTCGGCCTGAGTGGCCCATCCCGTGAGGTCGCTCCGCGTGCCCGGACGGGGTTTGTCGAAGGCACCGCAGGCGGGAAAGGCAAACCCACACCTGGACTATGTAGTTCCTGTTGGGATGGAGGCTGCGCTTTCCCGGGAAGCGGGCTCTCTCCCTCAGCTCCTTCCCAGTGGCCTTGGTGGCTCTCGTGCCGAGGAGACCCCACAGAGCAGCTAATGCTCACCGGGGCCGGGAGGCCGGCAGATGTCATCGGCCCTGAACCGCTACCTGGCAAGGCTGGGGTTCACGTTCCAGTTCTTTCCTAAGGCCTGGGAGTACGCTGGACTCCTGTCCACCCCTGGCCAGGCCCAGGGTCGCAGCAGGAGCACCCCCAGTCCAGACGGCACCTGCGGAGGCCCCCCGGATTGTTCTGGGCCTTGCAGGACGCCCTCGACATCTGCGGTGCTGCGGGCCCGAGAGCCTGCTTTGCTCCGTGGGCCGGACCGCCCTCTGCCCTGACACCGGCTCCACAGTCTCCTTCCTTCCTCCCTCCCGGTCCCCCCACTCCTCCCCTTCCCTCCCTCCGTGCTCGCCCCCCATTCCTTACGCCCCCCCGGCTTTCCATCCCCCCCAACACACTCACACTCTGCGGCTGCTGGAGCAGTCACTGTCCTGTGCGCCCTCTTAGAGGAGCACAGCCTGACCCTACCCCTAACCGGCTCAGCAGATGTCACTGTGCTTCCCCTTCCAGTCACGCTAAGTGTACGAATGTCCCTTGCGAGCAGAGCCCTGCCACCTCAACGCTGCCCCTGACGTGCCGGCAGCCGATAGACGCCCCTGTGGGAGTCACCAGGTCATGCTCGTCGGACCACAGCCATCTGATGTGTGCGGCGTCGTGTCACTCCGGCTCTGGGACACACGGGCAGTAAGGCCCCTGGGAGGCTGCTGGGGTCTCCTGGGAGCCCTAGGCCCACCAGGCTTCAGGCCGCAGGGGCAGGGTGGGACCCTCGGGGCAATCCTGGGCCGCGGGCCACAGTCCGCACAGGGCCTGGCTCCTTCTTGAGGCACTGCAACCTGAGGTCAGACACACGTCCCTACTCTGCTCAGCCTTTGACAAAGCAGTCTCGTTACCTTCGGTTTGGATCACCCGAATGGCTCATTTTAAGAGAAATGGCAGTGTACCCCCGTATCAAGCACCAGCTGGTGGCGAGGACAGCTGGTCAGCCAGACCGGCCGGGAGGGGTGGTTCCCGCTGTGGGCTCTCCCCACCTCCCCAGGCGTGCTGGCCGCGGGCCGCAGACGCGTCCCCCAGGAGGCCGGACCCCCGGAACTGCACGCGCTCTGGGAAGGCTCAGCTGCTTTATTTACGCCCTCATGCCCCGGACGTTCCCGCGTCTGCTCGTGCTGCTCTCCGCACTGTTCGAGCTCGAGACCCGGGGAAGACAGAGCCTGTGCCCTGTGCGCGCACAGAGAGGTGAGCTGTGAGGAACGGGCTGCGGACATCCTCAGAGGAGGGCCCCAGCCCAGGCTGCAGGCAGTGGCCCTGAGACCCACCCGGTCCGGAGAGAACCCACAGGGTACCGAGTGAGGACCAAGACCCGGCTGCTCAAAGGGTTGGAAGTTCAAAGTTGGGCCAAACAGGTCTGGGAGAAAGACAAGTGGATGGGCGTATGGGGTGGACCCGAGGTGACTCTTCTGACCCGTGTCTGCCAGAAAGAGTCCGCTGCAGGCAGACGACCCGGCGGGGGGGTTCCAGCCAACCGCTGCCATCAGCACCGCAGGGCCACGCAGCGGGCTCGTGGGAAAAGTAGCCACGGTGGGGAAGGTGGGGCTGTGGTGGCCCAGCGTGGGTCCCTCACTGCAAGGCCAGACCAGCTCTGGACCGCTAAGACCGCAGGCCGGCTCTGTCAGCGAGAGCCCAGTGCACCGCCCGCAGCGCAACCCCAGCACAGACCAGCCGGAGCTAGTGGCACGTGGGCTTTGTCACAAGCTCGCTTCCCGGGAAAGCGCAGCCATCCGTCCCGAGGGGAACTAACCCATAGTCCAGGTGTGGGTTTGCCTTTCGTGCCCGTGGTGCCTTCGACAAACCCCGTCCGGGCACGCGGAGCGACCTCACGGGATGGGCCACTCAGGCCGAGGGCCCCCTCTGCCACCAGTCCCACCACAGACAGGCAGCCGGTCAGACAGGGTGGCAAGAGGGACTCTCGCCGACGCAGCTGAGGCACAGGGCAGGCGCCATCCTCCAGGAGCTGGTGGACCCTCGAAGCCAGCAGCCCCTGCATGCGGGTGTGCCCACCCGGCAGAAGGCATGCTTCTGGAGCCAAGCGGGGCAGGGGTGCGCCCGCTCCCGCAGTCCCGCTGGGCTCTCCGAGATTTGTGCTTCTCAACCTGCAACTCGGGGGGACACCCGGCGAGGGGAACGCGGGTCTCACGGTGGCTGTGGCTGCCCGGTCTGCCCGTGGGCCAGCAGGAAAGGGAGCGATCGTGCTGGGGAGGAAAAGGACCCTGACGGCCATGAGGGCTGTGACGGGCAGAGGACGGAGTACCTGTGGCCCCGGGGGGTCCTCTGGGCCTCTCTCGGTGACACCATGCCTTGTGCGGCCATAACGGACATGCACAGTGACTGACGCTTCATGAGAGCACGGTGAGCAGGGGCTCGGACCCCTCAGCAGCAAGGGTGGGCAGTCCTGTCCTCTTGCTTGAAGGAGTCTCCATGCTCCATTCTGGTCCCTGTCCTCCCAGAGTCCAAAGAGCGGATTCCTGTGGTTCTGCAAGGCGAGTGCACTTTGTGGGCTTGAGACGCTCTGGAGCGCAGCTGTGTCTGAGCCCCTGGAGGCCCGGCGGCCCCGGGCAGGATGGCTGTCCCGGGCTCTTGCAGCCGTTTCCAAATCCGAGAGGCTGGTGGGTGGGGCAGGTGTTCATCAAGTCCTCTCCTGCTCTCCTGAGTCCCATTCACGGTCCCTCTTTGTGGGTGACACTCCCTTGGGACAGTGCGTTTCTGTCCCCAGTCAGTCCTGGGGAAGGAGGCTGCGTGAGTTGCCGTGGCGTGGACACCGGTGTGAAGGGTCATGGTTCCGCCCTTGCCTCTGCTCCTCAGACGTCACGCATCCCGTCACATTTTAAGAAACCGAGTAGCCTTTGGTTGCTTTCCTTGGGAAACATACACTTAGTGTTTCCTGAGACAATATGCCACAAACTCCATGTTTTATAAAAGAATTTCTTACCAAGAAAGAGAAATGGCCACAGCAGAGAGCTGCCATCAGGCCGGGGCAGGGGGCCGTTGGCTGGCTTGGAGAATGACCTGGGTGGGCACACGGGATCCTCAGGTTTGAGGAGGTCACTGAGACCCGGGCAGCTCATTTCCAAGGCGAGCGGCCCTTCTCTGGCAGGAGTGAGCATGTGCGTTGGGTACCCACGGGGCACACCGAGACCAGTGCACGGTCCCTGCCAGCAAACATCCAGGCTCCCAAACTCAGACCATGCAGGACATGTTACTCTCTGACGCATTTGTGACTTGTTTGAACCTCCTTATACTCAGGCCTGCTCTTCCTTCCTGGTAACGGTGGCCCCCACTCTCGTCTCTGTTGGGATAACTTTCTGCAAGACTCCCCAGCCCTGACCTGAGGGACGGACTGTGTCAGTGCTGCCCTGGGGGGTCCACAGACCTGAGGTCCGCTGTGCCCTCCTGGGATCGGGCCTTCCCTGCCGTTTGTGGGAAGCGCGGGCGGAGCGAACACCGTGTCGGAAGCACCCTCCCCGCCGCCCTCCAGCCCAAGGGCAGGTGCGGTAGGATTTTAGGCCCCAGTGCGTGAGAGGAACACTTTCAAACAAGCAGTGTCGTCTGCAGTCCTGACTAGCCCGTGGGCCCTGGGCCCAGCCCACTGGCCATTCTGCTCCACGCCTGGAGGGGCAGTGGAATGTGCAGCCCCTGGAGAGAGATGGGGTTCCCGGATGGACCTTGCACTGCTGAGCCCGTGCAGAGCCCTGCAGGCCCGAGGCTGGACACAGCCCGTGATGGGCCCATGTTTCACATGCTAGTGAAAATGTGGGTGGTGGGGGGCTCAGAACGTCTTCAGTGTTTGCAGTACTTTAACCTTCCAAAACACTGGGACCCTCTGAGTCCCGTGGAGTCCGCCAGCGGCTCCAGAGGCCGGGGCTGACCCTTGTCCCCACCCTCGCGAGTCAGGTTGTCGGTTGATGTGAGAGCTATAAGGGCAGCTCCTCAGCCCGCTGAGCTCGCTGATGCATGTGACTGGAGGAGGACGCGGGTTGTAGAGTGGACGAGTGGTTTCTTTGCAGTGGGCGGGCCCTCCGAGAACTCTCCCTCCACCCCCTCCACGGCACTCAGAGACCACCCCTCCAGAGCCTTGCCTGATGAAAGATGCCCAGCAGGCCAGGGGAGCACAGTTCTACTCCATGTGTTTATTCACTTAACGGAAACATTCACTTATCAGATATCACTGAAGGGCAATATACAGAATTTGGAGGCAAATTAACATGTAAATTAATACTTTAAGGTTTTGGATTTTTTTTTTTTTTTTTTACAAATATTACAAATGTACATCCGGTATTGCCTTTCATTCATGCTCTCTATGTACATACCTTTGCTTAAGAATTACTATATATTAAGTTCATTTGCTTAAAAAAATGCTGAAAATTAGCTGAAAACTAACTGGGCACTGCTGGGAAGGTGTGTTTTCTGTCTGTTTTTATGGACGCGTCCACTGCAGAGCAGCAGAAACCGGGGCCGGCATGAAACGAGGCCGTGGAATCCTGATGCTTGCATCGGTATCATCCCTGCGAGTCTGAATGCGCAGCGCAGAGCCGGGAAAATAACGTGTTTCTTTCTTCGGGGGCTCACACGGTCTGGAGTCCCCTGCGGGAATGCTGTTATTCTCGCTTTCTGGAGACCTGGCCATCAGCGTCCCTGGGGTGGGAGCTCACACTAACGGACGTGTTCCAGGAGTCCAGGAAAGGACTCCACTAAGTCCCCCTGGGCTGAAGTCCCAGGAACCTGCGAGGCCAGCGCGGCTGCGCTCAGAGGTACCCGGGCCTGAGACTGATTCTCGGCTACGCCGGGGAATCAAGAGTGTAGGGAGGAGCAGGCACTGACGCGGGACGGGGAGGCAGGGAGAGGAAGATGAGGGAGACCCCAGAGGCGGCCCTGCTGGGAGGTGAGCAGTGGTGGTGGCGGCTCGTGGGTCTCCTGGCTCCAGGAACTGGGAAGTGCTCCTCTTCTCCGGGCCGCCTCGCCAACACCCTGCGTGTTTTGCATCTGTCTCTGCTTCGACACCCACCCCCTCACAATCCTTTATCTGATTCAGAATTTGTGGGAGACGTTTGACAGGAACGAGCAAGGTCCCCGCGTTGCCAGCACAGCCCTTTGAGCAGGACCACGGACAGCGGCACGCTCCCCCAGCTCTGCCTGGGAGGCCCCAGCGCCACCCCAGACAGGCAGGTCTGTCCGAGCCCAGTGCCGCCGGACGGTGGTACTGCCTTTCCTGAAACACAGACCTTTAAATCTGTCCCTCTGTCTGTGAGCTCCACAAGAGGCTGAGCTGGGGCAGCCTTTCCAAACAGTGGCCCTTCTTGTGCTCGGCTGGGGTATGGCTCCGCGGCCCCCACCAGGAGAGGTGGTGGGCCAGCCGGAACAGGGACGCTGGCTTGCTGAGGGCTGGCCGATACTCTGTCAACAGAGGCCGTACTCCTCACTTCCCTTTGGTCTTTGTTAGGAAGGAGCATTTGTTGTGTTTTGGGTCAGTTAGATGATTCCATTAGAATGGCTTCTCAAAAAACGGTCGCAGACGTTTCCCTAAATTAAAAATGTCTAAGTTTCAAATATCCTTTTAAATTTTTTAAAACAAGATACTATAGACAAATCTTGAAATTTGTAATCTAAAAATAGCATTTCATCAAAATACTCTATTCTATACTGGGCATCAATATACCATGTATTTACTGTTTATGGCTCTCCAGACGTGGTAAACACTACACCAAAAAAAAATCCTCAAAACAGCCGTTTAACTGTATTGTTAAGAACAGCTTCCGGTGAAAAGGAAACTATATGAGAAGTTACGTGGGAAAAACTCAACCTGACGTTTCTGAGGAACAACAAGACTCACGAAATCAGTAGTGACGTGTAGGTATATACAGACTTCAAGAGACCCACAGGAGGAACAGGAGTTAGAGACCTGCTGCTCCTCCCGTGGGCAGAAACCCAAACCAGAGAGACCCTCGATCTAGTCCCTGCGGTGAGACCTCGAGCAAGAACAGGCAGGCAGGCCGCACGGCCGGTGGCTCGCCCCTCGGGCTGCGTGCTGCGGAAGGATGCGACTGTGTGGCCTGAGCCAGGCGGGAAGCCTCGGTGGTGATCTCCCCGCTGGGAGTGTGTGCCTCGAGGCAGATGCCAGTGGAGCCAACCTGATCGGGACTTGAGTGGCGGGGCTGGGTACACACGTAGACGTGGCACAGGATGTGGGAAGTGAAGGACTCGGAGGCACCAGGTGTGAGGCAGCTCAGACGGGCAGTGCGGCGGTCAGGATGGCCTAGACACAAAGCCGCGCTGCGTGTTCCTTTGGGCTGTGAAGCAGAGTGAGGCCCTCAGGCTCCCCAACGGCCTCGTCTCTGGGCTGGCGCCCCCTGTCCCTCCAGCCACAGCACGTGCCCCAGCAGAGCCCTGCGACCTGGCCTCCTGTGGGTGACCCGGCCCCGCAGTCCTGCCTTCCCTGCCCCTGTGCCTCTCGGTCCTTGGTCCTGGACACGTGGCCCCCGGCCAAGCTCGGCCTCTCAACGGCGCTTCCCGCTGGCTTGGGAACGCCTCTGTCCCGACACAGCTGCTGCGCAGGGCCTTCCCCTCTCCTCCGGGTGTCCCGGCCGACCTGACAGATGAGTCCCCACTCTGGCGTCGGTGGCTGTGGCTTTCCCGGGAAGGAGATAGTTCGGTGGAGTGTACGTTTCTCTGGAGGGCCAGCAGCCGCTGCTGAGAGGCATCACGGCGTGTCGGGTGTCGGGCAGGTGGTACTGTCCGCGCCCCTGGGGTCGGGTCGTCTGGGTGGGCCCCGTGGTGCCGTGGGTGGATGGGCCCATCTGCCTCTGTCGTGCACAGTGCTGCTAGGCCGTCTCCTCACTCCAGAAGGGGCACGGTTTGGAGCGCAGGGGTAGAAGCGGGGGCTCAGAACGGGAGCTGTCGAGGGTCCCAGCGGCGGTGCTCCGTGCATCCATCCTTTCCGGGGTGGGCTCCGGAGAAGGGCGAGGCTGAGTCTCCGCCAGCAGTTTCATCCGCATTTCATCCCGGTGACATGTCCGACGGCCAGAAGCTAATGTAAACCGGCCACGTGATTCCGAACTAGTTCGTCCCGAACTAAAGATTAATATGCATCATCTGTTTGCACCAACATTTCCCTTCTTTCATAACTTTGTTTGCAGAAACCGTGTGCTGTGTGCCCATTTTCTTTCCCAAGAGAAGGTGAGTGAGACGCTGAGCCATGTGACGGCCCGGAGGAGCTGGTCCCCGCAGCGGCACCCCTGCTTGTCCGCAGCACATGTCTGCGACTCCTGTGGCCTCCTGCTGGCCTCCTTGTCACATCTGCGATCTCGACGTGATGGGCGGCACACTGCTCCGTTCCTGGGTCTGGGGCCGAGGGGCGGTCCTGCGCTCTGGTCAGGGTGTGCACGCAGGGCTGGCCAGTTGGAAACCCCGCCGGGAAGCCCCTGCCCCAGGATGGGACGCTCCGGAGCCGGGCTGCGTGGCCTAGTGAGTTTCAGGCGTGGCTCTTCTGCGGGGGAATGAGAGGCCTGTCAGTCACATGACAGATGTCCGAGATGAGTTTGTGGTGGTCCACGTGGACAGTTCGAGTACCCGGACGGACTGACAGCGTGGGAGAGGACGCCTGTCTCTGGCGTGCTCGGCACCCGCTGCGCTCCTAGGGAGGGTGTCCGACGCCGGCTTGGAAGGGGACAGAATCCTGCTTCTTGTGGCTCAGCAGCTGCTGTGTGCGTTTCGGCCCTGCAAGGCGCTGATCGGGGAGCCCGAAGCGTGGACAGCTCGCAGCCACTGCAGCCCCGGGAAGGGCTGCTGTGGACACTCCCTGGGCTCGCTCTCGGAGCGAGCTGTCGCTCTCGCTCTCTCGCGCTGTCGGAGCGTGGTCTGTGACGTGGTTCCCTTGTTACCTGCTGAGGGGGTGTGCGTGGTCGCTAACCTGGATGCGGCTGCCACAGTCGTGGTCAGCGGCCATGGGCATCTGCCGTGGAGCCCGCGCTGGGCCCAGGACGGGTGTGGTGTCTGCAGGGTCTGTGGCACTTGGTCCTGGAGCCCAGGTCCTGCCTGCGTCTCCGCTACTTGGGCGCTGCTGGAAGGGTCTTCGTTTCTCTGGTCTGAGTTGAGGGTTCTTCAGTACTGCGCGTCTCCAATCCGCTTTGAAGGGAGGTGGAGTGAACACTCAGGTGAACGATGAGGATGGTAGAGCGTCCTGGTGGCGTCTTTGGGGAGAGCCCATGGCTTTTCTCTTCATTGTGGCTTATCCTGAAGTATCGTGCCGGCTCGTGCTGCTGAGAACCAGACGCGGTGCTGGGGGTGCGGGACGGGTGGGGCAGACGTGGTACTGGGGAGTGGGGCAGGGAGACGGATTGGGGGCAGATGTGGTACTGGGAGTGTGGGGTCAGGGGGCAGCAAAGACACTGGAGGTGTGGGGGGCAGAGAAGGGGTGTGGGGAGCGGCACCCCAGGCACCGCCGGACCAGCTGCACCTACGACCCTTCAGCCTGAACGGAAACTTTCCTGCGGACACACCAGGAGGAGAGATTGGGCTGTGCCCGGGGCCTTCGGGTCTGGGGGTTGTGGGTCCTGGCAGCGTGGGAGCAGCCACGTGAGAAGCAGCTCCTACTTCAAGTCTAGTTGCCCACGGAGCACTGACCACGCGCATGCTTCTGGAGTACCAAGGGCGAGTGTGCAGGGAGCCGGTGAGCACGGCCTGCTGCCCCCGCCGTGCGCGTGCTCTGCTCCGGGAGTGCAGCGCCCGGGGCTCAGAGTGTCAGTTGGAACTGGTCCTGCTCGGGCGGCTTCTTCACCCAGGTGCCCAGCCCGGCCTTCTGGAATGCCTTGAACAGCTGCTGTTTGACCGACTGGTAGGTGCACGCCCCCCGCTTGGCCTCACAGTACATGGACGGCGTGTCCCCGTGGCTCGGGATCCGCGTGCTCAGCTGGGGGCGGGAACAAGACAGCGGGTGAGCCCCCCAGACAGCCGTGCCGGGGCCTCCGCACAGAACACGGCTCCCGGCCACCTGCCCTCGGCGCCTGCCGTGAACGGAGAAGCCACACAGCGGACAGGAACGTGTGTGCAGTGTGCCGCAAAGGAGCTTCCTTAGCGGCCCACAGCGACCGTCCTGGGCGCCCCGGTGGGCCGGCTCGTGGTGGTCCCTGCCCAGCATGCGCATCAGGACGTCACGTTACCCACCTGGGGTCTGTCCTGCGTTAGTTACGTGTCCGTCTGACCCCAGTAAAGGGGAGACAGCCCCGGTGGGCGTGTGCCCTCCAGCGGCCCTGACGTGCCACGGACGCGCCGGGGCTGCTTGGCGGGGATGTGAGCAGCGGCCGGCGACAGACGTGCAGCTCGGCCGCTGTTGAACAGGTGTGCTGTGGGGTTTTCTCTTGCGAGAGGGTCTGGGACTGCTGTGGGGTGGGGTTCGGGGGTCGGGGGGATGACTGTGGGCACTAAAGCAGCGTCGTGCAGGTGGGAGACGGGGGCGTTCGAGTTCTCCTGCCGACCAGTCAGGAGACCGGTGGGACGGGCCGTCTCCTCTGTTGGGTTTCTGGGCCGGGACCGGGCCGGGCTCTGAGGCCAGTGTAGGCAGGGATCCCCTGTGGAGAGGCCAGCGGTGCAGGGAGAAGGGCCGGAGGCCTGGATGCCCCCCGCGGGTTCGGCCCGTGTCCTGGAACAAGTGCAAGGGGCCCTTTTGTTTAGGAAGACAGAATCAGTGGTGCTCTCCGACACGGGTCCCTGCAGTGTGCGGACGAGGGAAGTGTGGACGGTGCCCGCAGTGGGCGGGGAGGCAGCCGAGGCCCCG
>NC_081562.1:109272467-109300159 GCF_022355385.1 Mustela nigripes
GTGTCGGGGCAGCCCAGCACCCCAGGCCCTCGTGAGGGCAGCCGTCCCGTCAGCACCGAAGGGCAAAGCTACAGACCCAGGGCTCCCGCGGTGTCACTGCCAACTGGGGCCTCCCGCCGTCTGCAAACCCGCCGTCTGCAAACCCGCCGTCCGACGCTGCCACCTGCTCCTGCCACAGCCTGACTCCCGACCGGAATCTCCTGGCGACCTTCTCCCGGTCACGCACGGGCAGGGCCAGGCATCCTGGGCTGATGGCAGCCGGACAGCTTGTGTCCGTTCCTGGAAGCAATTCCCTGCGGCAGCTGCCCATGCCAAGAGGTGGGCAGGGGGACAGTCTGGCACGTTGGCCATGAGACGGCCCTGCTGGGCAGAGGGAGAGTGGCCAAGGTCAGGAGTGATCTGTCACCGAGAGAGGCGGGGGCCTTCCCCAGAGCGGCAGGCAGCCAGTCCCCCCTCCCGCCCTGCTCCCTCTGCTCTCAGTCCCTCCCTCCCACAGGGGAGGGTCTCTGAGGTCCACGGCACACCTCCCTGGCCCCCTGCATGTCCCCTCTGCTGTGGCAAGTGCCCACTTTGCCGCCGGCTCTTGGCACATGGACGCCTGCTTGGAGAGGCTCGGCTGCAGCCCCGCAGGATGTCCACAGGCGGGTTCTCCGGCTCCGCACATGGACGCAGGCAGAGAGAAAAGGCACTGGCTGGCGGACAGCCTCCCGACCGGGAGTGGGCAGCTGCTGCCCCCCAGCCCCTGATCCACCTTCTCTGGAGCTCGGGTCCCAGATGGCCGGTGTGTGTTGGGGCGGAGAAGTGTGCACCGAGGGAAGTGATTTATGCTGTAAGTCACAGTGTGAGACCCGTTGATCTTCGAGTGTCAGGGCCCAGTCAGTGACCAGGTGCGACGTGAAATGAGATTTTCGGTCCAGCAACGATCTTCACCGAGCCTCGGTGACCGGTGGGAAAGGTGGGGCGCGAGCCACGTTGACTCGGGAACCAGAAGCAGCGCCCATCCTGCCTCGGCGCCTGGTTTGCTGTTCCACCCCCCGTTCCTTCCTGGGCTGTCAGCAGCGACACAGCGTTCTGTGGGAGGCCGGCCTTTGTCCCAGGAAGGGATGAGACCCAGCGGGGGTGTGTGCGGAGCCCCTCCGTCGCGGGGGGTGCAGCGCCCCCTTAGATTGGACGGCCCTCTCCCGGGTTCGTTATAAGCGGGCGGCCCCCACCCCTCCTGCTGTCCTGGGTGTGCAGGAAGCAGCCCACGCATTGGGGTCGGGGTCCCTTCTGGGTGGAGCACAGCTGGCATCATGTGTGTGCACTCGAGTGTGTACGTCTGTGGGTTACTGTTTGTCCCTGGGGCTCCAGGGTTAGGGGCCCCTCAGGCTTGTCCTTGGGTGAAGCGTTCCCACGGCACCCGCGGGCACAACAGTTTCCTCTTCCTCCTTGTTCTGTCTGCTTCTGTCCCCGGATCGACTAGTGAGCCGCGGGTGGCCATGAGTGACTGCCGCGCTCACACGCAGGGTCCTGACCCGACCGTCAGCGCGGTCAGCGCACAAGGCCGGGAGGTCATCTCGCAGGACGTCCCCATCGGCCTAACCCCGCAGGGCAGACGGTGCAGGCGGCCGGCACGGGCTCCGTCACTGCGGTCATGGCGCCGAGCAAGGGGAGCTCCCTCACGATTCACATGCCCACGGGCCAGTCCCGCGGCCCGTTCTCGGAGGGAGAGACGGGCAGGCCTGGGCGCATGGGAAGCTCCGGCTGCCCGTGTCCGTTTGCCCGCACCTCGGGGTGGCGCTCCTGCTCTGCCCTGCCCCGCCCCACACGCCCGGGTGGGCCTTCAGCGGCTGTTGGAACGCTTCGCTGGGGTCCTTCCAGGCTTGTCAGTCTGTCTTCTGCTCCCTCAGTTTGGCCCGGGGGAGACACTTGTTTCTGCGGAGCCGCGTGCACGCATCTGAGAAAGCTCCTTCGTCGTGTCCTGACTCGTAACTGAGATCCGCCATGCGGGAGCCAAGCCAGGCCTGGTGGCCGGGGGAGGGGCTCGTGCGTCTCGGCTCCGGGTTGAAGACAAGGTGCTTGGGACTCCGGGGAGTTGCCTTCTCTTCCCGGGAAGCCACCTCTGGCCTGCATCGACTTCGCCTCCGTTGGCTGGATGCTGTCCACGGAAGGGAGGCATCAGTTCCCGGGATCGTCCCTCTGGAAGCAGATGTGGAAACCAAGACTCAAGTTCCAGTTCAGGTGCAGAGGCTACTTAGAGTCCGAGACGTCACCTGCTGCCGCCCGCTTGCCTCGTCCTCCTTGAGACGGCGGCACGCCGGCACGTTACCCAGACCCACGCGCAAACACAGTTACCTTCTCGCCCCGAGTCCGCAGCCTCACATACCTCCAGGGGCCGACTGGAAATCTCCGTCCAGAGGAAGACGGGAGCACGTCACCGTCCGCCCCGTCCTCGTCCCGGTTCAGGGAAGAGCTGCACGTTCCGAACGCGGAAAGCACAGGCCTGTGTCTGCTGTGCCCCAGGAGGGGAGGAAGGTCATCTTGAGAAATAAACCCTGGGAAGACTCAGCCCTGTGTACCAGCGACCTTGGTTCAAGGTCACAGGGTCTGTTGGCGGCACAGACATTGGACTCGTCGTAATTCTCACCGGGAGCACCTGAGCCCGAGTCTGCAAACCTGCACCTTGACATCCAGGAACGGAACGCGTCACAGTCACGCCAGCCGGCGTGGGTCCCGGGACGCCCGCCCTCGCTGGGTGGTGATGGAGGCCCAGGGTTGCACTTTTTAGTGCGGTTCCTGCCCATGCAGACGTTGTGCTGTGACACGGGAGCCCGGTGTTCGTCTCCTGGGGCCGCTGCAGTGGAGCGTGAACACAGTCTCCGGTTTACAGAAAATCACAGAGTCGACTCCCTGCTCGCTCTGGAGGCCTGTAGGGCAGGTGTTGGCTGGGCTGCGCACTCCTCCATCCTCCGGCCCCCAGCGGCCCCGCTGTTCCTGGCGTGGAGATGCGTCACTTCCACCTCTGCCTCTGTGGCTTCTGCACCCTCTCTTTCCCGCCATCAGCCTCTCTCTTCCACAGATGTGTGTGGGGGGTGTGGGACCCACAGGGCATAGTTCAGGACACCCTCTTCATTTCAGTATCCTTAACTTAATTACATTGATAGGGACCCTTTTTCCAAATACGGTGATTTGCATGTTTCAGGGATTAAGATTTGGTGTCTTGGGCGGCCAGTAGTCTGCCTACACCAGCGTTATTAGTCATGAGTTTGGAGCTGGCCTCTGAAGCCCGCGTGCTGACCTCTGGCACCACAGTTGGTGGGTGGGGGTTCCCACGGGCCACAGCCACGTACGTGGACATCTCTTTTCGGCCCCTGGCTGGGGAGGGAAGCCTAGCGTGGCTCTGTTTTGGGGATGGTGTGGTTGGCCTCTGTCGGGGAAGATCTCGGTTTGGAAACTTGTTGACAAAGCCCAGGACGGGATGAGAGAAAAGGTGTCCCTGAAAGGTGGTGTGGCCAGGCTCGGACCAGACCCATGGCCGCTCTCACTCAGTGATACTGCAGTACTTGTTCCCACCATCTGGAAGGAAGCCTGATCTTCCCAAACCCCTTCCCCATCAGACCCATCGCTGATAAGGTCTGTGTAGCTCGTCTGTGTGCCACAGCCCACGTGGTCATTCATCATCTTTGCGGTGTTCTAGACACGGTTGGTGTCTCAGAGCGGACGTGTGGGAGACCGAGGTCTGCGCCAGCACGGACACGTGCACTCGGGAGACCGAGGTCTGCGCCAGCACGGACACAGGTACTCTGCTGTTCTGACACACAAGAGTGTCTCCGTGAAGATCGTCCGATGTTTGATTTAGTGACGTAGCGATTGACACGATTGTGTGACTATGGTGAACCTGAAGTAGGTCTTTCCCAACTTCGAGGAGGTACTGCACCTGCTAACGGGGCTGCCATCGCCTTCCCGCTGTGCGATTACTGCCACGGCTGCCACCACGGCCACCGCCACCACCATGACCGTTAGGACCACTCCCACCTGCGGTGCTTCTGTGCCAGACTGGCCATGTTTGCACGGCTCCCGTCACCGCGAGTCCCACCACCACGCCACCCCGACTGGCAGGACAATAGGCCTCGTTTCGCAAAAACCCGCATGCACCTCTTTTTAAAGAGCAGTGTCTAACACATTGTAACATTTCTTTAGATTGCTGGTGGGCCTGAAGTATTCACAATCTAATTCAGTTTCTCCAAATTAAGGCTGCACAGGATATTCAGGAACATGATTTTTATAGGGAGTGAATCAAGTTTGTATCTCAGGGCAACACTGCATTTGATGGTGAGAAATGGACAATTCAATACTGAGTCGTATGGCGGTGTAGATGAGGCCACTGTGTGTTCTGTGTGTGCCAGACAGCACTTGTGTTGTACCTCTCACACACACACACACACCACACATGTACACACATCACATATGCACACACATCGCACATGTACACACACATCACACACACACACACCACACAACACACGTGCACATCACACATGTACACACACGCCCACACATTGCACACACGTATCACGCACGTGCATATCACATGCACACCACACACATCACATACTTGTACCATCACACACATGCACACGCACGCACTCACACCACATGTGGACACACACCACACACATGTACACGTGAACACACACATGCACACACATTGCACATACATCACACACACACACCACACACAGCTCTGCTGGAAGCGGAGCTAAGGCTATTTTAGCATGGACTTGCAGATTTGGAGTAGCTAACGTAATTCGGCTGTATTAATGTCGTTTTATTCATTTTCATTAGCACGAGCATCATTATAATTGACAGTAATTCTGTAGCTGTTGTCTTCATAGAGCACAGTTCAGGGTGGCTGTGTGACGTGTGCTGCAGTCTGGAGATGGTGTGTGAGGACGGGCTCAGGTCTTTCTGCCGTGAGATGCTTGTTGGGGTCCTGTGGGTCCCTGCAAGCTGGAGGCACACGGTGGGAAGACGGGGCTGAGGCAGCCACCCCACCTCATCTGCCCGGTTGGCGGGGAGTTGGCTGCCGTGGCTGAGAGCTGGTGTCAAGGGCGTGTGTGCGTGCCGTGTGAGGGAAGGCGCTGGGGCACCTGCTTGGGGGGCTGGAGTCGCCTCCTGTAAAGACAGTTTGCCCCACTGATTTTCAGGGACTTCCTTCCTGGAGTCAGTAGGAACGCGGCCTTATCTGTGCATGTAAGTGACAGCAATTTAAAATGCGTGGGCTCACGGGACAACGCTGAAAGCGGCGAAATTTCCTCTGTGGCAGGGACGAATTTGAATATTTCATTTTAAAACCTGATAGTGAAATGGTTCTTGGTCCCTGTAAAGCTTGTTGTTACTTGGAAAGACGTGGGACGGGGGACTTCGGCAGAATGTGGTCCTCACGCATTAGTGGCTCCGTCTATCTGGGGCTACGTTCCTTATGCCCCAAGAGCACTGTTAACGTCCCCTTCAGTGCGCGTCTGCTGGGTTTGCATTAGCTCTGCTTCTGTCTGCCTGGACGGTTGTCTTGCCCTCATTTTAATTGGTTAGTTTTTATTTTAAAAAAATGTTTATTCATGATTTTAGAGAGAGTGTGTGCACGCGCACAAGAGGGGGAGGGGCGGGAGGGAGATCCCCGGCAGGCTCTGCACCCAGCGTGGAGCCCAACATGGGGCTTGATCCCAGCACCCTGAGAGCACGACCTGAGCCGAAATCAAAAGTCGGACGCTCAGCCGGCTGAGCCGCCCTGGCGCCCCTCGCCCCGCTTGTAAAGGCTGCGTCTCCTGGGTCACGGACTTCAGGTCGCGACGAGCTCGCGGCTGGCATCTCAGAGACACGGCTTTATTGTTTCCAGTCGTCTGAGAGTCGCTGGTGAGTCTGATTTGGACCCTTGGGAGCTGACCTGTTAGTTCCTGACTCCTTTTAAGGTTTTTTCTGTCTTCTTGTCTGGTGACCACTTTCTTGCTGGGAGGATGATTGAAGAACTTCTCGGGCCACTCGGTGCCCCTTAGAGGTGACGACTAGTAACTCTGGTACCTCCTTCCCCACCGCGCCCGCCGCGCTCCTTCTCCTGCTTCCAGGGCACGTTGGAGCTCGGGTCTCCGACCTTCTCACTGCGTCTCTGGCCTCCCCGTGGGATGCCTACTTTCACGCATCCTCCTGGCTGGGCTGTGGTGCCCAGCTGCTTCGTCAGATATGAGCCGGACGTCGCTGGGAGGTGCCTTCAGCTGTGATGGACGATTCCGTCAGTGGCGTGGAGCAGAGAGGTGACCCTCCACCAGCAGGGGCCTTGTGCGGTCAGTTGACGGCTTCAGGGGCCTTGTGCGGTCAGTGGACGGCTTCAGGGGCCGAGACCACAGCTGCCAGAGAGGAGGGGGTTCTGCTTCCAGACTCGCCCCGGGCACGACGGTGCCATCGTCTCCTGCCAGAATTGCCAGCCTGCCGACGTCAGACCGGTCGCCCCTGCACGCGTGCGAGCCACGTGCTTCAGCCCATCTCCTTCCTGTGAGGAGGGCGACTCTCCCGTGCGGGTTCTGTTCACCGGAGGACCGCGGCTCGTCTACCGTCTTTCTGTTTTGGTGCCGTGCTCAGGGGTTTCTTCAGGGGGATGTTCCGGTTTACTGATTCTCTCCTCAGCTGTGTTTATCTTTAAAATTATTTTAAAAAATATTTTATTTATTTGGAGAGAGAGAGAGAGAGAGAAAACACACAAGTAGAGGGAGAGGGAGAAGCAGGCTCCCCACTGAGCAGGTGCCCGATGCGGGACTCGATCCCAGCACCCCGGGATCACGACCTGAGCCGAAGGCAGATGCTTCACCGACGGAGCCCCCAGGTGCCCCATTTTCAGCTGTGTTGAATGTGCAACAAACCCTGTCCTCTGTGGGGTGCCTGGGGGCTCCGTCGGTGAAGCCTCTGCCTTCGGCTCAGGTCATGATCCCGGGGTCCTGGGATGGAGTCCCACATGGGGCGCCCTGCTCCACGAGGAGCCTGCTTCTCCCTCTGCCTCTGCTGCTCCCCCTGCTTGTGCGCGTGCTCTCTCTCTCTGTCAAATCAACAAAAATAAAAATAAAATCTTAAAGAAATAAGCCTATTCTCAGTCACACGAATTGTTTCATTTTCCTCTGCAATTCCTACTTGGCTCCGTCCTTCCTTCCTTACACTTCTGTCTCTCCCCCGCGTTTTCCCTGTGGGTTTTTCAGTCTCTGTTTTCGTGGTGAGCAAGGTTGCATAAAGTCTGTGTCCCGGAACGGTGCTCGCCGCCGTCATGGGTCTTCTCCACCGTGTGTCTGCTGGGGTCTGTTAACGCGGCCTTGTCTCGGCCTGTGCCTGCTTGGTTTTTGCCGTGTTTCCAAAGCTTTTGTAGCGTCATCTCGATCCAGCACTTAGTAGGATCGTCTCCATGTGAATCTGGGAACGAAGACCGCTTCAGGCTGCTCTGAGAACCCTCAGGGCCTGCTTATGCGGGGTTCAGACTGGGCCCTAACCTAGTCCCCGTGTGGCAGCCACAGCTGACTCCGTGCTGAACCCCGCAGGCTCTCCCCATGTTCTGGCGCCCTCCTGGCTCCCGCCTGCTCCTGCCCATGCTGTCCTTCCCTCTTCCTGCAGGACTTGGCCCTGACAGCCAAAGCTTGCGTGTGGTCCCTTCTGCGCTTTATTTTTCTACGAAGCATTTTCATTTTGTCTGTGGGTCAGCCTTCCCCACGGGGTTTCAACCATGCTGTTCTCAGCTCTCTTCCCCGTGCGTAATGGCCCCAGGCACATCATCAGCAATCCACGCACATTTGCTGAGTGATTAAATAAGTGCAGGGATTGTGTTGACCAACTCAGTGTTTGCATAAATGAAATGTGTGGACGATGAAAGTATTTTCCCTAAATGGTAAAAATTTCAAGAGCAAATTGATGAAGACTGGTGTTCAAATGCTTTTTTGCAACAGTTCCTTAAAATCATGATAGAAATTAAGTGTAACTTAACTAATATACAAGTATTTTTGAAAGAACTCTTTAGAAAACTAAAAAGGTTTTTCTATAATTTTAAATTGACCATAAACTATATGTCATCTAATTTGCATAGGGAAATCAGTGCTAATCTATGGAAATGTCTTATTAAATATTTCTCTTTTGAATCTAGCATTTTGATCTTCATGCAGAGATATTAGGATTGTCTTTAGATTATTCCAGCAAGATTTATAATGAATTTTTTCTACCAAAAATTCCTTCAAGGGCACAAGAGATTAATTTCCACTTCTAACAACTCCAAGACAAAGGAGCTGCTCGGATGCATTTTTAAGCTCGTGTGTTTTATCCTAAACATTTATGAAAAATTTATAGGTTACCCTGTAACAAGCCTGTGCTTATTTTATTTTTATTTTTTTAAAAAGATTTTATTTCTTTTTCGAGAGAGATATAATGAGAAAGAGCATGAGCAGGCAGTGAGGGCAGAGGGGGAGAGAGAAGCAGGCTCCCCACCGAGCAGAGAGCCTGATGCGGGACTCGATCCCAGGACCCTGCCATCATGACCTGAGCCGAAGGCAGAGGCTTAATGGACCGAGCCCCCAGGCCTCTCCATGCTCATTTTAATATAAAAATCACGCTGCATTAGTTACCAGCTGCATAAAAACAATCTTTGCTACCACCCCACTGGGTGGTTTTGCCAGATGCCATTAGTGATCATCAACCTCAGGAATTTCTCCTGAATTCGGGCGGCTTGGCTCCGTCTCGGGCTCTGCAGTTCACTGTGACAGGACTTTGGAGAAGGGAACTCACAGAAACGTGGGCACACGCGGCGACAGGCCGCCTCCTCCATCCCATGCACCACCCCTCCCGGAGGGTCTCGAGTGTAGTGGGGGGTGTCGGGTGGGGTTTGCGGACTGCTGCTGGCGGACGTTTCGGTGAACCATTGCTTGAGGCACATGGAGTGTGACGAGGCTCTGACCCCCCAGCGGCCTGTTCCTACTCCTTCGGGAAGATGCGTGCCGGGGCGGAGGCAGCCGGTGCCCTGCTGGTCACCGTCCCGTAGTTCCCATCATGTGCACGCCACCAGGGGCCGGGACAGCTCAGGGCCGGGACACGGATTCCCTGGGTTCGGCTCTTGGCTTCTGTGTTCGTCGCCGGATCTTGCCATGGGCAGCGAAGTTGTGTCTTCGGTGCGACGACAACTGCTCGACGGAGCACCCGTGCACGCCACGTGCCGCCGGCGGGAACAGAGCTTGCGTCCCCCACATCTCTCCTTGTCCTGGTGCGGAAACAGGAGACTTACCTCGAGGCTGGACGTGCAGACGAACCACCCTGTGCCCAGCACGACAGCCTCGAAGTCACTTTCTACGTCACGTAATGTTTTCCTCAAAAGACGAGTATTCCGAGCCTACGTTCTTACGAATTCTCACCACCGCCTCGTCCTCCTCGTGTCGCGTGTGGGATTGAATGTGCTGAGAAAGACCGGAGGCGAGTCCCTTTAGGGGAGCCGTGCTCCTCCGGTGACATGGGGCGCTGAAGGGTCGGGGCGTGGCTGCCAGGGTGTGGTGTCCATCCTCACAGTCTTCCCAGAAGGCTGGCAGACCCTCCGGCGGACATCAGTGCGCACCCCACCCTGTGTCCGTGGGGGACCCTTCTCAGCTCGGCTGCTTCCTGTGGCCCCGGAGCCGGCGGGGCCCCCGCTCGGTGGCGGGGCTGGTTCCGCGAGCACGCGGGCTGCACCTTCTCAGGTGGTTCTGCAAACGGACCTCGAGGGCGTCTCCAGACAGCGCTCACGGGCGTGTGTGAACCTGCTCCTCGTTTTCCTCCTTACGCGCCATCGCGCGGTCTCCCTTGTGTGCGAAGGATCCGACGGTTTCCTTCCTGCATCCGCACGACGGCTGTCTGAGGGCCCCCGAGGGCCGAGCAGTCGCTGCCGCCGAGAGCGTGCCGTGGGGGGACGCCGTGGCTTCGGGTCATTGGCATCTCTCCAGCGACGAAAGCGCTGTTGTCAGTGTGGGCCGAAGTGTCCAGTCAGGTGGTCCTGGCTGTAGGTAGGGCTGAGTGTCCCCTGAGGCGGGGGCGGGGGGTTCACACGGGGGCTTTGCTTTTAGCTGTGCCGCTCAACGACTTCAGGTGACCTGAATTCCTCTAGCGGAGCTTTTTTTTTTTTTTTTTTAAACTTTAAATTCACTGCTTTTTGCTTGTAATTCAGAATTCCTGTTTTTATTTGTGTTCACGTGTTCCCAGTTGAACACACGACTTTGGAACAGCTTTGCTGGGAGGGACGGCCAGGCAGGCGTGCGTGGGGCCCGGGGGCCGGATGGCAGCAGCCTCTTGTGGGACAGGCGCCTCCTTGGAGCACACGGGGTCCCTGCGGGTTTGCTGTGGAGACTGAAGGAGGTCTTCGAGGTCTGTGGGGACCCAAGCTGGGGACATCCATCCGCACGAACCGACTGGGACATTGGGGTCCGCTCCAGGCTTGCGCTGGCTGCCGAGCCAAAAGAAGGGAGTGTTCTTGGGGTGCCCGGGGTCAGTCAGTAAAGCGTCTGCCCTCGGCTCAGGTCATGGTCTCGGGGTCCTGGGATCGAGCCCCGCATCGGGCTCCCTGCTCGGAGGAGAGCCTGCTTCCCCCTCTCCCGCTCTCCTGCGTCTTCTCTCTCACTGTGTCTCTCAAATAAATAAAATCGTTTTAAAATGTAGTATTCTTTGCCATTTTGAGAAAAAAAAAAAAAGAAAGGAAAATGGAAGAGGTTGAAACTGATCCAAAGTAATATTTTATCAGAATCCCTAACACGACCAACTGTTTAGAAAGTAAATGTGATCCTAGACTTAGAGTTTGAGGCGAGTTTGTGTGGCTCCTGACGGCTGGTGGAGTCCCAGGGCCTCAGCTGGGGCCTGTCCCGCGCCGCCTGGACGCCGCCGCCCCTTCTCAGCTGGTGTCATTCTGCGTGGTGGCTCCGCGGGAGTGGCGGTGCGGACCCCCGGTCCGTGGTGCTGCAGGCCAGGGACGTGGCGCGCCGAGACGACTTAGCCGCATCCTCGAGCCGAGTTCCGGTCCCTGCTGCACGCGTGGTTTCCTCCGGCCTCTGGGGAGGCTGGTTCTCAGGCACCGGGAGAGCGTCTGTGACTGTGAGGTGGACAGCGGCGGCCGCCATCCGCGGTCCCCTCCGGAACACCGAGTCAGTGTGAACGCGATGGGCTCCACAGTGCTCGCCGGCCGTGGGACGCGACCCTCACGCCGGCTGTGTGCTGGGCGGCCGGGGTTGGCCGTCCCCGTCTTGCAGCGGGGACCCTGAGGCTCTGGGGGTCCGGGGCTGCGCACATGGCCAGTGCGGGAGGCTACGGGCGGGCCGGCTTTGTGCCTGCGCGTGTCCGTGCTGCTCCCTACATGTGCCTCCTGGACGCCTCGTGTGAGGACGGCACTCGGGCCGCGAGCCCTGCAAATCCCCGCTTCCAACCCCCCTGCCCTCTGTCAGAGACGCCTCCCGTGAGCGAAGCCGGTCGGGTAAGTCATCCTGGTGGACACGCGTGGGGCGGTGACACCATGATGTGGTCGAGGGTGTGTCCCAGGCTGCTCCCCCCTCCCAGTGCCCGGTCCTCCGTTCGGGAGGCACGGCAGCCCCCCTTACAGGCTTATGTTCCTGCCCTTTTGCTGGCTACGTCCTAAGTAGCCGGTGGCCGACCCGGTAACAGCGGCCTGAGTTGGGACACGTGGGGCCGGCCGGCGGGAGGGCACGAGTCCCGTGTCTACGGGGACAGAGCTTTCTTACCGCTGAGGAGGGGCTGGTTGTGCCGGTAGGAGGTGGGCAGCTGGCCGACGTCCTCGGTGCGGTGGCTCATGACCCGGGAGAGGTGACCCGTGTGGCGCAGGCTGCCCACAATGATGCTGTGCAGGTACACGGGCTCGATGAAGTGGCAGAGCAGCGCGCCCTGCAGACCCAGCACGTTCCACCTGCGGGGAGAGGGCGTCAGCGCGGGCACCGGGCGGCGGGGCCCCTCCTTCCCCACCTGCGGGGCTGGCTGAGTGCCCCCCACCCCGCCTGCCCGCCCCTCCCCCCGCCGGCCTGTCCCTCCCCCTGCTGGCCTGCCGTACCCCGCCTGCCCTCCCCCCACATGATCCTGGTGCCCCGTCCACGCTGAGGCCGGAGGTCCTGTGGCCGCGCCCGACCCAGTAGAGTGGTCGGGGCTGCTCTTGGCCACGCACGCGGCTGGCGGAGCTCTGGCTTTGATCATGACGCGAGTTTTTAGACGGCAGGGAAGCCCTACATCCTCTGAGCGACTCGAAACTTAAAAAAAAAAAAAAAAGACATTCTGTCCCCAAAGCGAATCTGAATTTTTCGTGAGGTTAGCGGGCGGATATCAGAAATGGAGTTTATTTATTTCCGTTTTGGGCAAAATAGCTTCTTCTCCTTTTGTCCTCAGCAGTCAAAGGACCCGTTGTGCCGTTACATGACATTAATAAACGGCCGTGTTTTGCTCCGAGGAGGATGTTGATTTTCGAAGCCCAGACCAGACAGGAAGGACAAGGCCGTCCTTCTCTGAGATAAATGCAGCCCTGGGCAAGCGCTCTTGCTTCTGCAAGCAAAGATGACAGCAGCATTTTGAGATTTTTTTCCCCCTAAACTTGGGTAATACAAGGTGACACGCATCTGTTTGAGGCAGCATTTCGTGGTTTCCGCTGTAAATAACGTGTCTAAAACCCAGCCCCCACCAGCGGCAAACACTATGCAGCTAATTTCTTACATCATCATTCTTTTCATTAATTAACATTTCTCCGCTGTTAGAGCAATTATTGTGGTGCCTCCATGCCGTACATTTCTTTTCTTGATTAATAAGGAGTCATTATATTTCCCTTTCCCGAAGCAGTCAATTAACGCAGAATCTTTTCCATTAATTACCGAACGGTTAAAACCAGCATGCCCTACCTGGAGAGCAATCTGCTCCCGGAACCTGTGACACCAATTGCTTTAAAAAGTTCTCTTTAAATTTTATTCCAAAAACACAAGCAATTTAGCCAGCGATATTAATTTGCCTCCAAAGCATTGTGGTGAACGAGAGCCATGTTTTAATCTCATGCAAGAGGAGGCAGCCATCTGGCGGGCGAGGGCCGGGAGAGCGAGTCTCCACTCTCCCCACAAACGCGGTCATTAAAGTAATGTGTTCATCTACATAAAACTCAAATGGAATATAAAAGGTAATATTTATATACAAACAATTTAGTCCTACCATTTGAACAGTCATTGGTTTTATGAAACATTTACTTTAGTCTATCAGATTTGCATAACTTCACTTAAAAAATAATCGTGGTCATTTCTGTAAGTCACATCCTTTCTTTCGGAAGGACTGAAATGGCTGTTCACACACACACGCGCGTGCACGCACGCACACACACGCAAACACACACACATGCGCGATTTCACCAAAGCGGGTGTCCGTGAGTTTCGGAGGAGCAGACTTTCCGAAAGCAACACGAGGTCTTCTCGCTGACCGTCGGACCCGTCACTTGGCGACACGCCGCCGCCCGGACTCCCGCTCTGCCAGGCCAGCCGGCGTGGCCGGGGGGCTGCCTCACTTCTCATGGATAAAGTACAGAATTTCAACAAATTCATGGATAGGAGGGTATTTTGGTTTGTTTTTTGTTTTGTTTTGTTTTTGCTATGCGCACTTTCCGTGGAAGGAACACTGCTGTTTCGGAGCAGTGACTGAGGGACTGGGATCCTTCCCTTAAGTCTGAGACCAGTATTTGCAGGCAGTGCCGGCGAAGTGAGGAGAATCCAACAAAGTCACTTCAGCTAGTGTTTTAGTTTCCTCCTTTTTGGATTTGCAGAAGCGGGAAAGTATGCCAAGAAGAGGAGGAGCAAGGTTAGCAGGAGGTAGGTCTCTTCGGCTGTGCGAGGTTTCGGTCTTTACACTTTGTTCCCCAGCCCCGCAGAGGCTTTCTTGTGTTTGCACGTGTGGCTGCACACGGCTCCCGCAGAGAAAGTGGCCGAGGCAGTCAGTCCGCAGGCACGATGCTAGGCTACCGGTGGTGGCCAAGGGTTCTGCGGTGCAGGCAGCCCACGTGTGTCCTGGCTCCGATTACGAGAGAAACGTGATTCAAAGCAGAGAAATGGACATTTCCCCCATCGATAACAAAGCACGTGCCTGAAGCATGGCAATAAATGGGTATTCTTGAGCAATAAAATGAGTATTCCCAGAAGAGACAGTGCCGTCCTGTAGACCATCGGGTGCTGGCTTTGAGCAGAGTGTCTGGAGCGTAATCGGGGTGCTCCTGATTCTGCAGGATTGTCTAAAAACAAGTAACTTCCATATCTGGCTTCGTCTTGATAACCTTTAAAACAAAGAGAAAGTCTGCCTCCTCCTCGCCTGCTGCAGGAGTTTGAACTCACTCCACTAACGTGATTGGGAAAACCAAATGTCTTCCTCAACAAAAACAGTGAATACCGTTATGCTGAAAATAAATAAAAAAATAAATTAAAAAAAAAAAAGAAAGGGACTCTTCAGCGTTCCGGATTGAAGAAAACACTGCGCCTTTTGTTCAAGCAGCGGATATTTCTGCAGTGTTGACAGAGAAAAAAAAAAATCCCATGTCTGGTTTTCGATATAGATAATCCGCAATAAATGTGTTTCCACCTGTTTGTCAGTCACAGAAGTACCAGAGACGTGCAGGGGATGGAGAGAAGACCTGCCGCCCTTTAACCGAGCGATGCTCGCTCCTTGCGCAGTTTGGATCTTGGCCTCTAAGACTCAGCAGGGACAGTCACAGGGATGAGCCCTACCCCAGAGGGTCACCACCCGCGCGCCCTGGCCCGTAAGACAGGGGACTGGGGTTCCTGTCACGTGCTTCGGACAGTTGGGGTTCTTGCCTGTTTCTGTACCTCCTTGCCGTGGTGTAACTCCCCTAAATTACAGGGACGTCTACGGCACCGTCTTCGGGTACGATCAGAACAGACGCTTACTTGGCGTGAGACAGAAACGTCGATCAACGGAACGGAACAGAGCCCGGAACCGGTCCGCGGCAGAGGACCTGAGGACGCGCACCGGGCCGAGGGCGGAGGCGGTCTCGCCAGCGCGTGGGGCCGGGAAAAGCGGCCGGACCCGCAGCGGAATGAGGCTGGACCTCTTCTCCCACCACACCCGAAGCAAACGCCAGGCGGATTAAAGACGTGAATGTAAGAGTGGCAGCTGGGAGGAGTCTTGAAGGAATTGTCCGAAGTGAATGAGTCAGAGAGAAAGACAGGTACTGCGCGATCTCACTTGTCCATGAAATTCAGAAAAGCCGAACTCGCAGAAGCAGAGTGAAGTGGTGGTTGCCGGGGGCTGAAGGCCGTGCGGGAAGGAGGGAGACGTTGGTCAAAGCGCGAACTCTCAGAAGAGAGATCAGTTTGGGGATCGAATTATAGCGCGGAGACTGTGTTTAGTAAGACCGTATTATATACTTGAGATTACAAAGAGTAGATCCCGAAGGTTCTTGCCACAAAAGGGAAGTGGTAACGGCAAGGTGCTGGCGTGTTAGCCAAAGCTTCGGTGGCGACTGTGTCCCCGTGTGTGAACGCATCAAGGGCACTGTCTATGCCTTAAACTCCCGTAATACTGTGTCAGTCACATCTCCGTGAAGCGGGGGTGGGGTTACGTACTTGCTTCGCGTTTTTCCTCATCCATAGGACAGCTTGCCCGTCATCTGAATGTACAGCCACACCCGGCTGGGAAGAACCCCCAGACTTTGCTCCACTCGTGAAGTCCAGGTTGGGGCAGGAGGCATGAGGGAGACGCAGCCCTCCCTGTTCTGCCGGAATGACCGCAGCGTTGCAGATGGGTGGTTTCCAGCTTTGGTGCGCGCTGGGCTCATGTCGGGGGCTCCGAGACTCCCTTGGTGCCAGGTGCCCCCACACTCGGACATCATGGGGCCGGGGTGCAGACCAGGCATCCGCCTTGCCGGTGCCCGATGCCACAGTGATTCTGACGCATGACAGGCCGAGACCCTTCTGCGGCCAGGCGGTCGGCACAGACGTTGGAGTCAAAAGCACATGGATGGAACTAGAGCCTATCATGCTTAGCAAAATAAGTCAAGCGGAGAAAGACAACTATCATATGATCTCCCTGATATGAGGAAGTGGTGATGCAACATGGGGGCTTAAGTGGGTACGAGAAGAATAAATGAAAGAAGATGGGATTGGGAGGGAGACAAACCATAAGTGACTCTTAATCTCACAAAACAAACAGGGTTGTTGGGGGGAGGGGGTTTGGGAGAAGGGGGGTGGTATTATGGACATTGGGGAGGGTATGTGCTTTGGTGAGTGCTGTGAAGTGTGTAAACCTGGTGATTCACAGACCTGTACCCCTGGGGATAAAAATATATGTTTATAAAAAATAAAAAATTATATTAAAAAAAAAAAAAGCTCAGGGCAAATCCCAGGTGTGACTTCCGTGAGCTGCATTCCTGTGACCACTTTGCTTGCTACGCTGGACGACAGCCTACAGCAGCGGTCCTTGAAGTGTGGGGTCTGGACGGGCTGTATGTGCATCACCGGGGACTTGAGAGAAATGCACACTCTGGGCCCCACCTCAGACCGACGGACTCAGAAGCTCAGGGCTGGCAGAGCGAGCTTCAGCGAGCCTTCCAGGGGGTTCTCCGGCTGCTACGCTTAGAATGCTGGGTCCTGTGCCGAGTGCATGGTCATAACGTAGTGTCTGCTTCTCAGTCATTTCAGAGTCTGCAGGAGAGGACTTACTCCCTCCCAGTCTGGGCGTCGGTACCTGCCCCCCGGGCCCCAGTCAAAACCTTCCTCTCCCGCCCCTCGACGAGGCGGGTGATCCTGCGGCACTCGTGCGCAAGTGGCCCATCCCGTTCCCGTCTGCTGGTGCGGACTTTCCCAGCAAAAGGGAAGGGCCAGACCAGGAACTCCTCCACTCAGGGACGTCACCGCTGGGGATCCGCAGGCCACAGGTGTGAGCACAGTCGTGAGAGAATTGTTGGCTGTTGCAAAGCAAACAAAGCAAAACGAAAGGCCTGGAATCATCTAACGGCTTCTTAGTAGGGGCTGTTAGATAATTACCGTCCGTTCCCGGAGGAGTTTGGATATGGCCGCCCGCAGCTCACCTGCCGGCCAGGGACACGGTCACCGCCTTCTGTCCACGCTGCTCTCTGTCCTCACTGCTCTCCGGCCGGCCCCCTCTGCTTACTCCCTCAGACGCCGTGAACTGGTCGAGTTAGGGAACTCACCATTTCCGTGGAAACCACACGTGTTGTCCTCCTGCTCTCGCTCACGCTACCATGTTCTTCTGGATTCCAGCCAAGCAGTCCAGGAAGGGGACTCAGCCCACAGCTTGGCTGAGCTCCTAGGTGCCCGTCAACCCCAGCTGGCCAGCCGTGTGAGCGTTCCGTATGGAGAGTGGCCCCTGACCCCAGGGGCTGCCCGTGCGGATGCTGTCCGATCAAGTCCCCTGCACATGGAAGGTTTGCCTGCAGAGTGCGTGGTGTGTTTCAGGCCCCTCTGTTTTGGGATGGTTGTTACAGATAGTGGACACCTGTCTGCTCTGAGGTGACCTCTGGCTACCAGTAGGTCCTCAGGATGTCTGTGTGTGTCATGGCGCTCAGAGTCCCCTGGACATCAGCAGTGACGGCAGAAGCTGGGGATACAGGTGTCCTGGTGGTCGGGCTTGGGTCAGGATGATGTCCTGCCACTTTGGGTTATTTTCAGCTGAAAGAAATTACTTCTGCTTACACACTGTCTCATGTCTGTTTTGCAGAATCCTACCTGGGCCACGTCCTCTCTCGACCCAACATTTCTGTCTGCAGCTGCCCGACAGACTGAGTGTGAGCAGTCTGGCCAGACGGAGAGCAGCACGGTGACTCGGTTTTTCCGACCAGACTGTCTCTCTGTTCTCCGTGCCAGCACGTGCGCGTCCTGCATGTGGGGTTTCCAGGATGCGTGGGGTTTCCGGTGCTGATTGAGCCACGGGCCGGTGTCCCCATGGCCAGCTCCAGGCTCCGGCTGGCTCTCAGAGCTCTGGGCCCCATGGCCCTCCTGAGACGGGCTGTATTCGGCCCCTGGTTCCTGGAGGACAAGTGTAACTCTATTACTCTAGGGAGCCCCTTTTGTTCCTTTTGTGGAGATGGAACCGGAAGGTGAAGCTCTGGCTACTGTGTGTGCACCACGAGCTCCTTCTGCCCAGACCTGCGCTCGAGGCTATTTCTTTTCAAGTCCCCAGACACGGTCTCCCTCCCCTCGGTCCCAGCATCAGGACCCCGCCACGTCCTGCTGGCGCTGTACCGTGCATGAGATGTCCGTGGCCTTGACTCACATGGTTGCTTCACTGACCCCTTTGCTTTCCTTGGACCAAGGTCTTGTCTCCTGTGGGGCCAACCAGATTTCCAGATGGTTTTGCAGAAACTGAACTTCCCAGCCGTTTGCAGAGTCCGGGGTGGGGTGGGGTGGAGCCGTGCAGATCCGTGTTGCTTTAGGTACAAGAGATGAGGCGCCAGATAGGCGGTGTCTGTACTGGGAGCGTGTTCCTGACGTTGCCGCTGGAGCTTCTGTAAGACTGGGTGCGGGCAGACTGCCACCACGTCTTTGGTGCCGGAAGCGTAGCAGGGCTGTTGAACCGGGCATCCTGGGGCGGGTGTTTGGGAGGACGTCTTTTAAAAGGACCTGTAGCTCCAGAACGGAAAGATGAGCAGCACTGCCGCTTGATTCCCACGGAGCGGGGAACGTTCCAGCAGAGGACGACCACCGGCAGATCGGGGGCAGGGGGCTGGTGGTGGGGAGCTGAGAGGCGCCGCCCACGGCTGCGGTCAGAAGGAGGAAGTCACTCTTCACCGTCTGAAATCCGAGTTTAGAAGTCAGGCAGTGCCCTCCTCCCCGGAGAACAGCTCTAATTTTTTACAGTTCATTTTTATGGAGAAAGTTTTAATCTATTCATTTAAAGACACATTGTGATCAATAATCAAGCTCAGGTACTTAAAATTAGAAACCATAGCTAAAGGAACATTAGTTCCAGAAGATTTACACTTTTATGTGCCGCTCAGATTGGAATCCTGCGTGCAGAGGCAGAGCACCCGGCTTTGGTTCCCCTCTTTGCAGGGGGCGGTGTGTGCCGTGGGAGCGTGCGTGGGTGGGCGACTGCGGCGGGAGAAGCAGAGCGCGCATTCGGGAAGGCGCCCACGACAGTGCCGTTAGCTGTCCCCCCTCCACGGTCTCGTGGAGCCGCGGCACCTGCGCTCTGGTGTCTCTTGGAGGAGGAGTCTGATGCTCTTGGGGGCGCAGTTACCCTCCTAGTCTGCGCTGCGGAAGGTCGGCTGCCATGGTGGCCGGGGAGCGGCTTCCTCTCTGTCGTGACGCTGTCCTCACCGGGGAATGGGTGGTGGCGTTGTGGGAGCTGACTTTACTGTGGCTTGGTCTTGTTGCGTGATTTTCCAAAGACCACACGAGTTGGGCTAAGCGAGCCCACCTCTCACCTCTGGGGGCTGGTCTCCCGGGGTCGTGGCGGCACACACCCCGTGGGGTCTGGAAACGACAGCCACGGGTTCTCTCTCAGCCCCCGAGGCTCCAGCGTGAGGTCCAGGTGTGCTCGGGGCTCTGGGGAAGCCGGACCAGGCCTTTCTCTGATCCTTGTTGGGGGTTGCTGCTGGCTGCCTTGCTGTTCTGTGGCTTGTAGACACGGCACCTCCTTGTCCCCGGGTCCCCTCTTACAAGGACCCATGTGGCTGAATGCAGAGCCAACCAGAATCGCCCCTCGTGCTTGCTGAGTGCGACACCTGAGGGCACTTCCGCAGGTTCTGGCTGTGAGGACATGGACATGCTGTTTCAGGGGCCACGGTTCAGCCTGTGGCATCTGCTGTGGCCCATCGGGAGGTCCCATCCCGTCTCATCTGCGAGCACCTCCTGGTTACCCTCTACCGTGGGTGGGCTCTGTGACCCTCGCAGGGGAGTGTGTCCGGGTGCGAAGCCTTCGTGTGAGGATGTCATGGGCTCCATCATCCCCGTAGCCATCGGGGGAAGCTCCGGATGCCCGGGAACAGGGAGCCGTGCCCACGGACCGCCCCGAGGCCGGAGCTCCATGGACCCTGAGGGTGCCGCGCAGCGCCCCGTCTGCCGAGGGGATGGCCAGCGCGGCGGCCCTGACGGCCGAGTCCGGGCGGAGCGGACGCTGGCTGCTGCCGTCTGTCCCCGCCGGGGTACTGCTGTCTCTCGTACTTTCCCCTTTTCCTCGTGTCTCCTCCCTGCGTTTGACTCAGTAACGGGGAGCCGCTCTCCGAGCTCAGCTTCGGCAGTCGGGCATGACGCTTGTCTCCTGGTCTCGCTCAGCGGCCCCTTCGTCTGCAGGCGGCAGACCCCCAGTGTCGGGGCATCGCGGGGCGCCCACCGTGGGGAGCTTTGCGGTTGGTTTGGTTTTCCCACGAGGCCAGTTCAGCCGCAAGGGACAGACTGTCCCCGACTGGAGCCCTGGGACTGACTTATCTTCGAGACCGCATTTCTGCCATTTGTACAGAATCTACAGAGAAATGGTTTCACTTTGAAAAGTCTCTGACGACCCAAGAATGTCCATGGTGATTGACAACTGTGTCCCTAACAAAAGACACCAGATTTTCTTTTGTGCTATGTTCAAGGTCAGGATTATTTTTAGGGGGAATAATTTAGGCTGCGTGTCCCCATTCTGAGGCCGTGGGGTGTCTTTCCCCAAGCACGGGGCAGCAGAGAGCTCTCGCGTGACCCAGGACGCCCGGGTCTGCACTGCTCGGCTCTCTGGCTCTGGAGCCTCTCCCCTCCCGCTGCACGGGACGCCCCAGGCGTTACTTTCCAATGGAGCCAAGTGTGACCTCCGTCAGGCAGCTGGGAGCCCGCGCGCCGAGCAAAGCCTTCAAGAACGCGGGCATGGTTCCCTGTGCTGACTTGCGCAGGACGCCCCGGCACACGGGCTTCTCCAGCTGCAGCCCCACACCTTCAACAGGGGTTTAGTGACTATGACGTCACCATGCCCACAGCTGCCCTTTTCACCTTGGACAGTCCCCTCGACTTAGAGAAGCCGGGCCTGCATCTGTGGTCGGGGCCTCTGCCCGTGCTCTCCGCGTCCTGCGTCCGGCTCACCGCAGCCGCCCAGACTCTGCGGTTTCTGTCACTCTCTCAGTGTGCCCGGGGCCACCCTGCACCGCCCCAGGCCGCGAGAGCTCCACCCTCCTGACTGTGGGGCCCCACTGTCCTTCCACGGGGCACAGGACTTAGGTCTGTTGCTTCTGGGTGGCCTCTTCGTGTCTCAGAGTGGCTGTGAGTGTCACGTCCGTGGGAGTCACCCAAGCCCGGCAGGTGCTCCAGAATTTCCGGGAGGACCCAGGGAGTGCACATGGGTCATGCACGGAGGCGGGGGGCGGTCTCAAGGTGATGTGGGGGGGGGCGCCCCGTGCTGAGCACGTCCTGTCGCAGAACTTCGGATCCCAGAGGGGGCCGCCAAGGTGGTGTTCCAGGGGGCCGGGGGCCAGGCGGGGTGACAGCCTCCAGTCCTCCTCATGGGGGAGGAGAGTTGCCTGTGGAGAGAGAGAAGGACTGCAGCCTCCCTCCGTGATTCCCAGGAGACGGAGGGTCTCGTGGACGAGCCCGTGCCGCTGGTGTTGAAGGGACGGAGCTTCCTCTGCGGTGAGGCGCTCGTCTCCAGTGGAGACCTGGGCCGGTCAGGGGTACGGTCTGCCGCCCTGCTTCCCGTTCCCACGGACGGGCCCCCTGCCGCTGCAGGGCCACGGGGGAAGCCAGAAGCCCAGTCGGAGGGCTGAGAAGAGCAACTGGCCGGACAGGAAGGACAGGGGAGGCGCTGTCTGAGGGCCGGCATCCAGGACGTGTGTTCACGGTGTTCTACGGCACGCTGTAAACCACGGTAAAAGCTTGAAGCCTTGTGTCACATGTTTTGCTGTAAACCTGTCTTTGCACCATCTCAACACTGACGGTGTGACACGATACCCATTGTGGCTCAGGAGATCACGCTCAGAAGGTCTGTGTGCTCTAATTCATGTCGCGTGGCTGTCTTTGATCCAAAACGGACACCTGTGTGTTGCCTTGGATCTCGGAGGGAAGTAAGCAGCTGTGCTGGTTCAGATCATTGGATGGAGCCCGCTCTCTTCGCGATTCATGGATGTGGGGGGTTTGCAGGAGTACAGATTGGTCTCGTGGGTGCACTTCTCTTCCTTAACTAAAGATACAAGTTTATTCACCGTTTTCCCTCCAAATAAACACGCCTGCATTATGTGGCGAGGTCAGTGCCCCCCAGACCCGCCTCTGTCACCACGTGGACGTGACTCGCGGGTCCCAGCAGCACCTGGGCTAAGAGCCTTGGCCGGTCCCCAGGGAAGCGTGTCTGTCCTGAGAGTAAACCCTGCGGTTTGCGGGCGGCGCAGACAGCTGCCGGCAGAGTGAGGGCCCAGCAGAGGCTGCGTCCCTGCGTCTGCCGAGCCATCTCTGGGGCTAGGGAAGGGGGGAAGGCCCCCAGGTTCGGGATCCCACTGGGCCCCCTGTGCTGTGCTGTCCATGTGGGAGGCCGTGGCCGCCTGGACAGGGGGTCCCAGCTGCGCAGCGTTCCCTGCTCGCCGATGGGATGCACCTGTGCACACCATGTGGGGGCTCAGGACTGAGGGTGTGGGGCCTCATCAGAGGGACGTCGGCGTGTCCGAGAAGCCCCATCTTCCTGGTGGTTTTCTGCAGTGACCGACATGAGTTTCTGGATATTTGCGGGTAACTGTCCTCAGCAGCTGCTGCCGGCACCGGTCACCTGCTCCCCGTCTCCTCCACAAATGATCCCGCACAGACGCTGGGCGGTCTCCGTCCCCCGTCCACCTGCCTGTTTCTCCTGCGAGCACCATTGTGATGTGGCGCTCCGGCTTTGGGGGGGCAGGCAGCCCCACGGGACCCACGAGTGACCTGTCGGATGCCGTGGGGACGGGCTCTCCCGAGCAGCGCAGGTGGAAGCCAGACGCCCTTGGCGGTGGTCGGGGGTGAGCACCGATGGTCCCCCCGGAAGTGTGGGTTAGAGAGCAAGTGAGTAATCACCGAGGGAAGGGCGCTGGGTTTAGGGGTTGGTTCTGGAAGGGGAGAAGGACGAGCATGTGGTGACCGCGTGGCCAGTTTCAGGCCAGTAGCTGCAGGAACAGGAGGGGATGAAGCTGGAGGCTCCAAGGAAGGCGGGAGGCACGGGTGGGGTCGGATGCGAGCGGCTGTCCCCGTCGCAGTGGGGGCGGGGACAGGTGGGACACGGCCACAACGGGTCATGGCCTCCTGCGTGGGATGAGCCTTGTCTGTGCGTCTCCCGCCTTCACACACACGCCTGTTTGGGTTCCTGCCTTTGTGTGCTCACTTCGTCCCGAGGGAGATGACGCACACGTTACTTGGAGTCTCTGTGACTTGAGACCTACGACTCTGACGGGTGTGGGTAACAGCAAGCTCCCCCCGCAAAAAGGGCACCGACTGGCAGCCTCTGCCCATTTCCGGGGTGTAAACACCACTGCCGTGGCCGGTTTCACGCAACTGGCGCAGAGCCCTGACCTGGGTTTGGGGCTGGACCCGCGGTGGGCGGGTGTTTTGCGCACCTCCCTCGTGCGGACACCGTGCGTGCGAAATGAGCAAACGTAGGAGTAACGTGGTTAGGAAAGGTTGAGTTTTGACTATTTTTTGCCTGTTTTTGATATAACTTTTTTAGTTGAAAGTTTTTGTTATTTGACCCTTAAGGACAACTGTGTTTACTCGTCTGCTTTCAAGATTGCCTGATGACCATCGGCTCTCGTGGGCTGAGTTGGCTCAGCGGCCGTGCGCAGACTGGAGAGCTGAGGGGGTCCTCCTGGGAGGAGGGGCGTGACTCCCACGTCCGTGTGCTCAGAGAGAAGACGGGGATGGAGGCAGGAGGGTGGTGGGTGAGGGCTTGGAGGGGTGAGTGAGGAGGGCTCGCTACCAGACGTGGGGACCGGAGCTTGGCGCATGGAGAGAGGCTTCCGGTGGGGCTGCAGTCCTTCCCCTCCTGGGTCGGTTCAGGGAGAGAGCGCGGTCCTTCTGGCCGGCCCCAGACACCAGCGTCTTCCTCCGAGGCAGGCTAGACTCATTCTCAAGCCAGGACGGCGTCTGAAGCCCCTGGCGGGATGCCAGCTGGTCTTTTGTTCCTCCGGGTGGTTTGATGAGAAAGGGCGGAGCCTGACTCGGCAGCACACCCATGCACGCCGGCGTCGTGCGGGGCTTCTCCCGCGGTTCACCGGCCGCCGGTCGACGTGTGGATCCCATAGACAGCGAAGTCTCAGGGCTGCGGCATTAATTCACTTTTTTTCTAGGGACTCAGTTAATTTAGAAACCCGATGTGATCTCCAGGCAGCGAGAGCATTTCAGTTAGGTGAAAACTACCCCCTCTTTCCTGCTTCCTGAATAGACGAGAGTATTAACAAGGAGGAATACATTTTCCTCTGAAAGATGAGCTGCTTGACGAATCCGGGCCTTTCCCTTTGATGCAGAAATCGGTGGCTTGATGTATTGTCATTAGACTGTCTGTTGCCTCTGCGGGCCCAGAGCAGAGCCGCAGCCCGGGAAGTACACGGCTCCATTTCTCCTGCAGCCATTGGCTGAGTCCCAGGAGAGCTCGGTTTGTCCCTGAGCCCGGCACATCTGGGGAGGCAGGGGCCCCGTGTGTGGGGCCTGCGGTGGCCGCCCCTTGCTCTGCCTGGCCTCACCTGCCTGCCCCTGCCAGCCCCGTGCTGAGCCTCCCAGGGAGAAAAGCTGCATCTCGCCTGTGCTCAAGGCCTGGGGGCAAAGGTCTGCGGGGCGGCGGGGGTGGGCCCAGCCTCGCGTGAGGCGCTGTTTGCGGTGAACACACAGTCCCACCTCACGGAGTCCACCCCGGGAATGCCGGGGGAACACGCTGGGGAGGGCGCACCTTCCATGGCCCCTTGGGGACACCCCACCCGGCCTCCAAGTCTGTCCCCTGGATGGACTCTGGCCCCTCCGGAGCCTCGGTGTCCCCCCGCCCCTTAACCTCGGCCTCCTGCCTCCTCAGTCCTGTGGGTTCCAGCCCCAAGCCCTTCCAGGCCGAAGGTCTTGGGAGCAGCCATGTGGCTGAAAGTCGGGGTGGCGGGGGGCTTGCCCCGAGGCCACAGTGTTCTTGTTCATGGATTACACATTAATCCGTGGATCTGGGGGTCACTCTCAGCAAGGCTTTCCACCACCAGCCTGGTGCTCCGGCCGCCCTCATGGTGGCCACACCCTGCTCTGTGGGGGCAGAGTCCTGCTTACCAGGGGCTTGGACTGCTTCCAAACCTCGGTGACAGGAATGCTGCCCCGTGGGGCTGGCGCGTGTGGGGCAGCACGGGAAGGGGGTGGTGGTGGGGTCGCGAGCAAGGGGGCCCCTCCCTGAACAGAAGGTGCCTTTGAGGGGCACCTGCGTGCCCTTTAGCAAACCCCTTGTCCTCCTGCTGGCTTCCCACCGAGACCCTTCAAGGGGGGGCTTTTGAGGTTCCTTCTAAAAAGAGATTCTCTTACGGCGCGGGGAGGACTTCCAGCCGGCGGCGGTACAGGGGATGCGTTTCCTGGAAGGTCCTTCAGTCCTTAGAGAACAGGAAGAGGCCTGCCTGACAGGGCGCCCCACAGTGGGAGAGCTGACCCAGGACGCAGGCGGCCCCCCGGGTGGTGCTCAGCGACGGTAGGCCTGAAAGCACCGTGTGGCTCCCGACGGACCAGCGGGCCAGGCTGGTGCAGGCGGACAGTCCGACGTGGACCGAGGCTCTTCCATATGAGTGTTTGCCGGCGGCGGCAGCTGGGGGCTGCTGGCCCGTGCTCAGTGGAGCCCTGGAAGCCGGGAGCGCGGCCTGTGACCTAGGACACCCCTCCCCGCCCCCACAGATGCCTTCTCCATTCTGCCCTCACTCAGCCCTGCCAGGCCGCAGCCACCTGGGCGGAGGTGAGCAAGGGGCCGTTACCTGGCGATCTTGTCCGTGCAGGACATGGTGACAAGCTGCTCACCCAGCAGGACGCCGTCCCACGTCTGTACCGCGCTGGGGCCCCGGACAGGGACGGTCCCTTCCCCAGACTCGATCTTCGTGCGCAGGTGCCCGCGGAGCTTCCTGACCACGTGCTTGCTGCTGGTCACTAGGAGGCGAGAGGGAGCCGTGAGCCTGCTGGTGCGGAGCCCGGGAGTCCCTGCCTGGAGCCGTGCAGGGGTGGGGCCGGTCCCCACAGACACCTGCCCAGGACAGCTGTTGGGCTGGGGAGGCACAGATGAGTGCCCCGTGGAGGGTGGGGGCTGGTGTGAGCTGTGCTCAGAGCGCCCCCCTACACCGGCCCTGACTTCCCCTAAAGGCCCCGGGGCCGTCAGTGTCGGAGGCCCGAGCGCTCGGACAGCCCAGTGAGCGAGCGCGGCCGCGCTGCACGTGGTACTCGGGGCGCAGCGATCGAGCGCCCTGCCGTCCGCTGCTGCGAGATGCTGCTCTCTGCCCCTCTCCCAGCCATCTAAAGATCGTTCCCGCACCACCTGGAAAGGCCGTGGTGGATCTGGCCCGAGGGCTGTGCTCTGTAGACCAGGAGAGGTTTTCATCCTGGCTGCATTGTTTTCTAGCTGCGTAACCTTGGAGAGGTTGCTTGTGACCACTGCGGCACAGTCCTAAACTCGGGCTAATACTGCTGCCTGCGTCCTGAGCCGTGGGGACGGATGAGCTCAGACGGGCACACGCAGCGGGGCGTCCGCGCTCACCCAGGGTCTGTAGGACAAACGACGAGGTGGAGCCTATGAACTGGTTCCTGTGGGCCCTTCATGCCCTCATCCCTGTTCTGCTTTCCTTCCCAGAGCCCCCTAGCATGCGTGTGCACATAGACACACACACACTGCGCACCCCAAACCCCACAGTTATTTGGAGAAATAGCATGTGTAAAGGGAAGATTGTCTTGATTCTCTCTTTCCATAAAAAGTTCTGCACGTTAAGCCTGGATTATACTGGAATATGGAAGTGGTTAAGTGAGTTGCATACAAATGATATTTAATATAGTGATTCTAGCATTTACATATGTATGCTGACGTGGATGGATATTAAAGATACTTTCTTTACAAAGTTTCGATATTAGTTTTGAAGTTGTGGAAATAGGATTTCTGCCTTATTTATCCTTACTGAGGCATCAAGTAGTAACTTGTGGATTTATATGTGTATCTTCTTTTACAGATCTCAAAATGATTGGCAGGATATTTTCTGTTTCTAGGAACTGAAGTTTTTTCACGAGATTTCCATAGTTTCAAAAGTCTATGTTTTAGGGAGAAAGATTGCTCACTGTACTCCTTGTAGGAAGTAAACTTTTAAAAGGGTTCAGGTTGCTTTTTGATCCTCACCAATGAGGTGCTTGATGAGATCTAGTTTTGGGTGATCTATGAGTCGCCCACAGATGGAAGAACTGAGAGACCGAGCCTGGGTCAGCACAGCCAGAGATGCTCCTTGATGGTGATGGTGAGAGTGCAGATCTCTGTAGCTTCAAATGGTACTAGGAGTCAGATGGTGACAATGACGGTGGTGGTGATGATGAGGATGGTCAAGAACAGTGGTTACAATAATGATGAAGATGATGATGGGGGTGATGGTGATGGTGTTGTTGGTGGTGATGATGGTGATGATGGTGGTGGTAGTGGTGATGGTGATGATGGAGGTGTTGGTGATGATGGTGATGATGGTTGTGATAGTGGTGATGGTGATGATGATGGTGATGATGGTGATGGTGGTGTTG